>NC_034590.1:60298623-60335431 GCF_900095145.1 Mus pahari | reverse complement strand
GAGAGAGAGAGAGAGAGAGAGAGAGAGAGAGAGAGAGAGAGAGAGAGAGAGAGACATAAAAAAGGTCTATAGTAGACAGGAGGCACAGAGCTAACATTTTTCAGTGGTCTCTTCTGTATTCCCCACAGCCTAAGACATACATTTTAAAGTTATCTGGAAAAAAATAGACAAATTAGCAAAGGAGCCTATATATAGCTAGCAAAGCATAAAATATTTATCATTTTTCCTTTCACAGAGTAATTTTGGCATGCTCTGCTCTAGGGTCAAGTGAATCTCAGAAAGTGTTGAACAAGGCCAAGTACATCTGAAATGCTAGTCCATGGTCCAGATGCTGGGTGGATGCAGTTGTGACAGGCAATTAGGCAGCACTGTTATGTGCATCATATTTAATCAGAAGCCTAAAAATACTGTGAACATTTTTCATCTACATGAAGATTTGGCACATTTAACATGCTAGCATGCTCTGATAATCTCTAAGAGGGCATAGAGTATTTCTCATTCTTGTTAGAACAGAATTCCCATTTTCTTTATTTTTATACAGCATATTTGGGAATTGGTGTGCGATGGAATATGCTCTGAGGCATTTCTCTATAGATATTAATTTCAGCCCAGATTTGACAATCTAGTTCACTTGAAATATTTGCTGTCCTTTAATAGATTTCTTTATTCTAGTCGGCAAAGCTATTCCTTTTCCCCATGCATTTGCCCTACTCCTTCAGTCTTCCTATTGCTATCTTCTATAAGCAACCCACCATCTCTTCCATCAATCACTGTCTTTCCCTCCACAGCTCTTAGAATGTTTAGTGCTTATTCAGGAAAATCTCTACTATCTGAAACTCTTAAGAAAGGAAGTGTTCCAGAAAACAGTATTTTATGGCAGTCTATGGGGTGACAATTTTTAAGATGGAAATGTTATTTAGCTTAAATTTCTAGGACCAAACCCCTTAGAAATATATTGAATAATTCAACAAATAATTAAAAAGATAGTATTAAATGCAATTTAACCTGAGTTTTTGTAACATGCCACTGGGGGGAAATTATTCCATAGAAAGATGAGGAAAAAAAATCATTTTTTTCAACCTCAGTTCTACCAGTAATGAAGTAGGAACAATGACAAGTTTGAGCTTTTACTCTGCTTCTAAGAAAACATGGTATTTCGTCAGATGTTCTTCCAGGTCCCTCACAGCTCTAACACTGTGTCTGGGATGTTCTGATTGCAGAAGTCTAGGAAAAGATTCAGTAAAGGGAGACAAGGTGCTCAATTCTATATTAGATTTATATCTGAGTATTTCTTGTTTGAATACATATACCAGTTGCTGCTTAATAGTGATTACAATAAAGATTTTTCAAAAACATGATAGTTGATGCTAGATTCTATTTGGTTGACAAAATTCCTGTCTTCTCACAGCAACAGATTAAGAATCAAAGGTTTCTCTAATCCTGTTAAGTGCATTTTCTTCTTCATGACTGAGTCTGCAAGCCTTTGATCATGGACTTGGGCAGAGTATTAGTATTTTCATGGCCTAAGGAAAGCCTCAGCTGTCTTAGGCATTCTCCCCCAGAGGTCTCTCAAATCTGATTTGATCACTTTTAATTTACTTCCCGGACAAAGCCATTGACTCTGAGAGTGGGAAGGGTTCCTTTTAACTTCACGGGGAAGTCATAAGCTCCAGTTTTGTGGATTTCTATTTACTAATTGATGCCATTGGCATGCATGCTGCATGCCATTCTTCACTACAGTGAGAAGATAATTTCTTACTTGACTTCTAAATCCTCCCATCAACTTTAACTTAATTCTCAGCATGAGTTGTTCTAGAAAGTTCCATGTTCTCCTCAGACTTCAGCCCTTTCATCCATCTCAATACATAAAGGACTCATGTTTTTCTTCTTCCCCACTTCTAAGCTCCTAAATCACCAAAATAGTCTTTCTGTTGTATTAATTATTTGAATATTACTAGGATACTTATCTGTAAGATACTGTGACCCAGGGCTAGTCCACACACTTCGAGGCACTCCTTCTTAAGTGGGGAGTTAGAAGGATGGGCAGACCCATGAGTATGTACTTGACAAGTCTGCAAGCATAAGAGAAGAAGCATTTACAACGCTTGAAGATGATAATCAAGTAAACCTACCAGTAAAGAAGAAAATGCTAACCAGAGGCCATGAAGACAAGTGGACAATCAGTACTGCATCCAGAAAGAACAGTATATGGAAACCTGTGAAGTTATAACAAAGGGTGGCATCATTCCAGAGAGTAGGAGACAAGAAGGAAGATACGGAGTAATGGTGGAAAGAGAGGATATGCAAACCTGGAAACTCCACTGTCTTCCCTCCTGCAGAGCCTACAGTCTCTGGGCTCTTTAAAAAATGCTTTGTAGATAGTTCTCTTTTATTAGGAGATATTCATATCATATCTTCGATCTCTCTCTCTCTCTCTCTCTCTCTCTCTCTCTCTCTCTCTCTCTCTCTCTCTCTCTCTGCTTTATTTTGTGCTTTCTTGTGCTCTACACCTCACTTTCAAGGTTCTTAGAAAAGCAATTTTCCTCACTTATTTTCTCCATCCTAGTATAATATGGCTAAAGAAAAGAAAAGAAGAGAAGAGAAAAGAAAAGAAAAAGAAAAGAAAAGAAAAGAAAAGAAAAGAAAAGAAAAGAAAAGAAAAGAAAAGAGAGAGAGTATATATTTGGGTGCAACCTCTACTGAGTACCCCCAATCCATAGGCAGAAACCTATTTGCTATTATAAGAGTATTTGCAGGCAGGGGCTCTGGGAGACAGTTTGGTCGACCCTAAGGACAGAGCCATTGTGAGTGTCATGTATGTATTTAAAAAAATAGCTTCTGGAAACGTCTTTACCTTTTCCATTTTGTGAGACCACAGTGACACGATAACCATTCAAACCAGGAAATAACCTCACCAGACACTTCATCAGCACTTCGGTCTTGTGTTTTAAACCTAAGAAATAAATCTCTGATCTCCACAAATCACTTCGCAGTGTTGTGCTGCAGTGTTGTGCTGCAGTGTTGTGCTGCGGCAGCCAGTATGGGCTGAAGCGACATCTGGCTTTTAACATTCTAATACAAATCCTATGAGTCCATTTACTTTGGTTTTCACAACTGTGAATTTTTAAGAATGCCATTTTATTTTCTCTATTATTTATATTTTTTGGCACCTCATGAAGGTTTATTTACTTTTTCTCTGAATATGGCTACGCCTAGCCTGTTTTAAAACTGAATGAAAAGTTTCTTTTCAAAGAGATCTATGGATGGAAGCAAGGATGAAAGACCATGTGCTTCCACAAAGAGAGAGAACCCAGTGTTGGTCTGTGGTCTGGTTTAGATAGGGTGTATCCAGCTCTCCAAATATCAGGTCTTCTTGGGCCCTGTCTGCATCATCTGCCTTGATTGTCTTATTGATATACCATAAAAGCAATAAAACCAGGAAAACAAATGTATTGCTTTCAGTTACTAACATAAGTACTGCTCTTCACACTCAAGAGGGTTTTAAATGGGGAAGGGATAGAAGCTAGTTTATGTTCAAATCCCCTGAACCTTAAATGTGTGGTTTCCTGTCTGGTGGCTTGTACAACATAGTGCAGATCAACTAGTGGTTGATCTGAAGCCGTCTCCGAATGCTCTCCATGGTCCCTCATCACCTCTCCAGCATAATGGCTCAGGAATGGGGATGGCTTCCAATATGCCCAATATCTTCTTGTCCCCCATAAATCATTGCCATTATAGAGTTAATAATGGTGTCAGAGATTTTGCATTTTTCTGCAGAAGTTACCACTTCACTGACTATCAGGCTCTGTTGTGTATTAGAATCATTTATACTTTTAGAGCATAAAAATAAATAAACAACTCCATAAATTTCTTTATGGTGATGGGACTGAGGCCTAGGAAGGAGAGTGTATTAATCTCTTTTATTTTCCCATTGAACAACTATCCTTTTTTGGTACTAAATCATTTCAAATCCTCTGACCCAATTGGAATAGACATTGGTGGAAACTTTTAAGGGAATATGGAATTCTGACTTCTTGGAAATTACATAAGTGTTAAGATTGCCAACTCTTAGGCGTACTTTGGGGAATAACCATTTGGATTGTACAAATTTTCCTATTGAGAGAAAAATACTTAAAAATAAACAAGATACTTCCCAAATTGTCTAATGGGTTGATTTCTGGTAAGAGTTAAATAAATGGATCAACAATAGCATCATATCAATCTTTCAGGGGCTACATGAGACTGTTATACATGTCCTGAACCCCTTAATAGTTAGAATAGGGATAACATATATTGTAAAATGGAAAAAAACGTGTCAGCAAAGAGGGCTTGAGAGATGCTGAAGGGCAGGTTAGAGATCCCCACCCTACCTAAGCTGGCTTGTAAGATAGCAATAGTGGGGAGGCCAGACATCTGGGAGGCTTGTTGGAGGTGGATAAAATTGTGAGGCGGGAAGTCCATATGAACATAGAGTTGGAGCTGCCTGTGTCTTAAGAGTTGGAAGCACTGGTCTGAGGAGACAAAACTAGTTAGAGAAAAATTTCCCTGAAACGAGACAAGATTATTGTTAGGAAGTGCAACTGAGAGAATTAGTACTGAGAAAATCAGTGTATAGATGCTAGATGTCTACGAAAAGAAGCAATAAAGTCTGTAATTTCAAAGGCTCCTTAGAGTTTTTCAATGTTGGAATATGGAATATACACTGGCAAAAATAGAATTTAAGAAGCAATTTTGGAATGGACACCAGGTAGGAAAACAAATATTATGAGGAACCAAAGATGTAGTATGTGAGATTCTGTTTCTAAATCTTGACAAGATGTGTAAGAATTCCTTTATTTGTATTATTTACAAAGAATAAACCCAGGACTTCATTGAACTGTAACCGAATAACTTGGGACTGGCTACCCCTGAAACATAGCCTAAACACAATTTTGGGGGGCCCTTTTGTTTGTCAGTAACTGGACATAGTGTTTTTCAAAGCTTGCTTAATATATTTTGAAAATAATTCTATGTTGACTGAATTCTTTTAAAATATGAGAAAGAGGGATATATTCAGTTTCCTATTAAATTGGAATTTAAATTAGAATTTTAGTCTGAAATATGTCAAGCTTATATTTCATATATAAATATTATTTTTATAAAAATAATATTTATTTTATAAAAATAATATTTATTCATATATAAATATTATTTTTAAAAATAATATATAAATATTATTTTTATATTATTAAAAATCCCAGAACAATAAAGCTCTGGTACCTATCACAACTCGATAATCCTAGAGTAATTGACAGCTGCCCTTGGCATTCTTCTTACTGTATAATTGTAGTGAATATCAGGAAACTTACACTATCCAACTGCCTTTCAAATTTCTCTGTTAATATCTCTCTCTTAGTAGACACACACACACAGGTGCATGTGAACACACACATGGTTTGGTTGAATAAGCATACAAGGGAGGTTCATGGATTGCATTGAGTTGGTATATCTTTTGAGTGTCTTTTAATCTATGGGTTTCCTTTTTTTTCTTTAAAATTTATTTATTGGGACCATCAACATGGTGCAGCTTGTAAAAGCGTTTGCTGCTCAAACCTGACAACCTGGTTTGGTTGTCCTGATCCTGGGGTGGAAAGAAAGGAGAGAATAAAGTCCCACACATGTGTACCTGGGCCTTCCCACATGCACACACAATATGCAATAATAATGGATAAAAATAATAGAAAGAAAACTTGCTTATTGAAGGAATGGAGTCATTTGTCTCGTGGAATCAAGTGAATTTAGGGGCTTGCGTTCCCACAGTTTCATGAGACCTGGCCCATGTCTCCTCCCTTGAGTTTGTTCAGTAGGTAGAACTAAATCTTGATAAGTGATTCAGATTCATAATTATTAAAATAAAGTTACTTTATTGGCATTGTTTACTTTCATTGGGAAATAGTAGCACCTGGTCTCCTCCTTGGTGATAATAGGGTTTGGGTTTGCAAAAGCTGTCTGGATAAAAACCACACCAAGTTTTTTTTTTTTTTTTTTTTTTTTTTTTTTTTTACTTTTATTTATTTATTTTTTTACAGTCAAGCCATTGCCCTCCTCCCAGTCCCACTACCACAGTTCCTTATCCCATTCCTCCTCTGTCCTGTTTCAAGAGAATGTTCCCCTCTCTGCCAGGCCTCCTCTGGAACCTCAAGTCACTGGATGGTTAGGTGTGTCTTCTCCCATTGAGAAGTTCTCTGTTGGGGGCCTTAGAGCAGCTCCTGTATGTTGTTGCCTGGTTGGTGGCTCAGTGTCTGAGAGATCTCAGGGGTCTGGGTAAGTTGAGTCTGCTGGTTTTAGTTCTTAAATTGCCGCAGTCTCCGACCAGCAGAGACAAGAATGACACGGACACCAGGTTCGGGTGAAGCAGCTTCTGCTTTTTAATCAGGCCAGTTCAAAAACACAAGGGCTGCTGATGTCCGATCCTTTCAACCAATCACACTCAAACACGCTATGTGCCACACGCCACACACTAGCCTGGAAGGCTCTGGGAGAGGGCCACAGCCGATGGCCACGAGGGGTGAGATAAGGCTGCACACCCAAGGAGGCGTACCTCTTTTGTACATCTGCGCTGGGCTGGCGATGAGCTGAGGTGTCATGAGGCTGGGCAGAGAGCCGGGGCATCATCTTGGCATCTTCAACCTCACCCGCTCCCTGCAGCTCCCCCTTTTTGTTTTATTAAAATGGCCAACAGAGGAAGGGGTCTCATCTGTCTTAAGTTGCCCCCATCCATGTAACTTCCTTACCCGTCATTGGGGTAACGAATTCACTTTCATTACCCTGTCTTAGGTTGGTAAGTGCATGTGGGAGTCTTACCTGTCACTGATTACTGATCCAGCATTCCCAGCCATATTCGAGGAGAGGCACCTACTTGAATGGCAGCCATGGATTGCACAATGGCTTGCTTATCCTTGGCGTGTCATTTGCACACGCGTATCATCCACCAAATCATTCCTCCACACGTTTCAGTTAGCAAAAATGCCCAAGAAGCCATACCCTCCCCCACTGCTTTAAAAACCCTGCTGCCCTCTTGATGATCTATTGGGGCTGTCTCCACAGTCTTGTCAATCTCTCCAGAACACAGATTGGATTTTCTTGATCCTGTGGAAACACACACACCGCTCCTCGGGACCATACCAACACTGGATCAGGACCTTTCCAATGTCGCTCCGCAGCTGATATACCATCTTTATCCAAATTTCAAAATCCAAGTTTAAAAAATTAAGAATAAAAAGACTAATATTTAATTTATCTTTAGGTGATTTATACTGCATCCCTATTACCCCTTTTTGTTTTATTAAAGTCTGTTTCAATGTGTCATTGGCTCTTTCCACAATTCCTTGACCTTGAGGATTATAGGGCAGGCCATGAATCAAATGTATATAAAAACAATTTCTTTCAGATACTCTGATTAACTTTTAAGTGACATAAAAAATTTTTCAGCACTCTTTAATACCAGTATTTTGCACAAATTTAAGACAGCCATTGAGTTTAGCATTTTAAGAAAAAAATGTATTAACTCACTAATAGCTTATACACTAGTGTTTAGTTTGTCTTGGACTTAAAATATTTTGTAACTAAATTCAAACTTGCTTACAGCTGCACCAATGCCGCTCTTCATTTTTCCATCTCTACTGGGAGCCAGACCTTAGCTTGTAACCTCATCCCTGTACCGGGAACCCAACTCCATCCCTACACTGGGAGCCTAACTCCATCCCACTTCCGGGAGCCTTAACTTCTTCCCACCTAGCGCTAGATTATTCTTTCTTACCATGTAACTTGCCCATAGCTCCTTTTTCGGGTGTAGCCGCTAGAACTCAAAACACTGGCTGTTTCGTGATCCACAAGTGCAGCTGGACTCTGACCACTACCTCCATGTTGCTTTCTGCCACTCCCTCTATTGTTCTTGGGGCATTTCCTTGTTATGCACATGACAATTGCTACTATAATGGCGATCTGTACTGCTCCAATAATGGCTGCGATAAGAACATGGGTGAGCTTCTGCGTACTTGGCACTACATAGAAAATACTAAACTCTGTCTTCTCACGGTGCTGTCCAGTGTAACCAGATTCGAGTCTGCAAGAGGCCTTCTGAGTAGAGTAGATGAATTCACATTTCCCATGGATGCAGTACCCATTGAGGTTTTTGGGGCAAGGCATGTGGCTTTTGATATGCTTCCGATATAAACATCTTCCCTTTCATCATCTTTCACAGCTGATACTGCAGCCCGTCTGTGTCTGTGCAGTGGCCATGATGCCTTATGTCGATCTGTTTTTGCTTATACACCCAATGTTCTCAGAATCCTCATCACACTCAGCCTTGTACTTGCATGGTCCAGACTTGGAATGTTTCCTGTGAGCCCCTGCTCCTGAACCTTCCTCTTCTGCTCCTTCTCCAGATCCAGAGCCATTATCAGAGTAGCAAGGTCCATGTGCCACCACTGTTATGTCTTTCTGGTGCTTGCAAGCAGACCTCCTGAGAAAACACTCATTCTGGTAAGTGTCCCCATTTGATCCACAGACAGGGATGTAATTTGTATGGCACTGAAACTGACATGCACATTTCAAACCATCTCCACCTTCTTTGCAGACACCCCCATATTTACATGACAATTCATCACTCACTCTGATGTCAGATTCCCAAAGATTTAATTCTGAGCAGTTGATGCTCTTGCCTCTGTCTCCCAATGTTGTATCAAAAGTTGTGGCCAAAACTTTCAGTTTTCCTTTATTAAATGCACATACAGAAACTTGATAGGCAGAATGTCCCATATCTACAAAAACCACATTTCTTGGTTTTTCTTCTAAGGCAGGAAGGTCTTGTTTATAGATACCATAAGCAAGAGCAACTGCAGTTGTTTCATTCATTAACCGCAAGCAATTGAGACCAGCAATCTGTGTGGCATCGATCACTGACCACTGTTCTGCATCAGTGTAGAAATTAGGAACCAAGACAACACAGTCTACAACAGGCTTCGTAAGAACACTTTCTGCTGTCTCCTTCAGTTTCAACAAAAGCATGGCTGTCGCTTGTTCCGTGGTAAAATTCCTCTCCTCTTCCATATATGTAAACTTTATGCCCGTTAATCCAGTGGGCAACTGCTCAATATCATATGCAAGATTAGATTTTTCTGCTTCCACAAATGGATCGGAGAATGCACGCCCATGAAATCTTTTAAACCCTTGAACTGTGTTCTTGGCATTAGAAATTACCTGTTCTTAGCTGCTGCTCCAATTGAACGATTCTTAGGACCAAAAGAAACACAAGCCAGTGTGCAGCAGTCGGTCGCTATATTCATTAGCGAGATGGTCTTGATGCCACTGGCGCGTATCAGCTCTGAAAGCCCGGGTCTATGCCCACCACCGACATGGTGCTGGCTACTGCTTGGGCTCACGCCCAGGGCCAGCCACCGATACTGCACATGGAAGCCAGCAGGGCTGGCGCGCGCATGGAAGAGGGTGAGCAGCGTGGACCAGTGGAGCACCGTGGCTGGGCGGGCATAGCCAGATGACCATCTGCTAGGATGCTCGGGGCCTGGAGAAAGACAGGGGCCTCTATCGCTCGAGCCACGGCTCTGGCCCCACGGCTGCAGAGGAGGCGTCGGTGGTGGGCACAGAAGATCTGGAAGGCTCTCGCTGCTCTGCTCATCTGCAGGACCCTCACAGACGAAGCTCAGCCAAGTCCTCAAAACTTCCCCGTAAGGGTCACCAGTTGCCGTATTCTCTGACCAGCAGAGACAAGAACAACACGGACACCAGTTTTGGGTGAAGCAGCTTCTGCTTTTTAATCAGGTTCAGCTCAATATATACATATATATAAGGGCTGCTGAAGTCCGATCCTTTCAACCAATCACACTCAAACACGCTATGTGCCACACGCCACACCCGAGCCTGGAAGGCTCTGGGATAGGGCCACAGCCGATGGCCACGAGGGGTGAGATAAGGCTGCACACCCAAGGAGGTGTACGTCTGTTGTACTCCTGCGCTGGACCTGCGATGAGCTGAGGTGTCATGAGGCTGGGCAGAGAGCCAGGGCGCCATCTTGGCATCTCCAACCGCACACACTCCCTACATTAAATAAGAGAAAACCAGCTGGCTATTTGGTGACTGTGTGGTATTCGCTAACTCGATGCTCACAGTTATTTTATAATATTCCAAGTAAGGAGAAGCACAGGTGCCTGCCACGTGTATGTGTGCACGGGTGTGTGCTCAGTGCCCCCTCCTCAGGTCAGCAATAGTGCACTGTGCATATTCTTCTTTGTCTTGGCTTTTTAAAATTTCAGTTAATATTAGAACTTAGAATTCATTTCACAACCAGCTTATAAAATATCCCTTGTCCTTTAACCACCTGTACACAGTTATGTGGGTGCACCAGTTGTTCAGTTGATCTCCTTAGTACACATTTAATTTTAAGTTATAATCTATTTAACTTCAAATCACCTACATACACATGCAAATACATATACAAACATTTATATCCTGTATATACAGATACATTTTTAACATTTTTCAGTGCGTATTTGAGTTTTTCTGCAAGTAGTACTACTAGTTCAAATTATAAGTATTACTTTGTTGTATATTGCTAAGTTCTTCTACCCAAGGCTTGTTCTATTTTCTTTTTCCATTTTCCACAAATGAAAAGATTTCATATCAAACTTTTGACTGTTGGACAGTATGATAGGTGAGAGATGAAATCTCAGTCTAGTTTTAAACTTTTCTTTATGAAGGAAGATAAGTGTATTTTTGTGTTTCAAGACCACTTTGCATAAATCTATCCATAGTTCTAGCTCCAGGAATAATTTGAAATCTGTGCTCACAACTGTGACAGTTAATCCTGTTGATATATATCAACAGGATTTTTTTCTCAAGAAATACTCATAGAGCTGGTCAACCCTTATGTCTGGATGTTCTATGAAAGTACTTCTAAATGGTGTAGGCACTAGAATCCTCAGGATGGGTAAGGAAGTTTCACCTTTGCCCATGTGTGTGGGCAGTATGTAGAGTTCTGTCCACAGAGGACAAAGGAGCAGACAGTGAATTCCCCCTGTCTGCTCGATCTGGGGAGCCCATTTTCTTCTATGGAGCTCTTGGTTCTTAAGCCTTCTGGCACAGACCAAGTTATACCATCGACTTTCTTTATTTTCTGGTGTGAAGGAGACATATCATAGGACTTCTCACTCTTCTTTATCACATGAGAGATTTCTATAACATGCTTTCTTTTAAATATCTACATAGCCTCTGCTGGTTTTCTTTCTATAGAGAATCCTAACTAATTCTCTGTTTCTTTTTCCATCCACTTCTGTGACATTCTAGATGCATTCACTCTTTTTTACAATTTAATTTAATTTAATTAATTAATTTATTTATTTACATTCCAGCCATTGGTCCTTTTCCCGGATTCCTCCTCCCCCTTGCCTCTGAAAGAGTGTTTCCCCACACCAGACCTCCCCCTTCCCTGGGGCCTCAAGTCTCTTAGGATTAAGCCTATCTTCTCCCACGGAGGCCTAACCTGGCAGACCTCTGCTATATTTGTGCCAGGGGCCTTGTACTGGCCCATGTATGGTCCTGGTTGCTGGATCAGTCTCCGGGAGCTCCCTGGGGTCTGGGTAAGTTGAGACTGCTGGCCTTCCTATGGAGTCACTCTCCCCTTCAGCTTCTTCAATCCTTCCCCCAATTCAACTGTAGGGGTCCTCGACTTTAGTTCAATAGGTTTGGTGTAAGTATCTGCTTCTGTTTTGGTCAGCTGCTGGTAGGGACTCTCATAAGGCAGCCATACCAGGCTCTTGTCTGTAATCACATCATAGTATCGGTAATAGTGTCAGGCCTTGGTTCTCCAGAGATGGATCTCAAGTTGGGCCAGTTGTTGGACCACCTTTCCTTTAGTCTATTCTCCATTTTTGTCCCTGCAATTAATGCTTTTAGACAAGTACAGTTCTGGGTGAGAAATTTGACTGTGGTAGGATACAACCCTCAGACCATAGGTGTAGAAAAGTCCAAGTGAGAATGTTTCAATTCCGCTTAGAAGAGGGAAGGAAATAATCAAGGGAGGCAGAAGTTTGGAGGGACCTGGGTGCTGAAGGGGAGTGGGAGGGGAAAAGTGGAACAATATCAGGTATGGGATGGGAAACAGGAGAGAAGCCCACAGGGCCAAGAGAATGAATGGAGAAAAGCAGCATGGGGGAGGGGGAGGTGGTGGGTTCCTCTAGAAATTACCAGAGACCCAGGAGGTGAGAGACTCTAAGAACTCAAGGGGGGCGACCTTAGTCAAAATGTCCAACCTTGGGAGAAGGAACTTCAAGAGCCCACCTCCAGTAGATAGGCATGGCCTTCTCCTCTTGATCCCTTTGCCTTTAGCTTACTTGTGGATATTTACTAACTCAAACGTTCAATGCCTAATGGATTTGTTTTGTTTTGTTTTGTTTTCTATTGTTCTTTCACTGTTGCTCTCTTTTTTTTCTGCCACTTACATTCTCTCTCCACTCTATTGCTCATTTGCTCATTGGATTTAAAATTTTCTTGAGTAGGTTTAGCCAGTAACCTTAACATACCTTTTTTTTTTTATTTTTTTATTTTTATTTTTTTATTTTTATTTATTTTTTTTATAGTTTTTGAAAGGTTGATCACCTATCTAAACATAACCTGCTTTGGATCAGGTGCTCACTTATAGTTCCAGAGAGAGTCTGAGAACTATAGTGAGAGTCTGAGGTTATATAATAGAAGGTATGGACACATAACACTAATGCAGTTCTCAGGAGAAAGATGTGTACAAGACTTCTCAGGGTTGGCTTGTGCAGTCTAAACATGAAAGTAAAATATTATACAATTAACGCAGTCATTTCACAGACCAGGAGACTGTTAAGTTTACTGATGCCAAAGCCATGTGTCTCTTCTAGGAATCAGGCCTTAGAGTTGAAGACAGTTCATTTTGATTCTGTAATACTGACTCTTGCTGCTAATTCATGGATGTTTTGATATAGCCCTTTGTTTTTGAGCTGTCTATATTTTATAGAACAAGTATGAAAATCACACTTATACCTTAGTGAGGAAATGTCCATCAAAAAGCACTTTTTCTTTTGTAGGGTTCTATATGAATCTACCATAATTTATTGACCAATGTTTAATCCAGTACAATTCTAGATTAAAAATTAGCTCTAGTTTTCCTCTATTTTATTAATATCGGACTGAGATAATTCTTTTTCTGCACTGCATGTAGAGCATTAGATCTGAAAGTGTGCTGCTTACTGTCCTCTTCTCATTCCTCTCAAGTTTCCTTGACCAATTCTTCTTCTATCTCCCCTATTGTTATAGTTATTAATGTAAAAATTTTAAGATATTGTACTTTAGGGATAAACTTTTAATATTTCATCTGTTTTTTAACTTTTCTGAGTGTAGTTCTTAACCATTGAGGGTTTTGTTGTGACTGGTTATTTCTTTAAAAAGAAAATCTTAACTTTTCTGGTGCTAGGAACCAAACACCCTGAATGCTTCTAAGCGGACTTTTCTCACATCTGATTGCCTTGGCACTTTTATGCTTTGCTAACACTGTAATTCTTTAGTTAGTTCTTACCTACACCACACTTTGGCCTTCAGAATTTTCTATATCGTCAGCTTCCGTGTTGTATTTCTTTGTCACTATTTTCTGTCATTGTTTTCATTATAAACTTGAGAAACAGCAATCATCTATATTGTTATAGTTTCTCTGGATAACAGAAAACATGCAAAGTACAAAGTCACAAGATTTTAGTGAGTGTGGGGGGAAAACATTCCACATGTCTGGGGAGCCTCCCGTGGTAGTATCTCATGTCCCTAACATGGATAGGCCCCATGATACTTTTTTTTTTCCTCCTTCAAATAATTTGTGGCCAGAGGACCTTTGCTTTATAAAACTACAAAGAAAGAAAACAGAATCTCATCCTGGATTCATGGTTAAGAATCAGAAAAAAAAAATCTACTGAACGTAAGCAGCCTCCTCTGCCTGACTTTGTCAGGGGAACAAGCCCTTGAAGTGCTGACCTTGGCTTTCACTGTCTATCTTGTCTTGGGACTTGAGCAGGGGCTGCAAGGGAACAATCTTTCATCATCTTCTGGATCTATCCAAGTTCTCCTGGGCTTGGAGCAGGTCCCAGGCATTTCTCCATTTCCCCTACAGAGCAAAACCTCCCTGTAGGCTTTTCTTGTCTAGAATCCAAGGGCTGTGTGTCAAATAAGGCTCTTGGAAGTCACCATCCCTTGTCTCCCAAATGTCTCTAACTTCAACTTTGCAAATAGTTTCATTAGGTTCAAGTCAGTCCAGGAGTGTTACGAAGGCCATGGTGTCCAGTGGGATTTGCATCATCAGCAACACCATAGGAACATGTCTAAGCACTGGAAATAAACAAATGAAAATGACCGTACAGTTGCTGTCAAATTTTATAGAGCATTGAGCATCAAATGTTGATTCTAGCTGTGGGACTCTGCAGAGATGGTCCACAGTGTTGTCCTGGCATGACCTTCCCTCTGTCTACCTTTAATGAGTTATGGTGAGTACAGAACTGAGCTACAGCCTTCGTGATGATGCTTCTCATGATTGAGCCTGAGAGAAAACATCACCCTTTTCTTATTTTCCATGGAAACATGAGCTTTACATTTCTGATCTTTCCCTAAACTAGTAAGCACTGGCTGGCTGCTGACTCTTTGAAAGTGGAATTGTTCACTTGCCAATTTGTTCTGAATCCCATCTCAGGGTGCCTCCATTTGCATTTGAACTCAAACATTCATATAGCTTCTCAGACACTGATTAGAGGATTACTTTAGGCTACAGCTCAGGTGGTTCTGCTGGCTTAGGACGGCTCCTGGTAACGATTCTCATACTGTCTCCTGCAACACTTTGATAGCCATATCCACTGAATTTACCTCAGTCTTCGCGTGGGACTTTTGTCAGTAATAAATGGTTTGCCAACCCCCCTTTTCTTTTCATGCCCACTGAAGTAGGGAAACAATAGATTGGAAACTGTGTGAGCCAGAAAGACATAAGTATGAACCGGTTTACCACATACTAGCTGGGTGCATATATTTCTGTGTGCTTAACTAAAATAAAGATTAAAAATGAACTATGGTGCCGGACTTATGAAGACTGAGTACCATGATGTCTGGTATTTTTCTTCTCTGGCTGTAGTCAATTATTCATGCCTATTACTTCATAGCTCTTAATACATTTATTCCTTACCCTGTTTTACTTTAAGGAAGTTAAACACATTTAGCATAAATGGCTAAATAACTTGCTATATTCATTGAACTTCTGAGAAGCCAACCCAGAACTACTAATTTCTAATGTTGTTGTAGATTTTTGCATGTGACTCATATGTTCCATTTGATGACTTCTGAAGTAGAGGCCTGCTTTTAGGCAGGAGGCAACCCTTGAACATCAGTTGTATATTACCCAAGTGACAGTATTCAGGATCCTCAGAGACTGGCTTTAACTTTTTGAAAGGAGAAGGACTTCAATTTATGAATGTTGTGGCCTCCTGTCAGAGTCACTGATATTTGATGAAGACTTGTGCCTCCAGGCCTGGCTTCCATGAAACTCTTGATGGGTGCAGCAAACACTGGGTACCAGCCTAGGCATTGACGCTGGTCAGAGTTTGAGTTCTAGATTTGTTCTTTTCTGACTAATAGCTTCCATAATTTCGAACAATTTTTCAGATCTCTCTATTGCTCACATTTTGAAATGTAGCTGGCATAATACCACCCACCACAAATGTTAAAGGGGAGGAGCAAAAAGCCTGTGAAATTTGGTTCTAATCTCTGGGACAGTCTCTATAGACATGCCCTAGTTATTTTTTGTCACAATTTTTATACTGTTTGAAATAGAATTAATTAAATCTACTCTTGGCTTTATAAGGACAGCAAATATGAATGTACTGAAAACCAAATGATTTGAATATAACAGTAAACTGTTGAGACAACAAGCATGCTCCACTGTGCTTCTTTGAGTAAACATGTTTATTGTAGGCCTTCGGGGTAAGATACTTTCCTCACAATCAAGGAGAGAGTCCCCGAGAAAATTTGGTTGGAAAAAAAATCACAGCTATTGACATGATATACACTAACAATGCTAATCTCCTTGAAGCAAGACCTTGCTGTGTAGTGTAGACTGGTCTCAAACTCAGGATTCTCCTGACTCAGTCTCTTAGAAAATTTCTTTGAGACAGGGTCTGGCTATGTAGCTCAGGTCAGCATCAAATTCATGGAGACCTTCTTGCCTCTCAGACTTCTGAGTTCTAGTATTATAACCAAGTGCCAATATCCTGGCTCACACACTAAAAGAATTTAATAGAAAATTTATTACAAAAAGATGTAAACAGATATTCATTAGACTGGATGGAGCAGAGGAAGTGGATTTAAGCCACTCAGATCTCCAGTGCCTGAAGAGCAGGGTTTACAATGTTTGCGGGTGTGAGATAAAGGAGTAATTCAAGTTTCCAACTTGGCACCAAAGAAGAAGGTGAAGTTTGGGCCTTCTCTTCAGGCTTGGCAATGTGGCTAAAGGGAAAGGGAAGGAGATGCTTGAAAAAAAAATCAAACAGTCAAACAGAAAATGGGGTATGGTGACCCATTCCTATAAATAGAGCACTCAGAAATCTAAGGCAGAGGTTCACAATGAATTGAGGCAAATGTAAGCTGCATAGTTCATTCTAGGATAGCTGAGGGACCCTGTGAGACCTTGTTTCAAAAGAGCAAACAATAACAACAGCAACAATAGCACAAAACGAGACTAGAGTATGTGGCAATTGGTTATGATGGACATTAAACATAAGTACCACTTAGGTCCATGTCACAGAACTGAATCACTGCCCTCTTGCTGTCATTAATGTGTCAGAGTGTCAACAAAGGCACAAATGTTCCATACCCTAGCAATATGGAGGGTGGACAACAGACAATATTCTCATCCCTTTGCTTTATTAACTCATAAAGAATTATTGAGAATGTAAATGACTTTCCATTTTCATTTGTGACACCCAAGATGAAACCGGTGGCAACCTAAGAAGCCTGGGACACACACTGAATAAGGGCCTGTTCCTGTAGAATCGTGAAGCAAATGATTATGACCCTATTGTGTATTGAGAAATATGCTTAATGTTTTGCTTGGAGAAGTAGAGTTTTGTGAAATCCCATAGCCAAGGTGACAGCAGAGGAATTAAAGCTAAAGCAGGAGTGGAGATAACAGGAAGTATTCAAAAGATACGAGCAAAGATAAACTGGAGGATGGAGATCGTGGGCAGGTTTGAATTAGAAAGATGAGGATGAGTTAGAAGTGGTGGAATTTGGTAGTAGAGTAGACATGAGAGACAATGACAAGAGGAAAGAGATGACACTTACTTCTGGCAGGGGCAATCTGAGTGGAGAGAGAAGCCATTCTTAGTAGTAGAAAATTCCCAAATAGATGCAGGCTGGTATGGAGTATATGGCTTTTTTGGATATGTTGAGGTTGAGGTGCCTTTTAGTCATTTAATTTTGAGATAATACTCAGACAGTGTGCTTCTGGGAGTCATATGAGCTGGGACTGGAGTTTCTGTGGGGATCTGTTCACCTGGAGAGGGTGTGCAGAGAGTAAGAATGTCCCGGATAGTATCATTAGGAGCCTTTCTAGCTCGCTCCTTCTTAGCTCTGCATTTCTCTTGTGATTGAAAGGGATATGGAGGAGGATGTTGTATGTGGTCAATGATGGGTGTTTTCCACAGCCACTCTCCATCATATTTTGTTGAGACAGGGTTCTCAGTGAACTTGGAGCCCACTGATTAGGCTAGGGGAGTTATCAAGCAATCTCCTGGGATCCATCCACCTCTCTCTATTTTACCAGTATTGGGATTACAGACATACACTCTTGTTCTTGCCTTTTACATGGAGAGCTCCTTCAAGATTGAGCAAATTTCACCAGCCTGACTGACTCTGCCCTCTTCTATGCTTGTGAGAGCATTTTAGCAGAGCTCTTATGCCAATGGAAAAAGTTAGGCTGATAGCTGTCAATGATTCTTCTTAATAGAGCCTCCTTGCCATGATAGTCATCAAGACTCTTATTAATGGGAGACAGTAATCTTGAACTGCCATCATCTGTAGCAAGGTTGGCCTCAAGTGGAGGGATTGGGATACCAACCCAGCCACAAAACCTTTAACGTACAGTTTGTCTTGCCTGCGCAGTGTTCTTCAGGTTGGAGTTTTTCTTCTAGTAACTTCAGGTAGGTTGGTTTTGTGGATAGATATTGTTTAATTTTGACTTTGTCATGATACATCCTGTTTTCTCCATTCATGCTGACTGAGAGTTTTGCTGGGTATAGTAGTCTGGGCTGGGATCTGTGACCTCTTAGAATCCACAGCACATCTGTCTAGGCCCTTCTGGCATTTAGAGTCTCCATTGAGAAGTCAGCTGTAATTCTAATAGGTCTGTCTATTAAGGGCTGCTACCTCGTCCATTTCTCTTGTAGCTTTTAATATTTTTATTTCATCTGTATGTTTAGTGCTTTGATTAGTATGTGGCACAGATACTTTTTTTTTCTGGTCCATCTCATCTATTTGGTGTTCCACCTTTGTTGGTGGATGATTTGTTTCTTGGCTTTTGTTTCTACTTTGGTCTTCTGGTCTTCGTGGCCTGGATTTCTGGTAGCCTGTATGACCTCTGATCTAGTAGCAATCTATGTCCAAGTTGGGGACTGGATTTCTGGACAAAATTTCTGGAGTTTGTTATTTGGTACAGCAGGGGGTCTCTGCCTGAGTTAGTGAGTGGTAAAAAGAGACAGGGGTTGGGGACACTGAGTGAGTGGAGGAAGAATGCTGTTGGGCTGCCTATCTGTGATTGTGACCATTGATGTGATATTTGGGCAAGCAGGGAGTCTCTGCCTGAGTTTGCCTATCTGCTTTTCTGGCTTGCTTGGCCTGCACCTGTTCTTCAAACTGTCCTGGCCTAAACCAGTTCTTCTGAGTATCATGGCCTGTACCTGGGCAGCTGAATTCTGCAGGAATTGGGGGCATGGGTATGGCAGTGGGGCAGGATGGGAGGGCAATAGAATGGGTCTGTGGAAATCAAATCTAGGATCTAGGGAATAGAGGAGGGTACACCTGTTTTTCTGATTGGTCTGACCTGCTCCATGCAATGGAAGTCCTCCCAAGTTGGGGCTGGGAGCACAGCAGCAGGAGGGCTAACAAGTGGGGCAGGGTAGTGGTGCAATGGAATGGGTCTGTGGGGATTATAACACAGTTCACATTAGCTATTGGAAATTATATTTATAGAATTTCATAATGTAAAGGGATGTTTTTGGCCAAGTCTTCTGAGGTTTAGACTGTATTCTTGGAGGGAGGACCTTGATAATGAACCCGAGACTTCTACTGCTTTCCAATCCCGGTCTGTGTTTATGAATGAAAGGAGTTGCCAGACTGTGGAAGTGGAGCTCATACCATGTTTTATGTGTTGCTTCATCCCATCAAGGTGCATTGATGCCTAGATTCTCTTCAAGGACTTCTTAAGGACAGGCTTTCACTATTGCTTCTACAACTTGACTGTGAATGCCAAGACTAAGGCTATATAATAAAGAAGCATTTTCCTTTTTGAAAACTCACTCTTCTGGAATAACTTTATAATAAAAAAAGAAATTCTGCAGGGGACATTTATGTCACTTGATTATTCTTTTTAAATAGTTGATGAAGCAGGTTACATCTTTAAAATGAATTGTTAGCATTTCTGGTTGTTTGCCTAAGTGCAGTTCATCAACTCTGGTAACTCCAGGGAGGATTTTGTGGCATAGAGAGTTATGATGGATCCTTCAGTCTCTTCAGTCTCTACACAAGCTTGTTTCCTCTTCTATACCCTGCCACCTGTCATTTACAACATGTTCATGCCTGGCATATTGTTACTGTCAACCTTTTCTGCTTCTAATATTAAAAGTGCACTCCTTGAGGACAGGGACCATACTTCTTATCATTCACTTGTCTTTGCTTCCTATTCAGTCCTTTGGAGAGAGTTTTCCTGTTTGTTGAACATGGCAGAGCACTGATGGTTCGGGTAGGCACAGATGGTATTCCCAGTTAGATCATACCTGACTGAGGTTCAATCTCTCTCATTTTACAAATCTAGCCGTATCTATGCCTTCTAAGCCTGCTTGTCTGGATGGCAATGGCCTTGACATGTGAAGACACCATCTGAATATATGACAGTTGACACCCAGGATGATGATGGCATATGAGCTGACTTTCCTGTGAAAGTCAGACTGTTGGGTCCTAGCCTGTTCCCTAATGGTAAGGACTTACTGCTGAAGACAATATCTATCCAACTCATTGAACCTGAAGAAGTGAGCTGGTGCCTACCTACACCCCTCATCCCTATGGAGTAGAGTTCATGGTACAGAAAGAAACTCTGCATATGACTAAAGGAGAAAGGTAAACATCAGCCCAGCTATAAACTCTTTGTTCTATAATGATGACCTGCCTACAATATGCTCTAGTGCAATAGTGGCATAAGTTTGTAGGAGTAACCAGTATCTCATTGGATTTAATGCCCACCCCAGGAGACCAAACCCATCCCTAACACTGCTCTCATGCTCTCAGCATCTTCCAAACAAACAAACAAACAAACAAACAAACAAACAAACAAATAAATTAAGGCCATTGGAAGGTATGGACTTAACCAACTCTCTGAAAATACTTTCCCAGGCCCAAGGGTAATGTTTGTTTGAGAAATGATCTTAAGACTTTGGCCATGGCCTGCTGTTGGTCATCCTGATTTCAAGAAGAAATGGTATTAATCTGAGACAGCGAAGCATGGGTTTAGACAACAGGACATTTAAGATTCAGGAAAAAAGTCATTTCTTATTCCTACTCTGTACATCTTTGGTTCTAAATAAGTAAGTAAGTAAATAAATAAATAAACATATAAATAAATAAATATCAGTCAATCCTTCTACTAGTTGATGAAACAGTAGAAGATTCCAACTACTATTGTGGTGGATACACACCCATAATGTGTATATTTTCTCCCCAATAGGAATGCTGAGCGGGAGAGTTGATTATTGATTTTTTTTGATAATCTCTAATTCTGAGAAGTTATACGGACTGTTGATGTCTTTCCCAAAGTGCCTCAGCAGCTGCCAATCACTGACTATGTACTGGAGCTTCAGACAGCAGAAAGTCTCATTGCTTTTGGCTCTATCTCCACTCTTACCTTGCACAACTTTCCCCATTGCCACTGGATTCCTGGACCCTGTCATGTGACTTCCCAAGCATCTCTCATGGCAGTGGCTCTCCAACTTGCCACCCACTCAGAAGCAGTGAGTTCTTTTAAAAACATCAACAACATCACATTGTGTGTAGTCACATATTCTTCCGGTTCTGCTGCTGGATGACAATCTCTCTCTCTCTCTCTCTCTCTCTCTCTCTCTCTCTCTCTCTCNCTCTCTCTCTCTCTCTCTCTCTCTCTCTCTCTCTCTCTCTCTCTCTCTCTCTCTCTCTTCACACAAGAATGATTGCACACAATCTTTCTCCATTTCTTTCTTTGCTGTACTGATACCTAGGTTTTGACAGACTTCAGTCTGGACATACTTTCTTCAGATAGTTACTCTTGGCTTTTTGCTCCTGAATATCCTACTTTCAAGTTTTTTCTCTCAGGGTATACTATGGTTTTCCTCCAGGGCATGTAATTATAGTCATTTGTTGATTTACTATTTATTCTTCTTCCATACTCTAAACTCTGTAAAAAATAGGGACGCTGTCAATCAACTGTATATTTAGGCAGCACCTTGGCAACGCTACAGTAAATATTGACCAAATATTGTTCAGTAAAAGAAACTACAACCATTTATCTTAATGTAATGAAGTAAATGGGCTGAAGTGAGGGCTTAGATATGTCATGCCATGTAAGAGAATTAGGAGAAAGCCAATGTAACTTCTTTTTTAATCTGCTGAATTACATAAGGGCCAAGGGTTGGTCTTTAGACGAGTTCTCTCCCTGTTGGAATTTACACGTAATGCAGGATACTTGGTTGGTTCATAAGAATAGATTCAACAGACTCCAAATCAGAAAAGAGAAAAACAAAAACGAAAACAAAAAGCAAAACTAAGATGACTAATAAAGAGGCCATCTTGGGGTTTCAGAATACCAGTGCTATTGACATTTTTAGTTGGACAATGTTTCAGTGTAGGAGCTTTTTCATACACTGAATCCTGGCTGCTAGCAATTAGATACTAGCAGCACACTTCCAGTTGAGACAATAAAAAATATCCCCAGATATGGCTTAATGTGCAGGAGTGTACTAGAGATTACCACAATAGAAAATGACTGCCCCAGGAGAAGTGGCAAGGAGCTTCCAAGGCAGGCTTAGATACTAGAACTGGTGCTGGATGCAAGGAGACAACGGCTAGGGCCTTTCCTGTCCGGACCTCCCCGAAGGCTTGAATTAATCCCGGAAGGCAGGCCTTAGGTCACTACTGACTAGTATGCTTTTGACATATGCATTTGTTCTGTAACGACCCTCCCTGATAGCTAAGCCTAGCAAGGAAAGCACTAGGAGCAGTTGGTTCTGTTCCATACAGGCGGAGGCATTGTGGACATTGATTCAATGTTATGGATCCTCTGTGGAATAGTCAGGATCTGGGATCACACTGGCTGCCTCAAAGAATCTGAAGAATACAAAGCATTCCTAGGGATTATATCCTCCACCCATCCCAAATATTTAGAAGGAAGACTGTAGAGAATGCTCGGAAGAATGTTAAAAAAACTGAGATAATGCCATTAGCCCTGCGCTTGCCAATTTACAAAGTGTTCATCTTCACCTGGAGGATTCACCAACTCTGCAAATAAAATCCTACAGTGAAATTAATAGCCGCCCTGTCTCTGACAGGATCTCACTGTGATGCTCTTCCTGTCTTGGAACTCACCATGTAGATCAGGCTGGTCTTGAACTCTCACAGGTCCACCTGCCTGTCTCCAAAGTACAGAGAGTGAATGTGTGTGTGTGTGTGTGTGTGTGTGTGTGTGTGTGTGTGTGTGTGTGTGTGTGATTTGTATCAGTATATATTTTACATATACACCAGTTGCTGAAGCCACCACTTTTGAGTCTAGAGGCAGATCCCTGGCTCCAATGCAGACCGTGAGGTTTCCTCTCGATGACATCCCCATCATCTTTTCAGTTAGGACAGCTTTATTCCGTTCAAGTTGCAGGATGGCTGTAGAAAGGGAATTCACTCAGCTTAGTGCCTCTGGGTGATTTTCTTCTTTTCTCTCCCCTTTGTCCCTTCTCCTCTTCTTGAATTTGTGATCCTCTTGCCTCAGCCTTGTAAGGGCAGAAATTCAGGTGAACCCCTGGGGATAGGCATGTGCCACCATATTCTGCCCATTTAACTTCTTTAATGTACTTGTATTAGTTCTTTGAAAATTAAACACACACGTATGATACCTGTTAAACATATTAATTCTCATAAATTTCACCCAACTCCTCCCAGATTTAACCCACCTCCACCTTCTTACACCTCCTTACTGATTTTCTAATACCCCGCTGAATCCTATTTGTTCTGGCCACATACTCCCAGGGATGGGGCTACCCACTGGAGCAGAATGTGGTCATCTTATCAGGGTTCAGAAACCATCGACTGTCTGTAGCTCATTAGCTGGGCTTGGGGGTGCACAAGCTCCTCTTCTGTTCATGCAAGAATGATCACTGTCTTGATCTTGCGCAGCTCTTACACAAACAAGCATAGCCACTTTGAGACCACGGGTGCCACCATTCTAGCTTCTTTTTTGTTTTCCAAATTTTATTAGGTATTTACTTCATTTACATTTCAAATGCTATTCCCAAAGTCCCCTATACCCTCGCCTCTCTGCTCCCCTACCCACCCATTCCCACTTCTTGGCCCTGGTCTCCTGTACTGGGGCATATAAAGTTTGCAAGACCAAGGGGCCTCTCTTCTCAATGATGGCTGACTAGGCCATCTTCTGCTACATATGCAGCTAGAGACACGAGCTCTCGGGGGTACTGGTTAGTTCATATTGTTGTTCCACCTATACAGTTGCAGACCCCTTCAGCTTTTTGGGTACTTTCTCTAGCTCCTCCATTGGGGGCCCTGTGTTCCATCCAATAGCTGGCTGTGAGCATCCACTTCTGTGTTTGCCAGGCACTGGCATAGCCTCACAAGAGACTGCTATATCAGGGTCCTTTCAGCAAAATCTTTCTGGTGTATGCAATAGTGTCTGTGTTTGGTGACTGATTATGGAATGGACCCCTGCGGGGGGCAGTTTTTGGATGGTCCATCCTTTGGTCTCATCTCCAAATTTTGTCTCTGTAACTCCTTCCATGGGTGTTTTGTTCCCAATTCTATGAAGGGGTGAAGTGTCCACATTTTGATCTTCATTCTTCTTGAGTTTCATGTGTTTTACAAATTGTATCTTGGGTATTCTAAGTTTCTGGGCTAATATCCATTTATCAGTGAGTGCATATCATGTGAGTTCTTTTGTGATTGGGTTACCTCACTCAGGATGATACCCTCCAGATCCATCCATTGCCAAGGAATTTCATAAATTCATAGTTTTTAGTAGCTGAGTAGTATTCCATTGTGTAAATGTACCACATTTTCTGTATCCATTCCTCTGTTGAGGGACATCTGGGTTCTTTCCAGCTTCTGGCTATTATAAATAAGGTTGCTATGAACACAGTGGAGCATGTGTTCTTCTTAATGCTTCTTATTTTCCTCTTCTCTAAGGCTTTCCAATGCCTACTCAGTTCGTCCTCAATTATAGTTTTATCGCCCTGCGTCCCTCAAGACTAGATGAGGCTCTGGTGTTCTTCTGTTTTTTTCCTTGACACATACTCCATCCTGTACTTACCAACATCATTCTGGTCTTCAGGATAGGTGGTAAATGCTTGGAAACTTAGCTATTGGGCCTTTTGTAAACAATGCACTTAGTTGTCTGTTGGAAAGTTGGGGGAGATTTTTTTTTGTTAACCTTCTACCCATGTTCTCCAGAATGTATGTCCTAAAAGGCAAAGGCTAGAATTGTTTACTTTACTGTTATACTGTTGATGGTAATGTAATAATGACTCAGATGGAGTAGTTACTAAATGCCTTTTGAATTATCTTCTCTTACTACCTCTTTTGAAAAGGAGTAATGTTGTGTTGTTAAATTTGTTAAGGGGTTGTAATTAGGTGCAATGAGTGTTTCAGTGTTTGTCATTAGCTAGGTGTTCAAAAGAGTAAATGTAGTAAGTGAGTAGTCCTTTCAACTAACTACTCAGAATGAGAAAAATAAACATATAGTTATGGTAAAGCTTGTGCATTAATCCAACCAAGAAATTTTATGCCGTTATCTTCCTATGGATTTATTCAACAGGTATGTGTTGAAGTGTTTTTCCATGTCATGATAGTCAAGGGATTAGTCACATAGGATGATTAATGTTTGGACTCTGGGCTTGAGAATGTTCTCTAAGTATTTAGTTAAGCATCTAGTATGCATTCAGTTTTCTTCTAGAGCTGGTGCTCTAACAGATGAGAAACCTTATACCTGCCCTTCAGAGGCACATAAGACATTACCCACTAAGCAAATGATAAAAGCTATGATGACTGAGCTATAGGGTGTGTGAGATAATGGTTTTCTAGCTAAGATATGGGCATGGTCTTGGAAGACTTCCAGTGTTGTCTAAAGATTAAACAGGCTCAACCATTAAACATATAGAACAATCTGTGAGATCATATTACGATGTTCCATCTACCATTAGAGATGTAAGTATGTGGTAAGGCATGTATATGGTGACAGCCCCTAGGAAATCAATGTCAGTGAGCTCTTCTGGCAAGAGTGCTGGCCCATTCTTCCAGGGTGAGACACAAGCAGAGAAAGCAATAAGAAATAAACCTGGAAAGGCAGGCCAGAATTCCACTATACTGGCTACAAATGCAGGGCTTAATTGTGTCCCATTGTTCTGGGATACCATGTACCAGCAGTTTGCCCATTGACTTGATATGAAATTCAAATTCTGCCTCTTTTTGTAAAGCTTCCCTATCTACTCAAGGTAGGCCACAGGGCTGCTTTTCTCCATTCATCACACAGGTTCCCTCAATTAAATACTGGATTATATTGACATGGCTTTTGTGGGTCTTTGAGGATTTGGAAAGCACTTTCTCCCTTGAGTCTGAAGATTTCACTTTAGATCTTGGTCCACAGAAGGTGCATGTTGTTGTTGTTGTTGTTGCAGAAATTACAGGGGACAAGGGTATACTTCACTTTTGACATCACTGGTCATTTCTAGAGACCTGGAAAGAAAGAATAGATGTGAGGGAGCATATATCTTTAAATGTAGTATTGTATCTTTGGACTGTGGATAGGTGCATGCAAACTAGATGAAGGACAAAAAAAATCCATTCCTTTTAATCTAGTGATGAATTTGAGGGTATTTAGGGTAGGACAGTGACACCTAGTGGTGGAAAATCCAGTTCCACCCCACCCACCCCAAGATGGATACCTAGATCATCCTCAGGGTTTTATGACTCTAAATGACACCAGCTGACATATGTAGCAGAATGTGTGCTGCTGCTGGCTGCCATTGGACCTCTGTAGTCTTCTGATTTTCAGGTTGGATGGTGAGTAGTTGGAAAACATGACTATTATGTATTTGCTAACAATACACTTAGCTGTTGGTTGACTGGGGAATTTGTTATGTTCTTTACACAACTATATTACATATTGATCAAGAAGTAGGAGAAGGATGAGGATGAGAAGGAGGACAAAGAGATGAAGAAAGAGGAATAGGAAGAAATTTCCTGCAGAAGTAACTGAAGGGAGGGAATGTTGATTTTTCCTCCATTAGTTTTGGGTCTTGTGTTGAGAAAGAACATCACATTGGCATGACAAATGGCAGAAGCTACTCACTTTGAAGTCAATATGAAATACACACACACACATACACACACACATACACACACACACACACACACACACACACACACACACACACATACACACACACACACAGTTTGTATTCCTGAACTCCTCCTGCTCCCTTGAAAAAATATTCCATCCATATCATCCCTGGCCTAAGGGATGGTGACTTCCGTGTTCTCCCACTTTATCAACCCTCTTCATGACAAGTCTCCACAGAAACACTTAGCCATGTGCTTTTCTAATCTCATAACTCCTTCCTAACCCACTCAGCTTGACAATAACTATTAACTGCAATAGGAAGGAATTGGGACCTGTTTCAATGAGAGAGGCCTGGCAGAGGTGCTGGTGGGAGATTCCCCAGAGCATCTACCAAGAGATTAGATGTCTGTGTGGTGGGGTGCCACCCAGAAATGTCCAAAAAGAATAGTCTCATGTACCTCTGACCTACCCGGAATGGAGATCGGGGACCTCTTGAAAAGTCCAGGTGGCTTTTCTCTTTGATTCTAGGTTTCCAAATGTATTCTTCCTCTCTGCGTAGCTGTTTCGCTTACTGGTTTTTCTGTTGGTTTCTTCTGAAGCAAATTCCCCAGCTTCTGCTTCCCAGCAGACAGTCTCAAGGTCTCCTGTGGCTGGAACAGGCAGGAAGAAGCTGTCTTCTGCCTCCTGAGAACGGAGACAGTTTACTGTCATCCAAAGTGGTTCTGGGGCAAAGAAGCTCCAGAGATAATCTTGTTCTTTGTCTAGCATCCTCTTCTGTAATTTGTTTTTGAGTATTTATTTTATAGTTTTTGAATTCTTAATTTTATATAGTACTTTTTAGAAATGTTCCCCAAAAGGTAATCATTTCAAATACAAACTAGTGATAAAATGCAAAATCATTTGTTATTCATTGTAATTAACAAATGCATGCATATTATTTATATTTATATTTTAACAACAATTTCAAGTACTTAGGGAGGGAATATTTTCTGAGCCTACTGAGTCTTGTACTTTTCTAAGTACTTTATTATTTAATACAACAGTACTCCAAAGTAGATGTGTGTGTGTGTGTGTGTGTATATGTGTGTGTGTGTGTGTGTGTGTGTCTAAGACCTCTGTTATTTACTAAAGTGCCAGACTAAACTGTCACGCATGGACAAGAGATGAGCCACAGGCCTTTTTATTAGCCTACAAAAATATAAATTAAAAATTGATATTAAATCTCTAAAAGCATCAAAATATTTTACAGTTATTTTTATGTGTTTTAAATCTAAACATTTATTTCAATTTAATTTCCCTTAAATGTGAGTTTGTAAATAGAAATTTTTAAGAAGTGTTGATCAACCATTCTTTATAGTCTTGATTATCTCTAAAAGTAGATTATTTCTAGAGTTTTATGCTAAGGATCCTTCCAAAGCCTAGTGAAATGTGAGCATCTTTCCTTTAGTGCCACATAATGAGATATTGTGAAGGCTACCGCAGTCACCTGACTTTGGCAGGCGACAGAATGATTCAGACACTCTTGCCAGAGACCTCACTCTCTAATTGCAAACTCAGGTCACACAGTGATTATTTTCCCAACAGTAATACAATTTGCTCCTTGGTAATTTGTGCCCTTTGCTTATGAATATGGAAATAAGGAGTAACATTTAACATATATAGCTCAACAGGTAGATATTTATCATTAACATGTAGAACTGGGTCAGAAAGAGTTTAAGACACAGTACAGGTTTGGATTCATTTAAAACCAGGTCTGCTTCCTCCAAGAGCTCATGATCTTTACATGACCACAGTTAGTTTGACGGGTATCATTTTCAAGGTTTTGCAAGATCCACCGTAAGGTGATCATAGGGAATTGATGGAGCCAGATGAAGGGAGAATGAGATATAGTCACACACCCTTGGTGTGTGCAGAAGTGAGGATGAAGTAACAGAGTTAGGGATTGTTGTTAGACATCCTTTCTGGTTGAAGTGTATGCTCTTACCCTGACTTATGTGTTGAAGTCTTAATTCCTAACATCTCAGAAGGTATTTCTGTAGCCAAAGAGAGAGCCTGGACCTTCCAATCCATCACTACCTTCAGAAGAACCAACTCTGCTTACACCTGAGTCTTGGAGCTTTAGCCTACAAAATTATGAGACAATATTAAGTATGCTGTTCAAGCCACCCAACTGCAGATCTAGCAAGCAAATACAAATGTTCTGGAATAAAAGTACTCAGACAGAGTCATGGATATGACAGTATCATTAAGGATGACCTTTTGGGAGTGAGAGGATCTTCTGCTGCCTAAACTGAGGCGCCACCATTGATATATACTTACCAACTACTCAGGGCAGGAAGAGTGAAGTTTTCTTTGTAAGTCTGTCATATTTCTAGCCCATGCACATCCTTACTATCCTGCTTTCTGATTGCCTGGTCGTAGGCCATTCTTTCTGGCCTGATCTGCCTAGCCCTGATAGAAAAAGATTTTTTTGTCAGACACACCTTCACTAATGTTAAATACATACTTTGCTTTGCATTGGAGTATGCTTTTGAATATATAAATAACACTACTTTAGCTTAAGCCACCATCTACTTCTTTTAGGGGCAAATGGGCAGTATACATATTCTATATAGAATTCCTCTGAGTTTTGTTGGAAGCAAAGGTTATTATTGTCAATCATCAGGGTGCATATGGAAGCAACCATCTGTGTTGAGTGGAGGAAAAGGCTATTCTGGCTGTGCACGGGCAGCTATGGGAGGCCATAAAATAGGAAAACGGCAGATTCAAATGCCCTGGCTGGGAAAGAAATATTTCATGAATATTGACTAACTTAGAATGGCTGGGGTTATTCTGACTGCATGTATGGATTTATAAGCTTTTCTGGATGTGTCTTTGGAACTGCCTTAGTCATCTTATAATAAAACATTTACATTTGTGGTAGAAGCATAGCTCTGGAGGAATGAGTATCTTTTTACAACCATGAAGATAGGTATTGCCAGATGGTCTGCAAAGGTGTTATCAGTTGTCCACTGCTAGTCTGTAACTATGTTCCCTTTGGCTAGTGAACTCATAATCACTTTGTGATTTAATCAGGAAACATCCCTGGGATCTGACTCCTATATAATTATTCAGTATGTGTTTGGGTATATATATGTATATTTGGGTATATATATATATACATATATACATATATATATATATACATATATATATATATGTATATATATATATAAAATTTCCTTCTGTAATTATAACATGGACCCATATGTCTACATTGATCTTATATAACATATCAAATATATAATATATAAAATATGTTATACTACATTTACATTATATTACATAAGACACACCATTGACTAATAGTCATTGAACATTTTCCCTGTTCCAGAAAACGAGCAAACATGAAGCACACAGACATCAAAGACATGCTTTTGTTCTCAGAAGTCTATTTTTATGGGAAAAGCAAACTGATAACAGATGCTTACTGTAAAATGTCATAATCATTTGTACAGAATTAGGCCTAGGAGGTCTGACAGCATTGAATCTGCTTTTAGACTGGGTTGGTATTGGGTTTCAATGGGAGTAATTTTGACTCCAATATATTTAGTAATATCTATAGATATTCTTATTTGTCCCATGTTGGGAGGAGTCTTTGTACAATGCAGTGGGTAGAAGCGAGAGAGGTTTCCTGCTAACCATCCTTTAGTATAGAGCAAGCACCCTACCATTTGACCCAAATGAGCATAAAGATTACAGTCTGAAATCCTGTTAGAAAGAATATCCTAGGGGTTGACACTGACCAGGCAAAACATGGAATTGGTGGTGGGAAACTTAACTTAGAGCAGAGAAATCAGCAAATCTAAAAGACTAGAGACAATGGCAGCCATATCTGGTGAGCTGTGCATGAAACCTCACACAAGTGGAATGGGAGGAGGCCAGCGAAGTTGAATAAGTTATGGATGGCTGGTACCAGATCCTGGACTTCTTCCACAAGTCTAGGATGAGGCACTGGAAGCTTGGTGGTTTGTTGCTTAGCAAATCTGGGATATAGAAATATGACTCTAAGAATGAGGGATGCATTGGGGTACAGAGGCAGGACCTGGGATGGTTCAGGCTTCTTAAAACAAAGTTTTTGAAGCCCTAGTAAGCTCAAGAGCAGAGTGAAAATGTCAGGTGGGAATGTAGCTGCAGAGAACCATAGGGAAGCCAGAAAGGCTAAGCAAGCTGCTTAAGGATGCATGGCAACTCCAGGGATACCTAGGAACTGGGGTAGATGATTGTGAAGATAATGGTGTCTAGTAGCAATTGATTTATGTCTTGGGGTTGCAGAACCAACTGCTGAGATTTCTAAACACCACTCATGATAGAGATTTTCTCACTGATGGCAGGAACAGTGCAATCCCTATTACTCGGATAAGTATTATTTTACCTCTTGTAGTGAGCCCAATCCTGTTTTAGGTAATCCAGTTGAGGTAATCCTGTTTTAATTAGGATTTCTATCACAGTGATGATGACCAGTGAAACTTGGGGAGAAAGGATTTATTTGGCTGACACTTCCACAGCATTGTTCATCATTGAAGGAAGTTAGGACAGGAACTGAAAGAGGGCAGAAGGCTGGAGTCAGGAGGTGATGCAGAGGTCATGGAGGGGTGGTATTTCCTGGCTTGCTCTCCATGGCTCGCTCAGCCTGCTTTCTTATAGAACCTAGGGCAATCAGCATAGGGAAAGTACCACCTACACTGGACTGGGCCCTCTCCCATCAATCACTAATTAAGAAAATGCCCTACAGGATTGTTGACTGCCAGATTTTTTTTTATTGGATATTTTATGTATTTACATTTCAAATGTTATCCCCTTTCCAGGTTTCCCCTCTGGAACTCCCTATTCCATGTCCTCTTCCCTTACTTCTATTAAGGTGTTTCCCTACCCACCCACCCACTCCCACCTCACTGTCCTGGCATTCCCTACACTGGAGAATTGAGCCTTCACAGGACAAGGGCCTTTCCTCCCATCAATGCTAGACAATGCCATCCTCTGCTCCATATGCAGCTGGAGCCATGGGTCATTCCATGTGTACTCTTTGGTTGGTGGTTTAGTCCCTGGGAGCTCTGGGGGGTCTGGTTGGTTGCTATTGTTCTTTCCTATGGGGTTGCAAACCCCTTCAGCCCCTTCAGTATTTTAACTCCTCCATTGACGTTCCCATGCTCAGTTCAATGGTTGACTGTGAGCATCTGCCTCTGTATTTGTCAGGCTCTGGCATAGCCTCTCAGGAGACAGCTATAACATACTCCCATCATCAAGGCTTCTTGGCATCTGTAATAGTGTCTGGGCTTGGTATCTGCATATGGGATGAATCCCAAGGTAGGGCAGTTTCTGCATGGCCTTTCCTTCAGTCTTTGCTCCACACTTTGTCTCCATATTTACTTTATGCAGGAGCCATTTCATCCCTCAACCTGGGGCCTTGCCTAACCTTTAGATATGGTCTCCATAGGTTCTCCCTTTTCTTTCCTGGGCATTTCAGTTAATCTCATCCCTATTGGGTCCTCAACCCTATTGGGAGCCTCTTGTTTTCCTGGCATCTGGGACTTGCTGGTTTCTATCCTCAGCTCCCCATTCCCCATTGCTACACACCTCTGTTCAAATTTCTGACCCTCTGTATATCATCCCTGTCTTCTCTCATACCTGATCCTGCCCCCTTCCCCTACCCCTTCATCTCGTCTTCCCAAGTCCCTACAGACATTTTCTTAAGTGAGGATCACTCCTCTCAGACAATTTTAGCTTGTGTCAAGTTGACATAAAACTATTCAGCACAAATTCCCAACATTTATCTTTGAAAACTTGGATGTAATAAGATCAATCATAGATAGTATAATAGGGTTGCAGTAACAACCCATCTCTCCACTCAGTGACTTATTACTGCTCTTAAGTTGTCAGGCAGCTGAGTAGCTTTATTGGTGTTATATGGGTTCTTACACATGTTTGGAGAATTTGCAGAGATAATCCTGTTTTGTCCTATGTGGCCTTCTTACTGTGTCTACAACATAGTCTTGTAGCAACATTAGAGGGATCAAAACTATCAGGTTGTCTGATTTGCCATAGTAAGCCACATTGTTAACACTAGAGACAGAGTGGGCAGTGATCAAAGGCTCTAAGGGCTAGTATTTAAAGTCATTATAACATTTTGCCTCTTCGATCAGTAGTGACTGCAAAGATTTGAGCTGAAAATTTTAGATACAAACTGTGCTTCTCTTTTACCAAATTATTTTATTTTGGGAATATTAAAACATCATAGAGAATATATAAATTATAATTTTGTAGCAATAAAAATATTTTCATGTATATCATTTGATCAAGAATTATAGGAATCCTGTGTAGACGACATGAGTAGCATTTCTAAGCAAGGATATATTTGCAAATATAATATGCTAATTTCCTTAGTATGAAAAGAACGTTTAGGTGTTACTAAGTAAATTGCAACTAAGTAGAAAAGTGGGCAAAGGCCATAATTAGAAAATATATTGAAAGAGGAATGAATAGTATACGTTAAACAAAGCTGCATTTTGAAGGGAAGGAAATGCAAAAAGAGTAAAAAGTGAGATACTTGATCAGATTCATGAAGACTTTTAGGTGTCATGGTGCTCAGTGTTTCTTGGGGACATGAAGAAGGGTTCAAAATAGAAATCCCTCTATGTTAGTGGATAATCAAGTAGTGAAATGTATTTAGAGAGTTATTTTGGCAATGATGATAAAAATATACATGTGCAATTTGACTTGGCAATTTTATTTTTGGAAGTTTTTCCTAAATATGGAATACAAATTTACAAGGATATGCACAGGGATGTTCACTGCAGTATTGCTTCTGTAAGTGAAAGAATGAAAGTGATGCAAGGCATTTTAGAGCATGGGTCAAGGACACTGTCTTTCATAATGCTGCCCATCATTATATATGGCTAGTATACATCAATCAACAAAAAATTCTGTCAAACTATGTCCAATGTGGAATGTAGGTGACAAGGACAGTTGTAGTAGAAATTATTAATGATCCTTGCTTACAGCATTAATAATTGAGCTTCTGCCTTACCTTTGGTTATTGAATTCCTGGAAGGAACTACACTTACAACCTTTATATTTACAATATGTCTTAAGCAGCACAATAGCTGGGCAGTTGCATACTCTCTATTTTATTAGAATTTACTTTTATATTGATAACTCTGAATTATTACTATTTTCTACAGGCAATAACTATAGGTGGATTAGGAGTGAGCTGGTTGGAGGAGGAGAAACCAGAAGGAGGAATGAGGAGGAGGAAGAGGAAGAGGAAGAGGAGGAGGAGGAGGAGGAGGAGGAAGAGGAGGAGGAGGAGGAGGAGGAGGAGGAGGAGGAGGAGGAGGAGGAGGAGGAGGAGGAGGAAGAGGAGGAAGAGAAGGATAAGCTGCCATGAGGGGAGATGAGCTGTGAGCACATGGCCAGGAGAAACAGCAAGTATCTGGGATACACAGTTGTGGAGGTAGCCAGGTAGAAGAGTAGATTAGGGGTGACCCCCAGTAATTGTCAAAGCCAACTAAAGTAAACAGAGTCTAAATCTCATTTATTTGTAAGCTAGTCAGGGATAAGCTTAAATTGTTCATACTGCAGACAGCAAACTGCATCTCACTGCTTTGACACTGAATGACATATAAGAGATCATGAGAAATGTGTAGTAAGTCTGGAAATGGAGCATGCTTTATTTATGTAAAATAAAGATATGGCCACTCTCATGCCAATCTAGAAGGCTTTTTGTAGTAACTCAAGGTTGATTGTGAGGGGGAAAAAAGTAGAAGCGTAGGAGAGGAAAGGGGCAAATCTACTTCTAACTTGATTTTTTTTTTCTTGACTATTTGAATTCTTTCCCCATGATCCTATGCTACTTTTATGTAAGGAAATTGAACAAAACCAGAAAACACATAGGGAAGACATTATTAGACACCCCCCCCCTCTTTTCATAGATGTATCCCAGCTTCACAGTCTGTTTCGTCAGCCAGCAGTTCTTTTGCTGACCTCATGTGCTTTTATTAAGACCTTGTTCTTTCTTAGCATGGGTACTTAAGGATGCCTAGGAACCGTTTCCAAGAAAACCCATTTCCTAACAGTTGTTGCTAGTATAAGCCCCCAAGGGGCATAGCTGGTGTCTTCTTTCTAATTTAAGTGTCAAGTCACTTAAAATTGTCATTTTTAACTAAAAATCACAAACTTCCTTAGAAGCATTTTTATACCAAAGACATAAAGGTTGCCTTTCTTTGGTTAAGAAATGTACCCCTGAAAACTGGCATTGGTGAGACTGAAGTTAAAAAGCAATTTCCCTTGCCCATAAATGAATACTTTGTCCAGTGTATAGACTATTTACTGTTCCTTCCCCATCTCTATGTATGCAGTCTGGGACCTCTGCTCTTGCCGACTTTAGTTAAAGTATCTGAAGGGTTGTGATGGATTCCTGCTCTGTTTACCTGCCCTGTGAGGTTTCTTTTAAAGTCTGGATAAATTCAAATAAAGACAGAACATTCATCACCTGGGTTTCATTTTTCAGTGACCTGTGCTCAAAGCAGATGTTCCTAGCCTCTTTCTCACTAAATATTGACAAGCGACTGACCTTGTTTATCATTGTGCCTTGGGCAACCTAATGCCTTGGCAGTGTCACTCAGCATAAAACCTGCCAGCCTGCCTGGAATGGAGAGATATGAAAACATACCTTGAGAGGCACATGCACATACATCCACCAGTGTTCCGTACCTCTTAGAATGATATGGGAAGAGAAATATTGTTTCTGTGGTATTTCTGAAACAATAGCAAGAGAAAAGGACATATGTGCCAAATACAATCACAAAGAAATATTAGACAAATGTGAATTGAGGGAGCCAATGAAATAATTTAAAAAAAAAGTTCCTGAATGAAACCAAAGGCTGAAACACCGAGTGAAGTGAAGAGATCGATGGAAACAACATGCCAGAGCTCTAAAGTGGCTTCTGTAATGATAATAGTCCCAGAGAACCACGGCCTCCTTGCTACCAGCGTTAGAACATTTGGGCGATTCATCCTTAGTGTCATTACTGGCCCTGGAATCACCACTGGGCTGGAGAGAGGAATGGGAAACTCCAGGAAGGACTGACTGTGTGTGTACATGTTGGGGTCTCTAAGCAGGTATATAGTCCTGTGAGGATGTTGGTTTGGGGAGGGAGTTTTAGGAGCCCTAAGGTTGAGCAAGAAGAAGATAGACACGGTTTTATCTGTTGAGTCTCATGTGCCTGCTCCCTGAGACATGTTGAACAGGTTGCCACCCAATCTTTCAGCTAGTGACTCTAGGGTGCCTTTCAAAGCCAGATGTTTCCTTGGTGATAAAACTACAAACTGTGCAACAGAACTAGCAAGAAGATTCAAGTGTGTAAAGGAAGTTGGTTTGTATGTGGACAGAAAGGCAGAGGTGTGTCAGGGAAGGCATAGGGACAATGAGCATGCACTTAGGAAGATCCCATCCTGATTGGATGAGTCCTGAAGAAGACTTTCTGAATGAAGAAACAATGCCTATACTTAACACAGAATGTTAGATTTTACTCAAGTAGGACATAGTAGGAACCTTCTAGCAGGTAAACAACATGATCAGAGTTGATAGTTGATATCCCCCAGGCTCTTACCATAAGTGATACTATTTTATGAATGCTGTTTCTTTTGGGCTCTTATGGTTTTAATGAAAATGGCCCCCATAGGCTCATAGGCAGTCACATTATTTGAAAAGATGGAAGCATGTGGCTTTGTTAGAATAGTTTTGGGCTTGTTAAAGGAAGTGTGTCACCCGGGATGGCTTTTGGCCTTTGAGAGTTCAAATGCTCAGGCAAGGCCCAATCTCTCTCTCTCTCTCTCTCTCTCTCTCTCTCTCTCTCTCTCTCTCTCTCTCTC
>NC_034590.1:60296500-60298601 GCF_900095145.1 Mus pahari | reverse complement strand
CCTCCTCCTCCTCCTCCTCCTCCTCCTCCTCCCTCCCAGCTGCTTGTGGGTCTGGATGTAGAACTCATGGCTCCTTCTTCAACACTATGTTTCCCTGAGCACTGACAATAATGGAATAAATCTCCAAAACTGTAAGCCCCCAATTAAGTGGTTTTCTATATATGAGTTGCTGTGGCCCAGGTATCTCTTCACAGCAATAGGATTATAACTATGACACTGGCCTTAAGTCCCTTCCAGACATGCTGGTTCCTGGGGAGGACACAGACTGTGCTTTCAGGGTTCTGGGTGATTCTAACATGATCTTCTGGCTGTCAGAGTACCAGGTTTCTGTGATGTGAATGTCATGGACGGACCATGAAATTTCTATGTCCTCAAGATAGGAGGTTTCCTCTTATTGAATGTGGCGTCTTGAAGATTCTATTTTATTAACTGCTTCAGACTGAAGGGAGCCCTGAGATGCTGGCATGTCAAAAATAAGAAGCCAGAGTTGTCAGGATAGGTGATATTAACCTAATTTTATTTGGACAGGGTATCCTCGAGGCAGACTACCACCATTGCTCCATGTTTGAAAGATCTGTTAGGTTCCCTTGCTAGATGTCAGGTAGTGAGTGCTAGATGCTGGAGGAGAGATGGAGAGTGAAGACAAGGCACTTTGGACCATTTGGTAAGCTGCAGGGCTTAGTTAGCATAGAGCGAGTTTTGGCAACACAAAACCCAAAGAACAGATTTATATAACTGAACAAAGCCATCCTTTATAGGCCAAGATTGTGACAACAGAACAAAGAAACGGTAGGACTTGAAGCTGGTAAGCCTGGGTTTAGAGACCAGCCAATCTGGGCCATTAATCCTGCTGGTCTATTAAATTGGGCATACAATCTAATGAGCCCTAGAGGAGTATCATAAGGTTGTGATGGTTAAAATGGATTATCAATAGGACAGGAGCTAGAGTCACCTAAGTTAGAAGCTTGTGATCATGCTTGTGTCTGATTATTTAGGTTAATTGAGATGTGAAGATGCACCCTGAATGTGGATAGTACCATTGCATGGGCTGGAGTCCTTTCCTTTTCAAGTAATTCAGTCAGTATTTTCTTAATCATATGAATAGAAAGTAAACTAAAACTGCATATTCCAGCTACTGTTTTTGTTTACCTAGAGAACTCCAGCTAAGGCACGCCTACTTGTTTTGATAGTAAACAATTTCTGTTTCATTGAGAGGTTTACATCTTTATTTCTTCCAATGACATTTGAGCACCCTGATAGCAAGACCAGTGCCATCATCAAGTTGTATTTCTAATACCAAAGTCAGTGCCTGACACAGACAGATTTTGATAGAGGTTTTTAAAGGTGATATGTAATCCCAAAATGGCTTTATATGTGGCCTAGTCTCATAATGATGGAGCAGACATAATCATTGTTTCATAAGAAAGCCAACCTGAACTATTTAATTGAAAACTTCAAGTGATCCGAAATGCATGGCTTAAAATATTTTTCTTTGTATAAACTTATATAATTAACTTTATTAAATCTCAAGTTTCACAGTCACCGGGCTAAGAAGATTTGATTTAGCTGTAGTCCATTCAAAGGAAATCTCTGAAGCTTGGGGCTATGCACTGCAAACAACAACCCGGAGAATGCAGTAGAGTGCTGTAAACAGGAGGAGAGAAGAGGGCAAAGACCCAACAGGACTCAAGAAGCATAGAGTAGAGGTTGCAAGACTCGTGGTAAGATGTGACAGGCAGGTTGGGCTCAGTTTAAAGGGCTTTAGTGGCATAGAAACAACTTGGCATTCACTTTCACATTTTCAAAATAACAGGAAACTTCAGTAAGGGTTTCATCTGGGGACCGGTTTGATTACATCTTCTTCGAAGGAGGCACAGGAAGAAATGGGAATAAAAATGAAAGGAAGAAACCATTGTAAGGTTTACATGAATTTCCATTCTCAACTTATACCCCCTTCAGTTCCATCTCACACCAGTCAGAATGGCTAAGATTAAAAATTCAGGTGATAGCAGATGCTGGCGAGGTTGTGGAGAAAGAGGAACACTCCTCCATTGCTGGTGGGATTGCAAGCTTGTACAACCACTCTGGAAATCAGTCTGGC
>NC_034590.1:60260351-60295735 GCF_900095145.1 Mus pahari | reverse complement strand
GGTATAGGGAACTTTCGGGATAGCATTTGAAATGTAAATAAAGAAAATAATAATAAATTTTAAAAAAGAAGAAAAAAAAAAGAGGTTTGAAATGAAAACAAAGTTCGTAGCACAGGAAATAAGCAACATGATTGGTTGACAATGTTCACTGTTCAACTGATGCTGAGTAGTGTAAGGGTGGGACTGAGGAGGCTCAGTGCTGAGGCCTGGTGCTGTCAGAGTTGCTATGTAATTAACTCAACTGAAGTGTTGCATCTCCTATACGCTGATAGACTCACCGTTATCAAATGGCATCATAGGAAGTGATGAGAGAACCTCAGAATGCTATGGAAAGAAACCCTTTCCAGTATGCATTTCCCGATGGCACCATGATTAAACTCTGTCTAATCTCCGATTACGTCACCTTTCAGGGAAGAATTCTACCGACTGTTCAACTCATCCTTTCTGAAAGTCACATCAGAAATTAGCGTTTGGGGGTAAGCTGATGGGTGGCTGTCCATGTTTTTCTGTCACCCTATTGTGCTATCCAATTCCTTTCCATTCACACATACTCTGTGGGTTGGAGTCACTGACACAGATCTTGTCTTTGATGAGAAATTTCATCTACTGCTTTTATGCTTAAATTTTACTTCCCAAACTTAGAGATTAAATATCCCCATGCAAAGAGTTTCAATTAATCACCACAGAGATCGAGTCACCAAAGGCAATGACAACATCTTCTGGACACTCCTGGGTCTTCAGCTGCTATCAACATCCTTTTCTTCCCCGCCAAATGCAAACATTTATCTTGTGTGACCAGACTGGAATGATTCTCTAGTCTTTAAAGATTTATCACTGGCCAGCTCAGTGACAGTGTATTATTCACATGAAATTTATTTCTGCTCCTAGTATTTTTGCCCTCAGTCTAAACTAAGATAACAACGTTTTCCTCTACTTAAAAAGAAAACATCAGCAACAACAACAACAGCAACAACAACAACAAAACCTTTGGAAAAGAGGTGAGAAAGAAATGAGAGTTTGTCTTCTTTTCTTTCTTATTTTTTTTCCAGTTTTTAAGACTTGACTTTGAGCTCATGCACTTGGACAAGACACAGAGTCTGGGTTTGGTAATTAGTCTAATTAATTAAGCTTGCCAATTTAAATCACAATAATAATAATAATAATAATAATAATAATAATAATAATTTTGTTGTGTATTTGTACCAACTTCAGTAACAACTGATAAATCAGTTTGTAAATTGGAAGGCACGTGTAAATGTCACATGTCCATGAATTTGAAGGAGAGTGGGAAGGAGTCAGGGGAGGGTTTGAAGGGAATAAAGGAAAGGAAGTAAACTTGTAATTATAATCTCAAAAGAACACCCTAAAATAAATGTCACATATCAGAATTATTCAATGCCATGGCATGCATTAAAGTCTCTAGGGGAATATATCTTTTTCTATTCTTTCTGATCTGTATGCATATTTATTATTCTTTGACTTAAAATATGTATTGAATTCCTATTTCAGAATAGCACTGTACCAGAGTCATAGTTGACAGTGAATGTGACAGGAAATTTCTGACAGTTTCAAGGTAAAATGGATTCTGAAGTAAGAAAAAAAATAGTATTAATATCTCCTCAGAAAATAAGCAACTTTATGTGGGTTGTTCTGAGGAACGAGGCAGGGTGATGATTCGCTATCTTAGTTGGACAGTCGCGTCTCCTGGGGAGCCTGTATGAATACAGTTCCTATTCTATCTATCGCGTGTGGAAATAGGCTGGGTTATCTCTGTTCTGGCTTTGCTTTCTGTTCTTTAGAAGAAACCTCCCTTAGAGGATTTTGAGCTAGCTAGCTGTCAGTTCCTTGCCAGAGACATGGCTACAGAAACTGCAGACACAGAAGCACAGTGAGGATGTTGCTGAGTGAAATGTGGCTGTGGCCATAAAGCTGGATCCCTAGAGGAGGAGGGTCTTCAGGTAGGAAGAGGAAAAGGAAGAGGAAGAGGGTTTATATCCAAGAGTCTTTCCATTGCTTTGACCCAACTGGCCTCCATTGTGCCTCTTCCGGTGAGAGCTTTCTTGTTTTCTTTTTCTTCTCCTTTTTTTCTTTTGGGTTTTTTTGAGATAAGAGTTTCTCTGTGTAGCCCTGGCTGTCCTGGAATTCACTCTGTAGATCAGGCTGGCCTCGAACTCAGAAATCCGCCTTCCTCTGCCTCCCAGGTGCTGGGATTAAAGGTGTGCGTCACCACTGTCTGGCTGGTGAGAGCTTTCTAATATCACAAGGTGAGGGCGCTTCTGAAATTCCCTTCCTGATCTGAACATAGAGTAGCTCCATCCCTCAAGACCTGAAAAACCCTACATTTAACCAATTGATATTTTTCCGTTTTGAAAATTTATTTTTTTGTTGTAAAGATGGCATTTACTGTTTTTATTATAAAATATATGCTTATTATAATATATTTGAACAACCTTTTTAAAAAAATGACAAGAATACCGTGAAAAGTACCTAGATGTTACATAACTATGAGATGGCTCCTTTTTTCCTATACATGTACAAGCACACTAATGCTTATCTATTTTCTATATCAGCAATTTATTGGTATAGTATTTATGACATGCTATTTTCGTTCTATTTGATATTGTGTTAAACATTTTCTCTTGAAACTTAAGTTTATTTTTTTTTTACTTATACATATGTTTGTTTGTCTGTGTATGGGATTTCCACCTGTTTGCTGGTTCCCATAGAGACCAGAAGAGGGCATTGGGTCTGGAGGCAGTGGAGTCATGGGTGACTGCAAATCAACCAATGCGGATGCTTGGCTCTGAACTCAGGTTGTCTGGAAGAGCAGGAAACACTTTTAATCACTGAGTGATTTCTCCAAGTCACTGCATTAAACATCTTTTTATGAAATATATTTTTAAGCCTCACTAAAAAAAAAAAAAAAAAAAAAAAAAAAGAATTAGTCCTATTCAGGGTTGAGCATTCAGCCCTGAGGTTGACAAATATGTAGTTTTAAATAGCTGGCCCTGCTTAAACTCATTGAGTCACAAAACAAGGCAAAAAGATATGGATGTGAGGATGTGAGAAAGGACTTGTAATGGGGAGAGGGAGAAATAGGAATGAAAGGAAGATGAGAGAGCAAGGTGCCAGTAGTCGGGAATGACATATATTTATGCTTGTAAAGTGAATTAGATTGCCAAAGTGCTTTTAATTAAAGATAAAAATGAATATTTGTTGAATTCTTTTGTTGTTTTGCTTTGTTTTATTTTGCTTTTTAAGATAGACTTTCTCCATGTAGCTTTCGTTTTTTTCTGGAACTCAATCTGTAGAGCAGGCTGGCCTTGGACTCAAGAAGTCTGCCTACCTTTGCTGGGAATAAAGGTAGGCACCACCACTGCATTAACCTTGTCGATTTTTTTTTTAAGCTCTAGTGTTCTGGGTTGGCAAGGACATATAAAGACCTTGGTGGTCCTGTCCTTCTTTACCCCTCACAAAAAAAGAGAAACTCCAAACAAATAGAAAAAAAAACCAACAGTGTTTCTTGGGCTCAGCTGAGAATTGAAATTTCAAACATGGAGAGATTGGGAATATAAAGAGTCTTCCTTGCAATCAGTTCACCAGAGCCAGAGCTGCTAGGGAAATGTCTGTCTGGTAAGAACATTTAAAAGGCAGTATTAACAGATTCCTGGAGGTTTAGTGTAGACTCCCTGGAAAGTTCAAAACTTCTAAAGATTTAGTAGCTTTGGAATCCCAAACTTTATAACAGTTGTTTTTTTTATTTTTAAACTTCAGGAACACCACTGGAGTCTTTCTGTGAACATTGTGGGGAGGTGGGGTAAGGGGTTGGGGACTGGGGAGGTGGGGTTGAGGGGTTGGGGACAGGAGATGGGGGGATGGCTATCTCAAGTTACAAGGAAAAGGGGAGTCGTAGGAAATACTCAGAGACAAGGCCTGCATTCCCAGGGAGTCTATTTTTCACCAGAGCTTGCTTTGGGGGAGAAATACATCCTTTTTGCCTAGAAACAAACACTTCTACAAGTCCAACAAACACTTCCGGAGGTCATGGACCAGTGATGAGACCCACTAAAACCCCGACACTTAACTTCTAGATTCTAATATTTTAGCATCATATTAACAGAATCCAAGAAAATAAATGAAGTAGAGCTGACTTCGGGAGTCAGGCTCTAGCTTAAGAAGGAAGGTACAGGGAAAGGCAAAGACAACATGCCTCAGACCACAGGGAACTTACATTAGAAATCAGTAGCAAAAGGTACATACAGAACTCCCGAACGCTTTAATTGGATATTAAAAACCACAAAACATGCAAATCAAAGATGTCTCCAGAAAAATATTTTAAAACTATCTTGAAAATGCAATTTGTCAAAATGGTTGTAAAAGCAAGTGTGCAGAGAGAAACATGTGGCAGTGGTCTGAACATGGAGAAGAAACTCAAAGAAGTACTGCTAGGACACATAAGGTCCAAAACAGGGACAAGAGCAATCAATGCTGGCAAGGATGAAAGGAAGAGCGTTTCTTATTCATTGCTGGTGGGAACATAAGATAGGATAGCTGTTTTGGAAGACAGTTTGATAATGTAGTTAAGTGAAGATACTCGTGCCATCTGATCCTTGCAAGTTATGAAAATGATTTGAGTCACCAAAACTTACCTGCATAGAAAATCCACAGGTTTTTATACACCTCTAGTAGGTGAATAGACAGAGTACAGGGTACCCAAGTGATACAAACCTACTTGGTGCTACGAACGTAAGTTAGCTCGGTGTATCACTCAGATTCACAGAAACACCTTAGGTAAGGAAGCAATTTGGAAGACGATATATATTGCATAGATTTCTACTGCTAAAATAGATTTTAACAGCTAAAAAAGTTTATGGTTTTCCAGGACTTTGAAGAAAGGAAGAATGAACTGATAAAGCACAGAGACCTGGAGGCGCAAGGGCACTATCCAACCTGATACTGGAGTGCTGGATACAGGTCTTTATTCAATAGCACACAACACAAACTGTAGTCTATGTAGCTTGGGTGATACTACCATGGTAATGTAGATTCATCCATTGTACAAATGTTACATCTGAAATGTTTAGAGACGGGAGGATGTATGGACAAAAGAAGTACATGGGATAATTTCTGATCATTTCTGTAGACCTAAATAATTTCTATAACAAAAGCTTACTGATAATGCATTTTGTTCTTTTTTATACACCAAAGGATCAATAATATAAAAAAGAAATATTCTTTTTAAATATGTAATTTTTTTCCCTCATGATAAAACATTTTAATCTGACAGTATCACTTAACAATGTACAGGGATCACCCATAACTCCCAGAGTTTCCAGCCAGGTAAAAGGAAGTTCTAGAAATTACTGGATTTACTGCAGTCTGGTCTTTTGTCAGTGAGAACTCGGAGTAGTAGTTGGGAAAAGCATAGTGGCCTGCTATGTTGCTCTGGCCCAGCTCTGTGCACCACTCTTGTAATTCACCAATTCCTCAGGCTTAAACCACAAGTGCATCTCCTTTGCAGTCTCCACAAAGAATCGCCGCTTTGAAAGATGTTCCTGCCAACTTGGATGCTAAGGTCTCTGAAGATGGTCCCAAGCTTAGAGTCGGAGGGTTGGTCATCCCTCATCACACAGCCTGTCTTCATAGCGTTAGCCCCTCTCAGACCATAGCATCCATGGCCCTAAGTGTATGCATGCATTTCATCAGGCAGGTCCCCTATCTGCTCTCTCCCTCCTTCGAGGTTGATGAAGATAGAAGCATGTAATTATAGTTATAGGGGTGGGGGGTCAGCATTCTCACCAGTAGGGCCTGCAGGACCCTAACACTACCTTATTCAATAATTGGGTATCACCAATAGCAGCCATAAGATATCAACAGTGAGTGATGTTTTATTTTTTTCCTCAAGAGTAGTCAGTTAGTAGACTTTGAGGGCCACTGTCTCATGTTTATCTTGTAAATCATCGGAAAATTGAGAAATACTTTGTTACTAAAATCTTGACTGGAAACAAATAAACAATACTGGAACCCATAAAAAGAAAGAAAGAAAGGAAGGAAGGAAGGAAGGAAGGAAGAAAAAAAGAAAGAAAGAAAAAGAAAAAAAACCAGATGGCCCCCAGGCCTAAAAATTTCAAACCAAAAAGGTAGAATCCTTTCTGTCCTAAATACTTCATAAAGGGGTCTCCCACAAGACCTCTGCTGGAGCCCCTCAGGCTTGGTATCAGTGAAGGTTCATTCATTGGTGGCCATAGTCCACTTCAGAAGCTTGGGGTTTAACTCTAGCTGCAACTGCCTGTATTGGAGAAACACCCTGGCCCCACGTGATTCCCAGCAACTGCTCACACAGAGAGCTTTAGCAACAGTTCCAATTCAGGAGAGCTCTTTTGGGAAAACCCCACAAGTCCATTCTTCCCCTGGTTTGTAGGAAGACATTCTAGCTGTGATAAGCATTGTTAAGAATTAAGACAGTCTCCAACTACTGTTTGTCCTCAGCTAAAGGCTCCTCTCCTATGTTTCTTATCGCAATTAATATTACTGAAATGAATAATTACTTATATCTCTTGAAACTATCATTCCCTTGTCAAGAAGAAGCCATTTGTCTAATCTTTGTATTCCTACAGTTTGGTAGAGTGTAAGGAACCTAGTAGGTATGTAACACTTTTTTATTGATTAAAGGAATGCATTTTTTAATAGTTACTTCATTAGAGTTCCTAGTTGTCATTATACCAAATAGATTGAATAGTAACAAAATAGAGTAAGACTTGTTTCTCTCTCTCTCTCTCTCTCTCTCTCTCTCTCTCAAAATTTTTGAGAAGGGCAGCATTTAGCTTATATACAAAGTATATTACATCAAATAGGCAAAACAAACAAGCAAAGGAAACAAAACAAAACAAAACAACAATAACAAAAAAACCCTAAGGCATAGAGTGTGGTCTGCCCTCTTAAGTTCTGTCTCTGTCTTTTTCTATCTTTTTCAAAAGAGTAGTTGTATTACCTGTGTGTCAAGAACATGTGAGTTAGAGAGAGGTTTTAAATGCCAGAGCCCAGGGTGGCCTTTTCTAAGTTGCAGACGACTAGAAGAAGAGTGAGAACAACGGTTAGAGGTTCATTTCTCTAGGCTGCTTCCTTCCTGTAAAAACTCTCTGAGTGGCAATGTGTGCTTCTCCTATGCTTGTGCAATCCTGCTTGTTTTCAAATTCCTTCTGATCAGACTTCACTCTATGGATGCTGAATGCATCCTGAATGATGTAATATAGATAAATAATGTATTCCCCTTTCCTCGAAGAGCTTTATAGCTTTCTGATATCTTCATACAGACAAATTCAGTTTGATCTCTAGTTTGAGAAAGGGCGAGCTTATTTCTGGGCCCAAGTGTGGTGTCTGGAGGTTCAGGGAAGCTTCCCCAGGCCTGCTTTTTTTTTTTTTTTTTTTTTTTTTTTTTTTTTACTGTGGGCCTTGATGCGAAACAGAAGAGAGCTCTCCAGACAGTCAAAGAAACAGGCCATATCCCTTCTCAGCCTTCTGTTCCCTAAGCTGCTTCTCTTCTATCCCTTTACCTCTCTGCATCCTTCAAAGTTTCAGAACCCCTCAATATCTTATCTGCACTGATTTTGATCTCATGAATTGAAGCCTGGAGGTTTGGGTCCATTATATTTCTTCCCATAATACAGGCCTATTAATATTCTAGATCTACAAAAGCTTTTCTTTTATGAGTATAAACTGTCAGTATGTTTGGTTCTTGTGACAACCAATGTATAATTATGATGTTTGTTGAATGCATAAACCACAACCATTTCCTTTTGTGAATTGCTATTGATTTCTGAACCCCAAGCATAGGAAATTAACATTTACACTTGTAGGATCTACCTTGTTAGACTCATGCATCGCCTAGTCCCAAGCTATTTTAATATGTTCTGCCACAAATCAATCATCCTTTACATTGATTATGCCTCTTATTGTTCTATATTAGTAGGTTTTGTAAGTATGATATTCAGGATAGGATCAGATATATTGAAGAAGAAACAATGTCTTTATCAAAGAAGCTTATAAAATCAAAAGGATTTTTTTGTACTTGGGTTCCATGTTCATTTACTATTGGCTAGGTTTCTGTTTCTTGCTTCCTTGGGAGTCAGGATGGGTAAAACCTTCACTTCCAATGAGGTCAATTAACATGGAAGAAGGAAAAATTATTCTGGGAGGTTTTAAAATCAGTAATTAAAAGTAAAACATAACATGTTAGCCTAAGGATGTTGGGTGGAGTGTTGTGTTTTAAACGATAAATGTCCTCTCTAGACTCCTGCACATAACACCAGCTCCCCAGTTGGTGGCACTTTCTCAGGAGTTTATGGAACTTTTAGGATATGGAGTCACTGCTGAAGCGAGTGCACCCTGGGATAGGCTTTGAGAGGTTCTAGTTTACTCTCTGCTTCTTATGTAAAATGTGATTGGTCAGTCAAGATTCCTGTTCATTCTACCATATTGACCCCACTACTATGGACTTCAGCCTTCTGGGACCAAAGCGCGCATTCTTCTCTAACTTACTTTTGGTCATGATAATTTATTCAGGAATCCAAAAGTGCTTAACATACTTTTCCTCCTTAGCTAGAATAATTTTATGTCCTTGCCAACTACATGGAGGTTAGAAATTGTAATTCTATCATGTAGTCATGAACTGTGCCAAAGAAAATCACAGTGTAGTCTTTAAGCATAACAGTTAATAAAAACCATTTGCTACATAAAACAAAGACCTAGGGAGTGTTCCTATAATGCAGTCCAGGAGATTTTTAAGATGCACATAGATGCATTAATCACCACTCAGCGGAACAGGTTATGTTAGTGAGGTATGATGTGCTTGAGTCTCCTTTCATCATCTTATTTACAACACATTTTGAGAGATGAAGGCAAAGCTTGCTCTCTGTCATGCAAATATCTTAACAGTTTTTAAATATGGAATTTTGTGTTTGCTTTACCATTCTGTAACATTCTGAGGACTTAATGCATGTACCCTCCTGGATTCAAAGTTATTCTTTTTCAGTTTAGAAATTACATCTAGATAATAATAAATAAATAAATCCCTATAATCAAAAAATTCTAAAAAAATTTATCCTGTTTACCTAACCCAATAATATATTATTCTGTCCTTTATTAGTGTTTCTACAACCCTTGCAGCTTACAATGATTATCAATTCTGTCTGTAGATCACTCTTGGATTTCATGAGACAAAGACATAGGGAAGAAGATATAGTTTACAGTGCTGAACATGAACGTACAAGAAATTAAAACAAAACAAAACAAATGTATTTGCTGTTTTTCTCTTGCTGTGATGAACATCATGATGGAATGGGACTTATGAAAGAGTGAGTTTATTTTGGCTCCCAGATTCAGGCAGGGAGTCTAGAATAGCCAGTAGGTGATTGAAGTAGGGAGCTGAGGAATCATCTATCTAACCACAGAGGGAGTAGAGAGCAGAATGGTACATTGGTACCCTCTCGAAGCCTGTCCTCAGAGGTGTGCTTCTTCCAGCAAGGGTATTCCTTTAAAGACTCCATGTCCTCTCCAAGCAACACCATCAGCCAGGGAACATATGCTCAAACAACCAAAGCCTATGGAACACATTCCCCACTCAAATCAGCACACCAAACAAAATAGAATATCGTCTTTGAAGAACATGGTGGACTTCTCTGCAGCGAGTGCTAGGATGCTGATCTATGTTTAGGAGATTGTGTCACTGTCTCCAGTTACTCTTAGCTTTATTTATTTTTTTTAATTTAATTATTTTACTTATTCAGTTTACATCCTGCTCACTGCCCCCCATCACCCCTTCCTTCCTCCATTTCTCCTCCCCTTTTCCTCTGAGTGGGTGGGGGTCCCCACACCTTGGCATTTAAAGTCCCTGGGCAGTTAGGTGCTTCCTCTCTGTCTGTCCCACTGAGGATAGAGAAGGCACCCCAGGTAGAAGAAAATATGCCGCAGCTTTATTCAGGCAACAGCTTTAGGGATCGCCTCAGCTTCAGTTGTTTGGGATCCACATGAAGACCAAACTGTACATCTGCTACATATTCACCTAGGACCAGCCATTTTTGTTGTTGTTGTTGTTGTTGTTGTTGTTAGTAGTAGTAGAAGTAGTAGTAGTTCAGACTCTGAGAACCCCAAAGGTCCAGAATAGTAGAGTCTGATGGTTTTTCTGTGGAGTTCATATCCCCTTCCTCCTATTCTTTCATAAGAGTCCCCAAGCTCCACCCACTCTTGAGCTGTGAGTGTCTGTATCTGTGAGTCAGCTGCTGGGTGGAGCCTCTCAGAGGACAGCCATGCTAGACTTCTGTCTGCAAGCGTAACAGAGTATCAGCAGTAGTGTCAGGAACTGGTGTTTACCCATGGGATGGGTCTCAAAAATGGGCCAGTTATAGATTGGCCATTCCCTCAGTCTCTGCTCCATCCTCCAGGCCTACATTTCTTGTAGACAGAATAAATTTTGGGTTGAAAGTTTTGTGGGTGGGTTTTTGTCTTTGTTGCTCCACTGGGGTTCCTGCCAGGCTACAGGAGGTGACCTTCTCAGGTTCCACATTCCCAATGTAGTGAATCACAGCTAAGGTCATCCCCACCGATTCATGGACACCTCCCTTATCCCAGGTCTCAGTTTCATCCTGGAGATGCCCGCCCCTGCCTCCTTACTCCTGTCAGTTGCAGGTTTCCATTCATTTTCATAGCCACCTAGCCATATCTCTGTCCTTCCACACACCTGATTCTGAACATCCACCCCTGTAATTCTTCTCCTCCCCATCCTTCCTACTTTCCAGTTTCCTCCATCCATCTGCCTCTTATGACTATTTTATTCCTCCTTCTAAGTGAGATTTAACCATCCTCACTTGTGCCTTCCTTCTTGTTTAGCTTTTTTGGGTCTATGGAATGTAGCATGGTACCTGTATTTTATGGCTAATCTCCACTTGTAAGTGAGTACATATCATGCATGTCTTTTTGGGGCAGGCTTACCTCATTCAGGATATTCTCAAGTTTCATTCATTTGCTTGCAAATTTCATGATGTCTATTTTTTTTTTTTTTTTTTTATAAAAAACAACATTTACTTGGTGCTGGCTTACAGTTCAGTCCATTATCATCAAGGTGGGAGCATGGCAGTATCCAGGAAGACATGGCACAGGCAAAGCTGAGAGTTCTACATCTTCATCCAAAGGCTGCTAGTAGAAGACTAACTTCCAGGCAACTAGGGTGAGGATCTTAAGCCCACACCAACAGTGACACACCTACTCCAACCAGGTCACACCTATTCCAACAAGGCCACACCTCCGAATAATTCCACTCCCTGATCCAAGAATATACAAACCCTCACAGAGCCCCTTTCATATTCAAAACTACATAGTTAAAATGTTTAAATGTACAGGAACACAAAGTTTCCTTTTACGGAATAAGAAGTTATAAAAATTAAAATACAGGGATAGATGGAGAGAGTGGGAGATAGGAGGGTGGGAGGGGATTTTTCTTGGCTTGGGTGTATAGCAGTGCCACTAGCTGGTTCTGTATGCCAGATGCTTTGAGGGAAGGGCAAATGCTGTCTCTGACCTAGAGCTTCTGATTTGCCTTGTTGCTACACTAGTACTTAAGATGTGTGGACTTTTGGTTAGTTTGTAGGATTTGAAGCAAAGCCCTACTTGCCTTGCCCCCTCAGTGGCATGCCTTGCTTTGGATGTCTTTGTTTTTAATAGCTGAATAGTATTCCATTCCCCTTAGCCCCTGACTTTTTAAGGCAGGCTTTTATGCTATGACACATTAGTTGGATGTTATGTATTACTTTGGCTAATAACAAGTGGTAGAAGGCATGTATGTCGAGAGGAAGTGTTAGAAGATGTTACTGGATCTGTTGTTGCTGTTTTCCTAACTGAACTAGAATAGTATATACCCAAAAGGTCTCCTTTTCAGTCTAGATTAAAGAGAAAGAAAAAAAAAGACACAAAGAGTGATTGCAGCCAACCTATGCCAACATGCAAGGCATTTGGGAAATAAATTTCTTTTACAAGCCATCAAAGTGATGAGTTATTTGCAATCACAATAGTTAGTGAAAATAATGACTGGTTCAGGAAGATGGCTATTAAGTATATAGAACTAATCTTGAGACACAGGGTAATAGCCACCAAAGTTCTAAACAAGGGGTTTTTAAGGATTATTGAATACAATGAAAAAAGCCAAGAGAGACATGAACCAACAGGCCATCTTTTGGAGACCAAGTAATGCATGTAGAAAGCTTCTGCTAAGGGTAAGACATTATCCTAAAACATTATTGATTTCTAGCAGCGAATTCAATGTTGGCAATGGAAACAGTAATGTTTGTGAACTAGGAAAACTGCCTTCCAATTAAGGGGGCAAAGAAGAAAGCAGGGATGAAAAAAATGAAGGTAACCCAAAGGAGAGACTTTGATGAAGATCCTGTTTCTTAGATAAATAGCTCTGTTGAGGTAGGTCTCTGCGTTGAGCATTGAAAAGGTAGGATATCATAATCCCAAAACGGGTCCAGGGTGGACTCTGGATGCTTTGTTATAGAAAGGGTACTAAAGTCACACTCTTAATAAATAGCCCTGTCATGCACAGACTCTTTTATCATTTGAATAGGGAGGAAACCAGACAGAAAGTACCCATCCAGGACCAAACCCGGACCGTTTGATTGATTGCAAATGGCTCAGTAGAACTAGAAGAAAGGGCCTAGAGGGTGGAGACCAGGCTTCCTCTCTCTGCAAATAACACAAGATGATAAAAGATGTTCTCCCAAGTTCCTCGGAAGTTGTCTTGTTCAGAAAAATTCCTTCAGAGCTCTTGTCATCACACTTTCCCATGTAATTGGAGCTGTGGGATTGAGATACATTAATCACCACTCGTCAGCAAGTTACAAGAGGCAGAAGTAACAGAAGTCTCAGAACTGATGCTGGAAGAAATGTTGCCTTTAATAAATGTGTGGGAAGAAACAAAATGATCCAGGACAGCAGGAGGAATTCAGTACTCATCTGAAAACAAAATCTCACCCATTATTCTTACCCAACGACTCTCAAATCTTCGTGGGTGTCTCTCTGATTGACCTGAACTCTCCCCAACACACCAGTCTCACCCCTGCCTTCTGCATGCTCTGATCTTCAGGGCAAACTCTTGTCTGTCTTGGAAGGAGCTCTGTTTCAATTTTTTCTGACAGTGTATTTCCATTCTATCACCTATCTCTATTGCTCTGTCTTTCTCCCCCACTAGCTTTCAACTGCCCTCGTAGCATTCTGATTTGGTATCCTTGGTGTCTGATACTCTGTCTGGTACAAGGAGGGTACTGAATCAATAATTAATGAGTGACTACACTTTTTTTTCTACAATCTCCTTTTCCTCCATTTTTCATTTAAGGCAGACTCTGCACCAGATCCAGTTTTTCTTCCATTTACTGAGCACTGCAACCATTTCTAGAATTCTAGAAGACTCCAAGACAGGAATTTTCACAGAAATCAGGATGTTGTTTTTTCCAAATTGCTGTTTGCTTCAAAGGAAAGTAAATCAAGATAGGGTCTCGTTATGAGGCCTGGGCTGCTCTTAAACTTGTGATCCTTCTGCCTCACTATGGCAGTTTGCTTTCTTGAGGGATGAGCCAATATGGATCGTGTTCTCTGCATTATGCAGAGTTGCTGACAACCACATGGAAGTCTTCATGGTGAAGGCAGAGGGTCAACAGGAGAGCATTAATAGTGCAGCACACCACTGCTCAGGCAGTTGACCAAAACCAGCCTGGGTACCACAATGATTTGTGGTTTTGATCATATCTTAGCTAAGGTGATTGCTTTCAAGCAGAGGTGAGTTTCTTATTTGAATCCAATGGGCCTGATTGAACTAACAGCTTTGCCAGCTGATGGCCATTTGGGGTATGCCCGTCCCTCACTACATGGTTTCTTCTTCTTTTTTAATTAATTAATTAATTAATTATTTTCTTTATTTACATTTCAAATGCTATCCCGAAAGTTCCCTATCCCCCCCCCCCCGCCCCTGCTCCCCTACCCACCCACTCCCACTACTTGGCCCTGGCCTTCCCCTGTGCTGGGTCATACAAAGTTTACAAGACCAAGGGGCCTCTCCTCCCAATGATGGCCCATTAGGCCATCTTCTGCTACATATGCAGCTAGAGACACAAGCTCAGGGGGTACTGGTTAGTTCATATTGTTGTTGCANCTACAGGGTTGCAGCTCCCTACAGCTCCTTAGGTACTTTCTCTAGCTCCTCCATTGGGGACCCTGTGTTCCATCCAATAGCTGACTGTGAGCATCCACTTCTCTGTTTGCCAGGCACTGGCAAAGCCTCACAAGAGGCCGCAATATCAGGGTCTCTTCAGCAGAATCTTGCTGGCATGTGCATTAGTATCTGGGTTTGGTGGCTGATGATGGGATGGATTCCCAGATAGGGTAGTCTCTGGATAGTCCATCCTTTCATCTTAGCTCTAAATTTTGTCACTGTACCTATATCATGGGTATTTTGTTCCTTATTCTTAGGAGGAATGAATTGTCCACAAGATGGTCATCCTTTTTGGTTTTCTTGTGTTTTGCAAAATGTATCTTGGGTATTCTAAGTTTCTGGGCTAATATCCGCTTTTCAGTGAGTACATATCTAGTGACTTCTTTTGTGCTTGGGTTACCTCACTAAGGATGATATTCTCCAAATACATCCATTTGCCCAAGGATTTCATAAATTCATTGTTTTTAATAGCTGAGTAGTACTCCATTGTGTAAATGTCCCACAGTTTCTGTATCCATTCCTCTATTGAGGGACATCTGGGTTCTTTCCAGCTTCTGGCTATTATAAATAAGGCTGCTATGAACATAGTGGAGCATGTGTCCTTATTACCAGTTGGAAGATCTTCTGGGTATATGCCCAGAAGAGGTATTGCTGTTGCTGGATCCTCTGGTAGTACTATGTCCAATTTTCTGAGGAACCACCAGACTGATTTCCAGAGTGGTTGTACAAGCTTGCAATCCCACCAGCAATGGAGGAGTGTTCCTCTTTCTCCACAACCTTGCCAGCAGCTGCTGTCACCTGAATTTTTAATCTTAGCCATTCTGACTGGTGTGAGATAGAATCTCAGGGTTACTACATGGTTTCTAAATTGTGTCTCCACAGAGAAGAAAATTCTACAGGGAGGGTGGTCAGCTGACTCTCTACTTGTAGTTTGAGATGTGAAGTCCCAGCCATTACATCTACCCTGCCTTAGTGCTAGCATTATGGACTCTAGCCTGCTGAAACCACAAACCCAATTAAACTTCTTATTTTATAAGTTTCCTTTTTCATGGTATTTTATCACAGAGATTTAAAAAAATTACTAATGTACAAGTCATTGGCTGCATCCCCTAAATACATTAAGTGTTTTCACCACTTTTGAGCTAGGGCACTTGCGTTCAACTTGAAAGGCAACTTTTCTTGGTTGCTTCTGATAGACCTGCATTGCCAGCTGCTTGCAATTTGGCCTGTGCATCCTTTTCCTACTAGTTGCTCTCCGAATTGTGTCCTAATGTATGTGTCCTTGGAGTTAGTATCCATGAACTTCTCCATGTCTGGCCATCTGATTAGTTGGTGTGTGTGTGTGTGTGTGTGTGTGTGTGCGCGCGCGCGCGTCTGCCTTCACTGTAGGTTCTCAAGACTGGTTGCTTATTGACATTAATGGGTAGCCTGCTAATACATGTCACATCTGACTTGGGAGAATCTAATGAACTTCTCCATGTCTGGCCATCTGATTAGTTGGTGTGTGTGTGTGTGTGTGTGTGTGTGTGTGTGTGTGTGCGCGCGCGCGCGTCTGCCTTCACTGTAGGTTCTCAAGACTGTTTGCTTATTGACATTAATGGGTAGCCTGCTAATACATGTCTAATCTGACTTGGGAGAATCTAATTTGGCAGCACTCAGAATCTGCATTTGAAATCCTTTTTCCTCTGGTTTGTGTAAATATCCTGGCTGTGGACCACTGAGTCACACATGGCCCAAAGACCAAGTGTGTCTATAAGTTATCCTTTTTAGTGTGACTGTGTGATGGCATTCTAGTTCTAAGTATTGCCAAACAGTGATTTGGGAAGAGTCTAAACATTCTCTATTCTACAAACACAGAAGCTAAAACCTAGAAAACTATGGCATTTTCATGCTCTTCAGCAAGTGTATCGGTCCCTCACTGATTTCCCTGAGTCTAAGACCAAGGCCTTTTACTTTCAGCAAAGTCAGTTAGGATGTCCATTCCATTCATTTTGCTAAGGTCAGGAGGTGGACTGACTTAACATAACTATCATGCCTTGGGGTATGACTATGAACATAATTTGGTAAATTCAGATGAGAATTTCCTGATTCTGGGAGACTTGATGGAAGCCAGGGCTTCTGATATGAACTCGGAAAGGAGACCCTCTCTTACTACATGAGAGGTGAGGGGATGGGACAAATATGATAAAAAATTGCACCTCTGGGCCACTGCCTTGGAGGAGATTGATGTGCATTGTGGAGACTTTTAGGAAGGTATCAGGAAACTGTCTTCACTTGGGGCAGGAAACTCTGAAAAGTTTTTCATGTTAACTGCTTTACTTTGGTTTGCAAGCTCATGAAAATGTCAACTCCTCCAGCAACTTGACTATTAGAGCACAAAATGCTTAATTAAATAGAAATATTGAATTAAATTCACCTTTGTTGATATGCAAAGAGGGTTTATTCCCTTGAATTTATTAAAGCACTAGTTGAATGGGAATGCAATTAAAATCTAATATTAAACTCTTGGAGTGGATCAGCTCAATCATGAGAAAATTTAACCTGTACGTCGAGTGTCTTTATATTACAGTCTTCCATGCTAAAAGAAGACTGTACACATTGTCCTGTTCAGTATGCCTTGGGAATATTTTCAAACAAGGTCATAGAGTCTAATTTCCAAGATCTACAAACTGCCATGTCTTGAAATATTCACTCTCTTGTTCATTTAACAAATGTTTGTGGCTTCCTGCTGAGTGTTCCCAGTTCCCTTGCTTATTATGGCCAGGAGACTGGAGGGGTTCTTCCTTGCCCTCACTGTGTGGTGGAAGGCAGAAAGTCAAAGTGAATTATAAAGCAGCATGTTTACTTGCTCCTCTTGATCTTTATTTAGAGGCTAAATATGCACAGAGAAGAGGGTCAGAGGTCTGTGCAGTGCAGAGCAACCTGACTGCACTAAGCAGAGCACGGTGAGGTCATTACAGCGGTAGCAACACCTACAGAGGCATTACGAATGGCAGCCACATACACTTCAATGTGTATGCTGTGCTGAATTTTGAATGTAGTAAGGGAGCACGGTGAAATAAGACAGAAGCCAGAAGGAAGGCACAATGTCAATGTCTAACACTTTCAGGCTCACAAACTTATATCTCACTCCCATGATAATGAGGGTCAAGAAATAGGGTTACACATAAGCATTGCTTGTCTGTCTGTCAATCTCTCTACACCAGTTTGTATTTCTTTCTTTCTTTCAGCCCAATTTACTGGCTTCTATAGTTGATAAAAACAAAAAGGTAACATTAGTCACATCGGGATGAGAAGCAAAGACTGCCAGGACTTTCCATTGCTTATTTCTATTTTCTTTCTCTCAGAATGCTGGCACTAGCCCTTCTCACTTAAAACACCCTTCCCCATGTGGTCAAAGATTTGATGAGTTAATTTGCCATTCAGTGTGTACCAGTTATAGGAGAGGAGTTGTAGGAGAGGCCTTGCTTGGACCAATAAATCTTGGCAGTTTGAATGAAGTTACAGCACTTAGGATGGTAATGAGATAATGCTCTCCCTAAGAGCCATAGACTATCAAACAAATCCCCCAGTGACAGGCATGTGACACTTCCCTTCAAGGGTAGGTCAGAGAAGTCCAAGAGACTTCTAAAATAGACTGTAGTTGTCCTTTATTGCCTCCAAGAGCTTGGAAGGAAGAGAGCACATACTTTGAACATGGCTTGGAGGAACTGAGCTGGGACTGGCTTGGAAGTCTCCTCATTGAGGACTGTCTTTCATGGTAACTAAAGGAACCCCACAAGCTGCACAGAAGGAAAAGCAATTAATAATCCTGTCCAGATGTAAAATCTATGAACTGCAACAATAGCCGGCATGGTAAGATATTCTCAAGTGTACAATGGTGACACTTATATATTGGGGACTCATCAACAGCTATCTAATTGGACTTAAGGGTTACTCAGTAAGAAGAAATCACACCTGATACTATAAACCATGACAACTACCTGTGGCTGGTGAGGCCATGAACCTAGAGCAGAATCAACTAATATCATTTTCCTAAATCAATATAATTTCTAACTTCATTCTAAATACTTGTCCTTATTTCTCATAGTCACAGACAAGTGTAGCTCTCACCCTCATTAAAGAAGCATCTTTTTGAAGCAAAACAGAACTATTACAGAAAGCCACAGCTGGTTATAAATGCTAAGAACAACTGGCTGTGAGATGTCCAACCACTTTGATATATCTGTAATACTCTATCTATGCCTAAGGCTCAGGGAACATTGTGGAGAGAGGATAGATAGATTTTAAGAGCCAGAGCATCAGGATGTCTGTTGTGAGATTGTGCCTTCTGTATATAACAGGGAAGCTACACCCAGGAAATTTCAACCAAACGGTCACCTGAACAATGACAATTCTAGTTGACATGCCAATATGGATGAGGGACTCACATTCGATCCAATGCCTAGATGAAGAACTACTGGTAAATAATGACTGTTGAGAAAGGGGGATTCAGTCTTCTCCAGGAATGATTCCCTAGATACGTCAGCCAAGAGTCCCTAACTCTTGACCACAGAGAGTGTTGTTAGAGTGAGTGTTGTACCTCAATGAACCAAGCAGAGTTCTACTTTGGAGCTCTATGTGTGTAGGCTTGGTTATAGAAGGTCTACATCTAGATTGGGAGATGATTTTCTGGCTCACAGCCATTCTTCTCTTCCTTTTATACCCCGGAAGTGGGCCAACACCACATCTGAGTTTCTGATGCTTCTCTTGAACTACTTCTTTAGGGTATTTATACATAGTTTTTCAATTTTTTATTAGATATTTTCTTCATTTACATTTCAAATGCCATCCCTAAAGTCCCCTATACCCTCTCCCGCCCTGCTTCCCTACCCATCCACTCCCACTTCTTGGCCCTGGTATTCCCCTGTACTGGGGCACTTAAAGTTTGCAAGACCAAGGGGCCTCTCTTCCCAAGTATTTATACATTTTAAAAATTGAGTATTCATTGAATTGAATGCATGTCTTACTGTATTTGGTCATTTTATTTTTGAAAGTTTGTGGACAATATATCTTGATCACTGTTTCTCCTCCAGTTCCTCTCAGATCCTTCCTATTTCACTACCCTCGCAACTTTGTTTTTGCTCTTTCAAAACAGACAGACAAACAAAACCAAGAGGCAACAAACAAACAAACACAAAAACAAAAGAAAGAAACAAAAAAACCCCATAAAAATACAAAAAATAAAAATCAAAACAAGCAAAAGACCAATAAAATAAAATAAAAAAAAGAAAAAGAAAAAGAAAAAAAGAGAAATGGTTAAACGAAGTTAAAAGAAAGAAAAAAATCCACAAAGTTTCCACTAAATTCATTTTATAGTGGTCAACTACTCCTCGGTATGGGGTCTGCCCTGACATAGAGTTGATATACTCAATGAGATTCCATTATAGAAAACCAGTTTTTCTTTGCTAACCGGTAACAATTACAGATAACTTCTTGGCTAAGGATGGGGCCCTGTGTCTACTTCCCCCTCTGAGTGCTGGGATCTCATCTGGCTTGAATCTCTTCAGTCTCCTCTATGCTGCCACAGTTTCGGTGAGTTCATAGATGCATCGGTCCTTGTGTGTGTGTAAGACACAGCTTCCTTGGAGTCATCCACTGCTTCAGGCTCCTCCATTGTTTCCACTTTCTCTTCCACATAGATCTCTAAGATTTGAAGGGAAAGGTTTGATGAATCTAACAGGACTAAGTGCTCCAAAGTCTCTCCCTCTCTTCACATTGTCAAGTTGTGTGTCTCTGTGTTAGTTTACCAGGAGCTTTTTTGATGTGGGTTAAGTGAGTCACTGATCTGCTGATGAAGCAGTGTATCATTAGGAATCACTTCATTGCCTGTTCTTCTAGTGGACCAATAGTAGTAGGTTTTCCTCCAGATACATTAACTATCTATTTTCATGTTCTTGGCCATGTCAGGAATGGGTTTCATTTTATGGAGTAGGTTTTTAAATCCAGTCAAAAAAAGATAGTTTACCTCTGTAACATTTGTTCCTTGATTGATCCAGTACATCTTGCTGGCAGGTGTCTGTTGTAGGTCACAACATTTGATGATGTTACTTAATACTTTTCTCCCTCAGTGTAGTAGAAAGGACCTCCCAGGACCATGAACCCTAGTCAGTAGATGTGAAGCTTCTAATTAGGCACCAGCTCAAAATCTCTGTGTTCAATGACATAAGAAAGTACTATCTTCATCAAAAGAGTCCTACCATTAGATTGTGGAATAAGCAATATTCTTTACAATAGCCTGTGGGTTTTCTTTTGGGGGTGTCCAAAGAATCTCTTTGGTCAGAGATTCAACAAGATGCAGTCCATTCCTGGTACTGGATGTCTTACTTTGTGGTATAAGATGTCTGGTTGGGGGCATTGCCTGTCCCATTATATGGTGACTGCATCTAGATTCCTTTCATGTATTTGATATGATATATCATATGAACTTTCTACAGTAGTAGGTTTCCATATGTTTTTTTCAAGTAGCCTTTAGTGTTATTTGTCCCACCCCACATTTCTTTGTTTACCTTTCTCTCCCATTCGTTGCTCTATTTAATCTTCCTATTATAGTTTCCCTCTTTTGTCTCCATATCAATATATTCTATTTCTCCTTCCTTCAGATATATTTCTGTAGTAGGATGTAGACCTCTTTGGGTATATGCCCAAGAGTGGAATAGCCAGATTTCGAAGTAGATCAATTCCCAGCTTCCTGAGAAATTACCACACAGATTACTACAGTGGCTGAAGAGGCTTGTACTCCCACTAGGGTCTCCTTTCCTTATATCCTTGCCAGCACAAGCTGTCATTTGTTTTATTGATCTTGGCTATTCTGACTGGTGCAAGATGAAATCTCAAAGTAGTTCTAACTTGCATTTCCCTGGTGGCTAAGCATTTCTTGAAGTATTTTTCAGCCATTTGTGTTTCATCTTTTGATTACTCTCTGCCTTTGTCTCTTCCCCATTTTTAAACTGGGGACAGGAAGAATAGTGAAAATTGTTTGCCTGTATCCCAGCCCAGTTGGCCCCTTGTTGTCCCTGGTAGAAAGTGTTTCCTTGGATTTGCTGCTGACACAAAGGAATGGAGAAGGCTAGAAGAGAATACTTAAAGGGTTAGTGGGAAAGAGCTAAGCTGAATCTGCATAAAGAGGGGCAGGGCTTTGAGATCTGTAACACTATCTTATAAAGTATTGTTCCTTTTTTTTTTTTTTTTTTTTTTTCAGATGAAAAAAAATCCAGGCTCAGAGATACTAAATGGCCCATGTCAGGATGCATGGGCAAATGTAAAATCTGGGCTTCAAATTAGTTTTAGTAAAATCTGATTCTAAACCTCTGCTGCCTGGTTATTTCCACTGATGTGTGGCTTAGGATCTGCTTGTGGCTTTGACATTCCTACATGACAGTCTTCTTCTGGGAACGTTGTCAGCCTATCCTTACAGAATTAAGGGTGGGGGCACCTATGAGTATCCAGCTTTGGTTTTTTTACACTCTTTCTAAGTAACTCAGGAACCATGAATGCTGCCTCAGGAGACTGCTTCTGATCCATCTTGTGATGGGTCCATTAATCTCCCAGGTTCTGAGGGAGGATGCGGCTGCCATAGACTACAATTTTAAAGAGACATTAAAAGAAACTGAGAAGGACATGACTGGAATTAAATTTCAGTGTGTCGCTCAGGACGGGAGGAAAAGCAAACTGGCTTCTTTATAAAGTTTCTTTATTCAGTGATGTAATTTGCTAATTCATACTGAGGGTGCTCATTGTCAAAACCAGAAGAGCCTCTAGGGAAATGAGGAAAGGAGCCACAGTATAGTGAGTGGATGCGTTTGCATGTATACTTTGTATTCTTATGAATGAGTCAAGTTACACCCAACACATTTTAGTTATGAATACTAAAGGTTAAAAATAAAATGTCTAATCACTATATTTCACCTGTTACTTTTACTGGTAAAGTTTTCTTTTATTTATAAGAATGGATTGTAATTTGAACTCTAGCCTGCATTTTATAGAGTTCTAAATCAATTTACACATCATGATTTTAAAGGTAATAAAAGATTACAGTATTTCTTGCAGGCCTCTCTGTTTTGATGCTTATGGTTTGAGGCTCCTCACTTCCTTTCCTGAGCTATATTCTACTTCGTCTTATGTCCTTGAGGAAGTTTACTTTTGTGCATTACACTTTCACTATCTGAAGGTCTGCATACTTGTAGCTCTTTTGTTAGATGTTGTTAGATGCTCATCTGTCTAGACTGTAAGAACACTGTTATCACAAAAGAGTCTTGTACATTTGAGCTTAACAAATATTCAACCAAAGCAGTGAACTGTGGTCTCGTTTTATTCAACAGAGTCACAGATGTCTTTTATTGCTAAGTGGGAAATGGGTTGTGGTGGCCTTGCCTTTGCTTTATCTTTTAGGCAACATCTAAATCATGCCTCTTTTATAGTGAGATTGTCTCCTGATGATAATTCATATTATTCTTTAATACAGAAAGAATACTCCACAATGTGGTCTGCATTTGTCTTGTGATTTTACAGTTAGAATTTTCTTATCTGCATCTTCCATTGCACTATAAACACTGAGGGTTAAGGTCAATTCACTTATTAAAGTTAATTAGTAAGGTTAATATCTTATTCACTGCCTAGTACATTTTCTAAAACCCACTTAAAATTACAAATATTTATTTGAGTGCTGACTATGTGGTACAAATACTAAATATTTTACATACAACTTGGTATTCCAGCAGCAACATATAAGATTGGGTACTATTAGTATTAAATGGATACATTTAAAAGACCGAGGGTAACAAGAATTTTATATACCCATTAACGTCTACACACACAAGACTGTTGTGTATATATTTGCTCTAAGTTAAAACATTCCCCCACTTAAGGGAGGAGGAATGCTCATAAGACTCCAGGAAGCTTAGACAATTAAAAATCTCACAAGGCTATACAAAACAGACATTTGCTTCTGAGAGGACTGATACTCTGTTGGAGCTGCCTGGGAATCTGGCATCACGCTCCAGGGATGCAGCCTTTGTAAGCTGTCATCCACACTGGGTTAGATAACCTTCGACTCACCTTCATACTTCTGTAAGAGAAACCTCATTTACATCTTATAAGTAGTTTTGGTAAACTTATTTGCTCGATTATCTGGAGTTGGGTGGAAGTATTTCTTTGCTTTGTCACTGATGATGACCTGCCTGGGGTGAATACAGGTTTGTTTGTTCATGTCTTCCCAGGAAAAGTAATACAATAGAACCCATAGGTGATTAGACCGGGAACAAAGCTATAGAACTGTACTTTTATCCAATGCTAATCTTATTAAATGTTTTAGTGTTAATTCAGTTTGAGATTAAAAAGACATATTAGGTACTTCATCAGAAAGAGACACAAGTCATTTTAGATAAGGAGTGAGACAGGTAAAGATTTGATAGGACCAGTAGTTAGGAATCCTGTCTCACAACGCCAGTGTCTGGAAGAAGAGTAGGAGACGACAAGTTCTTTGTTGACCTAGGAGTTCAGACTCAAAAGGGGGCTACCTTTTTTTGAGGAAGCAGTGAACACCTATTAAGTACTCATGGTGGGGACAGTCCTGGTTACATGAAGTCAGCTTATGAGTGCTCTTGAGAAAACATACTGTAAAAAAAAAAATAGCTTGGTTGAGCACAGTGCCATGCATGCATCCTGAGCAAACCATGTGCTTATGCAGACCAGGGCCCTGAAGCCTACATATTCTCTTGGACTGAAGACTTACAGTGTCAGGAGCCCTGCAAAAGAATCTAGTTCTGCCTTTCTGGGCTGGGAGGGAGGGAAGTTAGTTCTCAGCAGGCACACTGGAGGAATATCCTATCCCCCAGAGAAGGAGATGCGCTGCCTGGCTTGGCACTGAGGCCTTCCCCCACCACCCAGGGCCACTTCTGTGCAGAAGTCATGTCTGTTTCCATTTCTCTCATCCATTAACCCACATGAGGTGCTCCATGGCTAATTGAATTCACTAGGAGGCTGCCTTCTCTGATTAGGTGTCCTGCAGCCTGAGTGGGGAGGAGGAGGAGGAGAGCAGGCAGCAAGGCAAACATCTTGGCGAGTGCGATCCAATCTGCTGCTAAATTTAATCTGTACATTTCTGGTTTCTATTCTCATTCACCACCTGCAGGGCTGTGTTTAAAATGCTCCTGACATATCAACGAGGCAGGCAGCCTGGCAATACCAAGGATGCCCATTTCCTCTTTATTTTAAATAGATTCATGTGTATATCACCAGGCCACACCTTTCTGCCTTTTCTCTATATTGTCCTTTCTCCATTATGTGAAAAGACAAGGCTGAAATATCGGGCCTCAGTTGCAGCCTCTGAAAAAGATTTAGCAATATCAGGTCTCCCTCAACTTTTCTGGGCTGGGAGAAAAAAAATCTGTGGCCTCTGGAAGTGTCAGTTTTGGAACTATAATTTTATATCAAATCCATAAATCTGCCTATATTTTGCATGATAAAATTTTATCTCAAAATTTACATTGTAAATTATAGTTAAGTCACAGATTTGTAGATATATAATTAAGTATCTACAATTTTGGTTGTAATAAGTCATTTGGTATTGAGTGACCAATATATTTTCACTGTCAGCCCTTGTGTATCTTTAGAAAAAAGATTTATTTTATCTTTGTGTGCAAATGCTTGCATCTATACATATGTGGACATGCATGTAGATGCCCATGTAGACAGGGTAAGGGCTGAGGATCCCCGGGAACTGGAGTTGTATGTGGTTATGAACTGTTTGTTATGGAAATCAAACTCCACTTCTCTGCAAGAGCAGCAAGTACTCTTAACTGCTGACCCAAACAGTGGTTCTCAACCTTCCTAATGCTTTGTCCCGTTAACACAGTTCTTCCTGTTGTGATGATCACCAACCACGAACGTATATCTTTGCTACTTATAACTGTAATTTTGCTACTGTCATGGATTGTGGTGTAAATATCTGATATGCAGGATAGTGACGTGTGACCTCGGTGGGGTTGAGAACCAGAGGTTGAGAACTACTCTTCTAGTCTCTTCATCCCCTTCTTTTAGGTCTCAGTAAAGCTGATGATCTTAAGTACCATGGCCATAATAGCTGACAGATGACAGCGGTCATAGGCAGCCTGAACTGGGGGATGAAAAGAACAGTGGTTTATTGTCTGCCAGTCAGTTTGGAATTTCCTGAAGTGGAATCAAAATTATTGTTGTATGACCCAGAGCACAGGCTACAGCGTGATCGGGGCCCGTCTAAGTACAGCTTTGGTGTGATGGTAAGAGTATAAACTCATAACTACTATTTGAATACCTGAAGGGGCTTTGTTGTGTTTCAGCTGGACTAGGCTGAACTACATACATTTTCTGGGATTCCTCATACAGTGTATGTACCACAGCTGTAAAGCCAGGTGAGATTTACAAGCTACAAGTAAATCTAGTACTTTATAGTTCACATATGGTTGCTACCTCTTGGCTCACCTGGTTGGTGGAGGTAGAAGGCAACCCTGCAACTGATCTACCCTTCCTTGGAACTTTTCTTAACTCCCCTGATTGTTGGGCCAGATGTGTTTCTTTAACTCAAAGAGGAAGAATCTTTGAAGGATCCTCATACCATCAAGATCAAAATAAAAAAATGTGACGTGAGTTGTGGTCCATCCTTATGAATTCTAGCTTGGTTTTTCTCTCCCCACTTCACATCTATCTTCTCTTCCTGACAACCATCATCAAGGATTAGATCCACCAACAGATGTAATTACTACCAATTTCCACACTTGTATCATATCCAGTTTCTTCCACAAACTCCTATCTGCTTATACAGTATTCTGTTGTTTTTACTGAATCTTAACTGAAACATTATCTACTTGTTACTGCTGTTGAAATGAAATGAGGCATGTAAAGTGCACAGTACAAAGCCCAGGCAACATTAACTGCTTGATAGACATCTCTACTAGAACCCCCAAAGATGGACATAATTTGACTAAGGGAAATTTAAATCCAGCACTTGACACAAAGCCTGGCACGTAGCATATACTCACTTGACAACCTTGACTGTTTTTCATTACAGGAGAGAAAAACAAGACTATATGTGGTGACACATGGGAGTTGAGGGGGAGGTGGTGGAATTTGTTGAGTAACAGGACATCTATATTTAATAATACCATTTACAGAAATGCAATTTATGCCTCCAAGGATGTAGTGTAGTCACTGAGGGCAACACTGTACACTCCAAATTGAAGTGATGGATGTGTATGTTCCTTTGCACAGTCAGATACCTAATAAGTGTGTTCAAATGAAAATAGATGTTTCTATGGTACCGAGACTAAATCCACTCTCTTCCTGTATTTGAACATTCAAATAGGTTTCTCTCCAAAACATCTTTTCCCACACAATCCTCTCAACACCGATGAATTGCACCTTCATCCTCGGCCACCACCTGATTTGCAGTTGACAAACGTGTTGTACATTCTTAGCTACTCTGATATGTGTAGCTCAAAGGTCACAAATTGGATGTTTCTACTTATAACATCCGAGCCTTGAACCGAGATTGTTGAAGTAAACAGCCAACAATGGCAGAAGTCTATTCAGGTACCTTTATCTCCTTGTGCCTTTCTTCTGCTCTCCTCAGCATCGATGGCTCCAGAATAGCTGCTCTTCTCATATGGCAGCAGATAAAGGTTTGAATAGGAGAGGGTTTCTAATGGCCCCATGGAAACTAGCACTTCTTCCTCGTGGCCAGCTTCTGTGGCCTCATATTCGCACTGACACCATATGCTATTGGTCAAGCTAATCAGTTCACCTAGTTCAGATTCAAATAGAAGGAAAATGGAACAAATGTTAAAGATTTTGTCCTGCTTCACCATACTGTTTTAGAGTCACTAGAGGAAACAAGTCGTAGGCACCAGTAATTCAGACCTCAGCCCTGATTCTTCTTCACACCTCTGTGGCCCCTGCCTTCTTGACTACTTCTTGTTCAGTTCTTCTCTCCTTTCAGTTTCTCACACACTTTTTACCATGTCTCTGGCTACTACTCACTTGAAATTGGCAAGTTTCATTGGTAGCTAAAGATGAAAGTGGAACTCACTGGTCTCCAGAGGACTGTGTGAGAAAAGATGTTTTGGAGAGAAACCCTTCCTCTGCCTTGTTCTTCCCTCAATAGTTCTGTCTCCCAGTCTTCCATTTGTGTCCCAATCATCTCACCTCACAGAATGTCCTTGGGTGGCCCTCATTCATACTTTATGCAGACCACTCTCCCAGTGTCTTCTGACTCAGTTCTCTTCTCTAACCTTCACCTCCATTCAGGAAACTACTGGCTAGAGACATACTTGCCTAATAATGTGATCTAAGCTCTAAAGAAAAGCTAGGAAAGGAAGGTCACTTGGTCATGAGACAGCTTTAGGAAGGGAAAGGGAACCAGTGGTAATACTGGAGTCCAGTATAATTCAGGAAAATAAAAAGACAATGATTTGGGGTGACTGTAAGCCTGAACAGAGCCCATGCATGATGGTATGTTATCTAATCTCAAGGAACAGGATAACAGGAGTTCCACAGAATCTCCAAGGGAAATCTGCACAAGTCCATGCTCACCCATTTTTTTTCCTGCAAACTTACTGTTCTTATCTTTGTGTCAGAGGGGTGGAACAATGACCAATTTGGTACTTAAATGAAATTGTGGCCCTGTCTATTCTTTTTGCTCCAACATCGAATAATCTTTAAATCCTGTGGATTATGTGTTAATTTCATTCAGGCCTCTCCCATCACTTCTACTGTGCTAAGACAGGCTGTGACCATAGCTTGTCTGGGATCTTTTGAAAGCCTCTTAATTAATTTTCCAGCAACTGCTGGGCTGTCCCAGAATGGCCCATGTAAAATGCAAATGTGATCATATTACTCTTTTCCACCTTTGAAAAATCGTTCAACTATTTCTAAGTCCCACTGGATGAAATCCAATTGCTTAATAAGGCTTGCAAGGCTCTTCATTATCTATCGCCTGACTTCTTTCCAGCTTTGCTTTTTCCAATCCTGCCCATGTACATAAAGCCTGAATTGTACATAACACCATGAAGTCTGTTAGTATTCCTGTTTCACTTCCTCCTGCTTTTCAAATGCTCTTTTGGCTTCACTGCCAAGCTAACTTCTCCCATCCCTCCTCCACATCACCTCCTCCCAGCCAACTCCTCCCATCCCTCTTCCTCCTCCTCACCTCCTTCCAATTAATTCCTCCCATCCCTGCTCCACATCACCTCCTCCCAGATAAGTCCTCCCATCCCTGCTCACATCACTTTCTCCCAGTCAACTCCTCCCATCCCTGGCTACATCATCTCTTCCCAGATAACTCTTCCAATCCCTGGCCACATCACCTCCTCCCAACCAACTCCTCCCATCCTTCCTCCACACCACCTCCTCCCCAACTCTTTACTGATTTGACAACCTGGATTAGACCCTTCTTTCCTGGGCATGCAAACATCCTTGATGTTTGGGTTATATTTATTTTTATAGATCCATGATTGAGCATAGCTTTCTACTTTACACGGGAATGACAAAAGGTGTATCCATGAGTGGATTTAAGGTGGTTTACCTTTTCCCTTCGTTAAAGATCTGTTCAGGAATCATTCTCTAGACAAGGTATTCTTTTTTTTTTCTTTCCAATTTTTATTAGGTATTTACTTCATTTACATTTTAAATGCTATCCCCAAATTCCCCTATACCCCCCCCCAGCTCCCCTACCCACTCACTCCCCCTTCTTGGCCCTGGTGTTCCCCTGTACTGGGGCATTTAAAGTTAGACAAGGTATTCTTTCTTCTCACATTAATTTAGTTACTACTGAATACTTTGTTCACCCCAGTAGTAATAATAGAGTGTAGCATCATCCATCGAAAATTATACAATATATGATGCTAATAATAGCAATAGAAATATCAGCTGAATATTTGCCCATGTGCTTGTCCATATGGTAATTGCCCTACTGGTTACTGGAGATAGATAATCTCTAGTTTTTAACACTATACCTGTCACTATGGAAAGGTATAATTTGTCCTGCCCAAACACATGTTGAGGTTTATTGCCTCTATGCAAAGATATTGAGAGATAATAGATCTCTAACATTTGGAGCCTGATGGCACATGATTATGTCATGGGATACCACTCTTAAAAGGAATTAATTAATTCTCACAGGATTAGCATTGTTTCCATGTGATTGGATTGTTATGAAGTGTAGCTACTCCATACACTTGTTTTTTTCTTCACATGGTTTCCAGTTCTTCAGCTCTCTGTGACATAGCCATGAGGACCTCACTAAGATGCAGGAACAGTGTCATTTGAATTTTCTAGTCAACATGATCATGCACTAACAAAATGTATTTTCTTTATAATTGTATGAAAACAAAGTGGATTAATGCATCTATGAAGTAATTTTTTGTGGTTATGTTAACATTTTAGAAACAAAATTTCAACTTCAAGGTATTATGCCATGTTTAGATGGGATATGGGATGAATAATAATGGTAATATTTTCTTGAAGTTAATAGTCTCCAGGGACAGACATTATATGATCACCTCCAGAAATAATAGCAAAAAAACCAAAAACCAAAAAACAAAAAAAACCCCAAATGTTTCCCAAGCTTGTTATTATTAGGCATTATTTTAAGTTCCACCAATTTACCATTTTTTATTTAATCCTTGTAAAAACCTTAGAGTAAGTGGTCTGCATTCCTTAGGAAGACATGCCATAGTTTGGTGACGTTTTAAGACTTTCCTAAGATCTCAGGCAGTGAGAGAATGCAGGGGTCTGAACTCTTCAATCACCTGACTCCTGTCTAGTGCTGTATGTGCTTATGAAGAATGATAGGACATGTTTTCAGAGCATCATAAGGGGAAAGATTCCAGGGTTGAGGGTGGAGGGTAGGCTTTCTAGGAAAAGGTGCACCAGAGCTGGAACTTGAAAGAAGTGCTGAAGCAGGAGTGTTTTAGACAGAAAGTGTAAGGCAAGACCCTTTGGTGTCCCTATGCGGACTCTTGGCAGACTTTTCTTTTTACCACCCTTAGTGTGTCTGTCAAATACTTTAACTATGGTTTTGCTTTCTCTCCCTGTCTCTCTCTGTTTCTCTGTCTCTGACTCTCTCTCTCTCTCTCTCTCTCTCTCTCTCTCTCTCTCCCACTGAGTTTAATTAACATAGTTTGCATATGGATATGTAGAGCATTATTTACATGGTAAATGGGTAAATGGCATGGGTACCTTAACCATGGGTATACCACTGGAAAAAAAAAAATGATGTTCCTTTCCCTAGCCACTGTTAACTGTCTGTACTGTGTCAGGGAGAGATAGAGCTGCATTAAGTCCTTCCCTCTTCTATGATGGAATGCTGACTCACCCACTATTGTGCAGGTTATGTGTAGGTAACCATAGTTGCAGTGAATTCATGAGTGTGATGGCCATGCCATGGCTAGTAGATGTTGTTTCACAACACACCTACCATCCTTTGGCTCTTTCATTCTTTCCACCATTTCTTCCATGGCATTCCCTGAACCTTGGAAAAGATAAAGTAGATGACCCCCTTGGGATCAACCACTCCATTATTTCTTATCCTTAGTTATGAGTCTCTTCACTGCTGCAGTAAGAAGCTTCTCCAACGACAGCTGAGAGTAGCACTACTGTATGGATATAAGCATGAGTATTTGGAAGGCAATTTTACCATGCACCCTCTTAGCAAATTATATTGGTGAATTTCCTCTATAACTTATGATCTTTCCAGGCATTTGTGCTTGACCATATTTATAACATTAGACATGAGTTCCTTTCATATAAAAGCTCTGAATCCAATCTGAAAGTGGTTGGTTACTCTTAGAATATGCATGTATTGTTGTACATCTTTCACAGACTTTACTGTAAGACTGTTGATGAAGTCTTCTTCCAGCAGTGGGTCTTGCTATCAAGTTCTAGTGGGCAAGTTAAAGTAATGCAATAACATATTTTGTTTTGGGAGCCCAACTATACACACGTAAGTATCCCATATCACTGGGATTTTAATAATAGTAATCTCCCCAATAAGTCGTTGTTGTCATCGACATCATCATCATCATCATCATCATCATCATCATCATCATCATCTGTGGCTTCTGGATAGAGCATTTTTCTTTATGTAGCTTATCTTCAAACATTTTAAATTATAATTTAAACTTATAAGATAGCAAGTTTGCATATCACTTTTATTGTATATCCTTGGTATTGGCTATTTTTCTTCTTATCCACTCCTGAGTCCTACTCATCTCTTTTCCTACTCAAACCTCCCCACTTTAGGTATTTCCATTTTGACTTGCATATCACTTGTGTTCTATTGTCTGCCCTCCCTTAAAGCTTTCTTAACTCCTCTTCTTCCTGATAATGGTCCATTTCTTTCTTCCTAGCCTCTATGTACACTCCAAGTAAACTATAGTACTCTAGCACATCGAACTGGAAAGTATGGTGAAGAGAACATAGCCAAGAATAATGATGGCAATGAAACAGAAGATGCAGTCAATGCTGATCTGAAGGCAGACATATTTGCGCCCAGCTTTCTTTCTATGATATCTTTCTACCGTGGTGACTTCTCTGGATACTTCCATTGCTCTTTCAGGATCTTGAAACAAGTTTAGCCATGAAACCTGGATCTGGATAAGGTCACCAAACTTTGAAGTTGCCCAGTGTCTCACTAAGAAATAACAATATCTGCCTAGAAGCTGTTTGTATTGGAATATCCCCAGGTAAATTTCTATTAAGTGAAGTCTATGTTTTCCCTATTACAAGCCAGCAGGTGTCACACTTCACCCAGAAGAACACAATGCATCTGTAGGATAGCTGCTGGCTCTCCAAGGAATTCTCAAGGGCAAGTGTAGACTGTCATTTTATCCTAATTACTTATTTGGTTAAGCCCCAGATAATATCCCTGCCCACTCTATACTTAAGTATATAGCAGATAATGACAAAGACTTCCACTTCTTTGTTATGAGACAGGTTAATCTCTCATTGACTAGGCCTTCTCATTGACTGGACTCACCATCTGCACTGTACTATCTTTGTTTCCTAGATCCACCTTTCATTCATCTTAGGGACACTTTTGGCTGACCTTTGTTTCTAGCTTTTATTCTGTCTTATGACTAATAGAGCCAGGTCAGGTTCCTGTATCTGCTTTGCACCTTCCTTATAGAGCTTTGATTTTTTTCATTTTCAACTGTAAAGAAAAACAAAACAAAACAAAAAAAAACTTTATCTCCCCTTCCTAAGAGTTCATGTGTTTTGTCTGCCCATTGCCATTGCCAAATAGGGACAGCTGTCTTTCCTTTTCTTGTTATTGTTGATCCCATCATAAAGTATCTCATGGTGATAGCACAGCTGTGATACTGTTACTGGGGAGGATAGAAGCTCTTTGGAGGGTCTTAGTATTATATATAAAAGATTTTAAACCTGGCTCAGAAAAAAAAGCCACTTTTCTTAGAACTCGAGGGAAGAACAACCAGGCAGACAAGCTGGGCTTCTTGGCAACTGATGGAAGGAGGGGAATAAAGAAAGAGAAAGCTATGCTTCTGAGCTAGAGGTCAAACAAGTAGGCAAGGAAGGGAAGTCTGGGAAGAGCCAGGTGTGGGATGGCTTTGGGAAAGGTGTTGGGGGAGAGAAACATTCCACTGTCAGTGCAAAGGAGCATATGGTTTTGGGTTGTGTCTGAAAAGGAAGATAAAAAGAGAGAAAAGGAAAGGTGACACTTCCTGAGTTTGAATCAAAAAGCAAGCAGGTTTCACATCGTTGAGACTCTATAAATAACTGCAGTGAGGAAGGTTCTGTGGGATACAAGAATGTCTTTCATTAAGGGGATGATCTACAATCTTTTAAACAGGCCTTCCTTCGGGTGCTCCATACTTCTTTAGTTCTTGAGTTTCAGCTTTTTGAATGAGCTCTTTTCCCTGTTCCGGTGACTGATGGACCTATTTGAATAGGTTTATTTTATTTTATTTTATTTTATTATTTTTTTAATGGGTGAGAACAAAATGCTTCTTTATACTTTTATACACTTTTTCTTATGTTTGTGTTATAATCTTTTAATGTGTCATGTCTTCTCCTAGTGTTAGAGCTAAACCTCAGATCCCATTCTGTAATTTGGCCCAAAATTACATAACAGAGTAGATTAAAGATATTCTTTTAAAGCTTAAAATATAAATCTATAAAATAGTGATGCTTTACCTGGTGGAGACTGCTTTGTTAATGGGTTTCAGCAAATTCCTGCCACCTCGAATTTTCCCACTTTTAGATGAAATTTTTAAGGAAGGACACTTGTGATATTTTTCTCCTTTAAAATTAATACATTACCAGGGAACCCTGGAGGTGTGGTCCAACGCTAATTATAACTAGAGAAGGGTGTCTATCCTCATAGACCTCCAAATCTGCTAATGTCTAGCTACCCAAGATGGCCAGAAATTCAAGAACAGAGGAAAATCAGGAAGGCTGAAAGAATGCAGGGGAAGCTAGAGAGCGGAGAGTTCAGTAGTTGGGGCTAAAATATTCATGATTTATGGACTGTTGACTCTAATTTACTGGAAATCTGATGTGAGAGTGTGCAAGTAGGCCAGGGGTAGAAGAATCAGGTTTTAGCTGTACAAAGCCTAAGAACCCACACCTAGGTCTCAAACGCTCAGATAATTTGGTAGTATGCTAATCATATTACTTTAAGATTTAAGGTTGGAAAGATAGTTATAAAGATAAAATGCTCACCATGCAAGTAGGAAGCCCTGAGTTGTATCCTCAGGCCGCATGTGAAGGGCCAGGTGTGGTAGTGGATGTTTTTAAGCCCAGCACTGTGGAGGTGGAGTGGGGAGGAAGAACAGGCAGATCCAACCAACCTAATCTTTGATATCAGTAAGACACTCTGTCTAAAACAACCAACCAGTCAACCAACCAATCAACCAAAGCTAACCAACTAAATAAACATCTAACCAAACAAACAATAGGCAAACAACAAAACCATGGTGGCTGGCAGCAGCGGAACAACATTACAGGTTCCTCCCCAACAGGATAGACCTAATATATTTTGAAGAGTTACATAGGAAAGAGAGGAGGAGGGTAGAATTGATTATCAAATGCTAGTGACTTCTGTAGATGCCTGGCAAGCCTCCTGGTCACACACTCAGATAGGAATTCTTTCGCTGTCAAGAAAGAGAAAACTCAATTATAATGATATTATTATTCCCACATTGCAAGGAATTAAGTGGCTTCGACCTTCTTTCAGTGTCTTGGTGTTGAATCCAATTATTTAGATTTCAACATTCTGTCACAGGAGAGCTGGAGTGCAGTCCACCATAGGATGTGCTCATCTCTATGCTTTGTGAGTTGCTAGCATCAGTAGTCCTAAATTCCAGCTCCGGAAACCCTTCTAAGCATGAGAGAAAATCCAGAAATGTGGAAGATTGTGTGCTTCTTTTAGGAAGCCGATGTTTCCTGTGGTGCTGCTGGGTGGAAGAGGTGGGGAAGGAAGGTACAGAGAGGAAAAGGCAGCAAATGAAAGCCTTGCTTTCTTCGAAATAGTTGCTAAACAGGGCTGCCATGCTGCTCTCGGAGGGAGGAGGCATCTTCTAATGGAGAGAGAACAAAATGACCTGGAAATTTGATGTGTTAGGCAGGAGCAATTGCTCTATGCAGAGTGCCAGGCTGAGGGGCTCTCTGCTGGTTCTGAGGCTGCAAGCTGACAGGCCTCAATTGATGAGGAGCAACTGTAGGAAATAAAAGGCTAAGTTAAGTTTGACTGGATGATGTTTCCCACAGAGCCGGAAACAGACAAGTGGTGATTTCCTCTCAATCACACCTCAGGTGACTCTTTTAAACGCAAATCATGCCTGTTGCTATTAAAAGGGAAAAAGGAAGAAAAGGGAAGGAAGTAAGGAAGTACAGAAACAGCCAGGCAGACTTTTCTGGGTATTGAAAACTATCCCTCCCATGTGGAGTATTCACTTGTGGGACAATGGGCACATATGTGCCACAGCGTTCATATGGACATCAGTAGTTGACACCTCAGCTTATGGGTCCTCACCTTCCACTGTCTAGAACAGTCTCTCGTTCACCTGTGGGCATGTCAGGCTAGCTGGTTCCC
>NC_034590.1:60252851-60257851 GCF_900095145.1 Mus pahari | reverse complement strand
TTCGGGTGATATTAGAAACAGCCATTTTAAGCAGAACCCCAAAGGATCTCATCTACCTTCTTACTAAAATCCCTTGGCCCATCCTGGGTTACGGGGGGAAGGGAGAAGATGGCCATCCCATGAGAACTGTTCTCCGGCAGGATGATTGTCTGTTGGAACTACTCTCTTTTCTATATGATTATACTAGCTCTGCTGGGTGCAGAGCATGATTCTGGAGCCCAGCACACAGCAGTCGTTTATGATGGTAGAGAATAGGAGGAAAGGTTATCATGTACTGATTTTATTGTTGTTTCTATCACTGAGAAAGGACTGGAGGCCTTGGGACAATCAGCTGGCACTCAAACATTCAGTCTGACAGTTATGGATCAGAAGGGTTTGTTTGGAAGGGGAAAAAGAACAAAGACATTTGCTGGGTTTTTATTTATTTATTTATTGACTTTTATCTTTTCTGTTCTGTTTGTGCTTCTGAAGATCTTGGCTGTTTCCACCCTCATCCTTAGAGGTAGGCAGAACTTTCAAGAGTTTGTTACAGACCTGCTCCTTTTGTTGTAAGCATCTCCTCAAGTCCCATTGCCATTCTGGATTCCAAATCATTGAGTAAGTGACTACATGCTTGTTAATCTCGGTTCTAATTGACACTGAACCAGATGCATTCAACTCTTCTCATCACCTGACCCTAGAGATCCAGATGCTCTTAGATGGAGATGGGCAGAGGAGGTAGAAACACAGTGGTCACCAATGACAACACAGAGCTATGTGCACATAGATGATAGGAGATTCCAAGAAGGAAGGGAGAGTATGGATGAGGGTAGTGGAAGGAGAGAGGTGGAGATGGGAGGAAGGGGGGAAGAAATGTGAAGATTGCTTTAAATTTTCTCTCAACACAAAAGCACTCTTGTTCTTCTGTAGCTTCAGCCGAATTTTCTGCTGATGCATTATGGTCAGCACATCCATTTCCCATAACCAATCTAGTTTATTTTCAAATACTTGGAATGTGATCCTTGAGACCCTAGACAATGACCCACTCCTGTGTCTTGATATAACTAAGGACACCTGGTGTCTCTCTCTTTTTTTTTTTTTTTGCTACTTGGAGGTTTTATAGCAAACTTCCATTTAGCACCTTACCTCCATACATTCAGATTTGTTTTCTCTTCATTCCTAAGCTAGAGTTGTTCCTTCTGCCATTGATGGTTCATATATTACTATCCAATCTTAGTCTTTATTCAGAGTATACTGATGAGAAAGACTCAAAAAAAATTTGTATCTCAAAGATGACAACAGGTCTCCTTTCCCATCTTAAGCCAAGCTTAACAAGTGAGACCTTCTTAATAATGCTTTGAGTGGCAGATTCCAGTGAAATATGAGCTCAAGTTGAGGTATTCTGCTTCACAAACTGGCTGGAGAGCAAAAGTCACATCTATTATAGGCCAAATTGAAGCAATAAAAGTCAGCTGTGGATTGACTTGGCCAAAAGACACATTGATCCCTGCCAGTATTATCATTCAATCTGTCAATAAATCAGCCAATCTATCAAACCTGTGCAAGTTCACTGACTGACACAGCATACCCATAAAACACCCTGTTTTGTAGGAGATGTTAAGGGGGAAACTACAGATTTACAGTCAGATGCATTCACCTTGAAGCTTGCTTCACTTCTTTCTGTGAGAGTTTAAGGCAGTTTACTTAACTCTCCTGGATGTGGCAGATGCCCCACCTTTAAGATTAGCTAAATAGCAGTGACCAGAGAGTCTTAAGAGTGCTGTAACATATAATGCAAAACACTCTCCATAGTGAATGCTCTCCCCTCCCCCTCACTCCACCATAATTAGTATCTGAAGTTGTATTAAAATAAAAGAGGAGGAGGTCTCTTATAATGTCTTGTTCAAATCTATTTTCCCTTAGGGCTGTCAGTCAATAGCCATGGCATGGCGATCCCAAAGGTTGATTGCTCACAGTCAGTAAGATATTGCTGTTAGCTTGAAGTTAGAAGATCTGTGTTCTTAGGCAGTTTAGACTTCACTTTCTCGGTTATGAAAGAACAGATTAATCTCTGATCACAGCTTGCTGGGAACTCTGCATTGAAAAAACAATTGGTAAATGAAAAGTATGTAATTGCAGGACCCTTACAGAGGAAGGTTATAGAAGAAAATGACTGTATTCAGCCTGCGGCCTACTGAGCTATCCTCCCAGGAAGGCAGGGATCTGGAAAGAATTGGTCATGTTCTGCTAATCAGAGAAACCAAAGATGAATTATTCATTGAGTAATTAGCACAAGCCTTTTTACAGAGTCCTTTAGTGCTGGCTGCTCAACATACTGTTGGTGGATCAACCATATAGACATCATCTGGATACTTAAATGAAAGATCTCAAGCTTTTTCCAGGACTCACTGAATTAAAAAAAAAATTCCACATCTTAACAGATTCACACATATGTTGAAGTTTGGCTTGTACTAAAATCTAGTGAGAGCATTTAGAAAAGGAACTTTTAGTCTGGCTTCTAATTAGAACCATACTCACTATCCCAGTATACACCAAAGTCCTACTTGTCAGTTGACCAAGATGAGGATATCCTCCAGGCTTTGGCTTCTGTGTTAGTCTGCTTTTGAGCAAGGCATTCCCTCCAGCCTCTATTCATATAAATGAATTCAGTTTCAGATGAATGATAATAGATTTGTTTCATTAGCACCATTTGACAGTAATTGGTTCAGTGGAATTGAGGATAAGGAAGAATGGCAGGGGAGGAAGGGCACACTTAGGGGAGGGATGTCTTTCCATATGGCTCCTCATGAATGCTCCATTATAAATCTTATTGCAACTCAGTATGCTAAGCATACTGAGAGAGGTTAAGTAGCTAGCTAGCTCCATGCAAGGGGTAGAGCTGAAATTTAATTGTATGCCTGTTTGACTTTAAGTAGCACTTTTCACTATTTGCTCCAGTCATGACTGCTGCTTGGCCATGTGTGCAAAGGCTAGAAACTCAAAACAAGTATTCTGCAAAGGCAATAGTGCCACTGGGTCAAAATTCCAGTCCCAGTGGGCATCCCCTGGGTATATGTCCAGGAGCTGTTTAGCTGGGGCTTCAGGTAGAACTATTTCCAATTTTCTGAGAAACCACCAGATTGATTTCCAGAGTGGTTGTACAAGTTTGCAGTCCCACCAGCAATGGAGGAGTGTTCCCCTTTCTCCACATCCTTACCTGCAGGTTCTGCTGCTTGTTTTTGATCTTGGCCATGTTGATTGGTGTAAGGTGGACACAGTGAGAAAGTCCTGCCTCAGCTCCCACTGGTGAGGCGTGATTCTATGACTGAGGAAGATACCTTCACCTATATGTCTATTGTCACCTCAGATGTTCCCTAGTGCTCTGTGAGGCATGGTGTTTTTGACAACATGCTGGCCTTAGGGGAAGCAGACTTCTCATCTGGTATCTTAGTTTGGGTTTCCTGTGCTATGATGAAACACCATGATGAAAAGTAAGTTAGGGAGGAAAGTGTTTATTTGCCTTATAATTCCACATTGCTGTTCATTATTAAAGGAAGTTAGGACAAGAGCTCAAAAAGGTCCAGGACCTGGAGGCAGCGGCTGTTGCAGAGGCCATGGAAGGATGATGCTTACTGGCTTGCCCCTCTTGCCTTGCTCAGACTGTTTTCTTATAGAACACAAAACCACCAGCTCAGGGATGATACCACTCACAATGGCTAGGTCCTCCTCCACCAATCATCAATTAAGCCCTACATGCTTGCCCATAGCCCAATCTTATGGAGGCATTTTCTCAATTGGGTTTCTAAAGTGACTTTAGTTTGTGTCAAGTTAACACGAAACTATTCAGCATACCTGGTACCTCAGAGATTCCAAAGAAAATGTTCCAGTGGAAAAGACAGGAGCTGTGTCTCATTGTAAACTGAGCTTTGGGGACCTACTAGTTTCTGTACTGCCACACATTCTATTCGGATTAGAAATAGATCCCAAACATGCCTAGATTCAAAATGAGAGGACAGAGTGTGATAGGACCTGCAAAATTTCCTCCATCTTATATTCTCACTGAGGTTATTGCAGGTTTAACTAGAATTTGATCTCCATGATGGAATATTCCATGGACTAGTACCAAACTCTATTATAGGAACCCAAGATTACAATGCTCTGCAGACTTATCTTAGCCTGTTTATGCTAACCCTTTACAGCTAACCCCTTTCTTTGCTCCCGCAAAGCTCCTGCCGCCTCACCTGAAGCTGTGGAGCAAGAGGCCAAGACATGGTTTCTGCCTTTAAAACCCTGTGTTCTGAACACTCTACTTAAGGACAAACCTAGGTACTGAGTGGAATAAAGACTTCCAATTGGCTATAAACTGTGTCTAAGTATTCACCTCTGGTGGGCTTTCCATGACAGAAGATTCCATCTCTAATGGGAAGATTTTTAAACACCAGGTAGCCATCTTCTCTATTTATGTATAGTTTTGCTGGATACTTGTGGAATGTAGGCTGATGGGAGATAGTGCTTCATTTGGATTTATAACTATTGTTGCTATTTGCTACTGTTGGCTAGGTGTAATTGTATCTAGCAATAAAGTAGCCAGTAAGGTAATGAATCAGCTCCAGCTCTAGCTCCAGCCCACTAATGGCTTGTTGGTGTGTTCCAGTTACTTCTGAAGGCTTTACCAGAGTGAATAGAATTCCAAATCTATGGTGCCCGGTCCCAGGAGGTAGAGATTCCAGTTAGAGATACCAGTGGAGCATGAAAGAAGTGAGGCAGAGTCCAGAAGTGAGATCTGGAGAAGCTAGTTTGTCTAAAAGAGACACCAGGTTGCTGATATCTGGAAGAGATGTAAAAAGCTCATACTTTCTTATTGCTTTCATTAGTATTTGGGCTTTCATACTTTCTTTACATGATTTTCTTTTTTTCTTTCATTTATTTATTATTATTTTCTTTATTTACATTTCAAATGCTATCCCGAAAGTTCCCTATACCCACCCCTGCCCCTGCTCCCCTACCCACCCACTCCCACT
>NC_034590.1:60251127-60252786 GCF_900095145.1 Mus pahari | reverse complement strand
GATTAGGCCATCTTCTGCTACATATGCAGCTAGAGCCTTTAGCTCAGGGGGTACTGGTTAGTTCATATCTTTACGTGATTTTCATTGACAAGACTTCAATTTTGTTCTAGATAGTGCTACTTCTTCATTGATTATATTCAAATCTCTGAGGAGAAATACAAAAATCTTGGGACATGTTAGAAGATATGAGGAAGAGAAAAACCCTGGAATGGAAATGTTCAGAGTTTTATAAACATGGAAATAAGAAGTCTAAATGAAGTTTATTCAGCTTCATTCCAATGGGTTCCTGTAATTTTTAAAAAATAGCTTTATCTGTGGCTATCTGGACCTATAAATCATCCTTTAAAGCAGGAGATTTCAAGTTTTCCAATACTGGGACCATTTAATACAGTGCCTCATGTTGTGACCCCAACCATAAAATTATTTTTGTTGCTACTTCATAATGGTTTTATTTTGCTACTATTATGAATTGTAATGTAAATATCTGATATATAGGATATGTGACCCCCGTGAAAGTGTTGTTCAGGCTCCAAAGGGATTCCTATCTACAGATTGAAAATTGCTACTCTAAATGCTTCCTAAGTCTGTAAGGAAGTACCTCAACTAACACATATTCAGTTTCATAAAGGTCTATCTTATCAGCTTTATATGAGAACAATTCATCCAAGAAGACCATAGAAGACAAGACGACAAGCCATGCTGATAATAATGGTAGTGAGTGTAGCCACCCTGAAAGGTCCATGCAGCTGTCACTAGATACTCTATCCTATATCTGTTGCCCACTGTATCTCAGAAAGTCACCAATCTAAAGCCAAATAGGAGTAGTGCCAGCAATAGTTGAAGACCTTATCCTTTCCTGTCATCTGAAGAAGAGGAATGAGAAGAGTACAGCATGAATTGCCCTTCCATGTTTTAAGGCAAAGCTTTAACAAGGAGGCAAATGAGAAGAAACAGTATCAGAACTGGACTTGGTGAGAGCTTGCTGGCTCCAGAGCAAGGTAGGAGATCAAACTGGGAAGTGAATTGACCCACAGCGTATAGGCATATAGATATGTGGGTGTGTTGGAGAAAGAGTGGCTGTCAAAGCTTGTGTTTGCCAGTTTTTCCCTGAGGGAGGAAACATGTTCTGAATCACAAAGTATCTAAAACATTTTGACAAGGGGGCCAGGAGGAGGATCTGTAGCAGAGACAAAATACTCTCCAGTTGACTCAAATATTGTGCTCTGGCAGGCTGCCACCCTCCTCTGTATTGATGTAGATGTGTTTCTTGCCTAAGGTTACTCTTAGTCATCAAAAGAAGAATAAGAAGATGCTGCAAAGTTTGAAGTGAGTGTGGTAGAAATGCTTGCTCAGGTCATATGGAGTCATAGGTGATGGTCAGGAGGAACAATGACAAAGTTCTCTTTCTATCTTGGACCCTTTTATTTCACACATTCTCTCTCTTTGGACTACACAGAATTCTCATTGGTCTGCTTTCTTCACTTTAGGAATATCTTACTTCATATAGAACAGCTGTTATCAGAAGATGTGTGTGCATTGGTGGCACACTTCAGTGGCAGCAGTGGCAGGGGTGGTCTGAGGTAGTAGATTGAATGCCTAAACCCTGAGTTGTGTGTGTGTGTGTGTGTGTGTGTGTGTGTGTGTGTGTGTGTGTGTGTG
>NC_034590.1:60247529-60251103 GCF_900095145.1 Mus pahari | reverse complement strand
GAGAGAGAGAGAGAGAGAGAGAGAGAGAGAGAGAGAGAGAGAGAGAGAGAGATACAACAAAATTAGGCCTAAATTTCTTGCTTTCTGGTCACATTTTGAGTATTCTAGAGGCCCTGGAAGTTAAGAATGACAAATAGATGCTGTAGATTATTATGTAAATTAGAGAGTCCCAAATGGTGTGTGACATTTCTTGTCACATATGGCTGCCAATTGCCTGACATAAGGGAAAGAACTTAAACTGTGTATAGGTAACCATTCATTTCTGCTCCCTCACAGTGAATGGGATCTGCTTTCATTCGTTGATTCTACCAATTCAAGGCCATCAATTCTTTTCTCATGCTATCCCATTCTCATCCAGTTCAGCAATCCATTTCTACTCTTTCTGTATCATTCTTGTCTACAAATTGTATTTATTTGTAGAGATATACATATATTTTCTACTAAAGAAGAGCTCTCCCTCTGGACCAACCACCTTGGCAGCCTTTCCATCCCATAGTGGGTGAAGGCTACTCCTCACAATTGCTTTTCTTTGGAGATTTATCAACTGCCATCCTTTTATCTTCAGAAACTCCCTCTTGTTGTGATTCCCACTCTTCCTTGGAACTCTCACTGGACTTTTCTTTTTTAAGCAGACAGAGAAAAGAGTCCCTGGAGGAAAGTTAGCATCCTGGGCTCTGGACAGGTTTTAGGTTTGCCTAAGTGGGAAAACAAACAAACAAGAAACAAAAAACCCAACAAAACCCAAGAAACATGATTATCACTATATTACCTGTGTTAACTAGTGTCAGTGTTAGATCAATGAATAAGAAGCTCTGTTACCTTGAACTAGACACTCCTCTTCTTGGAGTGCATACTCACTTTTCTTCTCCTGAGTAGTAGGTAGTTTGACTAAGTCAGTGATTCTTGGATACTAGATTGTAATCCAGGAGTTCAAGTCATTAGAAGGAGACTCTGAGAAGTAGGATAGTGTACTCGTTAAAGATAGTATTATCCACCGTGTAATCCTGAGCAAGTATCTTTACCTTCTGAGTTTGTTTCATGAATGAATGTCCCACAATACTTACCATATGTGGCTTCCATGAGAGTTAGATGATTTTCTATAGTGTCCTGTCACTTCGAAGAGTAGCTAGTGAGTACCACTGAGAGTGCCATTACCTGAGTGTTCTAGCTTTTCACCTGCAATGAAGAATAGCATGAATAGTATTCTTTCCAGTCAGGATAAAGCAAGGGAAGGACATTTAACATTATAAAGGCTGTGTGTAGTCTCAGAGCTGTTTACCTGTTTCCCTTGTGTACTCTGGCACAGTGACTCTGTTTTATCCACTTTCCCAAAATGTGTTGCACTTCAAAGTTCTGCTTAACTTGTTAATAAAGACAATGGATATTGAATTATTTTTAAAAATAATTGTTTACCCTGGATGCTAGGGAGAAGAACAAAATGGGGTAAATTTCTGACCATAAGTTCAAGATTTTGTCAGAGGTTATAGTTTGTGAGTTTGTTTTTTGTTTTTTGTTTTTTTGAGAAATATAAGGTAGAGGCCATAGGAAAGACTTGATTTGTAGAATGTTCTCAAAGAGGATGTGATGGTGAATAGACTAAGAGACCCTGCCATTATAAGTAGTTCTTATTATATGATAGGCATTAGGTACCTTGTATATATTAACTCATGGAATACAACTTGGAAATAAGGTATTCTCATCTCTTCTATGTTAGAGATATGGAAATAGAGCCATTGGGAGATCAAATACTTATCCATCTTTCAGAGCTGATACAGGAGTGGAAGAGTCTTGAACCCAACCTTCCTGGCTGCAGAAGTTTTAAACAAGGGATGTCCAACATTTTTGATATTGCAATATGGCATTGTCATCTATAGATATGCTGGGCTGTAGTCACAGCATGCTTGTTCTGAAATGGTATATTATACCACAGCACAGACACACATATTCTAGTGTGTCTGATGACAGACTCATTAACATTTTTACACAACACACGCACACACACACACACACACACACACATTTGTAGTGATGGGGATCAAACCAGGTCCTTGTACATAAGAAAAGAGTAATTCATCATTGAGCTACGACCCCATGACATCCTCCTCTTGAATGAATTTGACACAGTAATAGATAGAAACTATCCATACTGAATCGGGGAGAGAAATGGAAGAATGGCATGATTTATGACACATGCACATTGCCCAGTGTTTGCTGTGGTAATTTGAGCATGAAATGCTCTTCATAAGATTACAGGTTTGAACCCTTAGTCTCCCCCCCCCCCNAATGGTGATGCTATTTGTTTCAGGAGGCTGTGGAATATTTAGGAAGAGGAGCTGCATCAGAGGAAGTGGGTCACGGGGGTCTGGGGTAGACCTTGAGGCTTTTTAGAGTAGTCCCACTTCTTGTTTATACTCTGCATCCTGAGTGTGAATGACCAGGAAGTCTCCTGCAGCCATCCTTCCCTGATGGTTGCTCTGTGCTCTTTACCATGACAACCTTATTGCTCTGGATGGTAAGTCAAAGTAAATTCGTTCTCCCTTAACTTGTCTTTGTTAGAGTATTTCATCACATAAATGATAAACTAAGATTTGTACTATTGTAGTCACCAAACAGAACAAGTATGGGGTGTGGGTAGGAACAATTTAAAGAGATAATAGCCAAACAAGCTTCAAACTTCATGAACACTGTAAACCTAAAGAACTCCAAGCTTGAAAAACAAAGACAACTCTGGAAAGACACTCCATGATCAAACTGCTCAAAAGAAGTGATGAAGAGAAAAACCAGTCAGCAGATAGTAGATGCATTACACTGAGAGGGACAGAGACAAGGAATGCTGCAGAACTGACAATAGAAAGAATGCAAGTAAGAAGTACAGGAGTCACAATGTCAAAGCAATGTCAAAACAACAACAACAACAATGAAACTCAACATGGAATTCCATACTAAGAGAAAATATTTTTAAAAACTGAAAATGATATCATGACTTCTTCAAACTGAACTGAGTTTATCACCAGCTGATGTGCACTATACACAGGAAGTCCTGCAAGCAGCAACAGGCAATGGAAGCAGGTAGAAGTGTGGATATATACAAAGGAATGAAGCAAGTCTTATGTATATAAGACTGTAAGACAGTTTTCTTTTCATTTGCATTTATTTAAATGGCAATGGCTAGACTAAAGGTGGTAGAGTGTTTATATTGCATGACTAAGTAACATGTGTGACAACAGCAGCAACAAGGCCTAGAATAGAAAAACAAATGATGATGTATAACTTTCCTGAGAAAAAAATTTGTATGTGCACCCACGTAAAAGATGATGTTTGAGGGCTGGAGAGATGGTTCTGCAGTTAAAAGTGTTTGCTGTTCTTTCAGAGGGTTAGAGTTCAGTTCTTAGCACTTAGAACCTGTGTCTTCCAAACTCTAGGTCTAAGGTGTCTGATGCCCAGTTCTGGACTCCATGGCTACAAAGGCACACACACACACACACACACACACACACACACACACACACACACACACATACACACACAGCACACACACACACACACACACACACACACACACTCACATGCACAC
>NC_034590.1:60243252-60247518 GCF_900095145.1 Mus pahari | reverse complement strand
AATAATAATAATAATAATAATAATAATAATAATAATAATAATAATAATAGAGAAAACATTTAATTGCATGGTGATGAGTGTTCACAGAAGCAAATAAACCTATGGTAAGAGGCCAAAAAAAAAAAAAAGATATGCTGTGCAAAACACAAATTTAACTGTACCTAGAAATATTTCGCTTATTTAAGTAGCAACACAAACCAGACTAAGTTGTACAGCCTTATCCCAGGACCAAAACTTGGAAACTAGAAATCTGTAGCTCTGAGATGGACAAGCACTGGATCTTGCTGCTGTTTTCAGAATATACAGTTGGAAGCATGCAGTTGAGGTTGAAAAAAATTTTGAGTTGAGTCATAAAACTAAAATACCTGTCACTGCAAGCTGTGTGGAGCCCAATTTTCAAAGAACTGAATTGTAAATTGCTGAATATAGTAATTATTGTAGCAGATGTACAGTAATTAGTTTGGGACATTAAGATTTTTGTTTTGGGAATTTTTAAATCTCTTCCAAAAGAGAAGCTGTGTGTGCACAGAATTTTGCTTGAACTCCAGTGTTTTCAATGTTAAATTTCCTTTAGTGAGCCAAGGTTTTGCTCTTCAGTGAGCAATGCTGGGTAAAGAGATTTGGCTCTAGAATCATAACGAGGTACATGGTACACATATGAATCATACTGAATTTGCTCAATCTTTATAAAAGCTCTGAAAAATAAAAACAAGTCTTCTAGCATGTTCTTTGAAGGGTTCTTATAAAAATTGAAGATATTTTATCTAAGCAAAACTTCAAAACACTCTAAATCCTTGGTTATTAGCTTTTGGTTTGTATTACTTCAGAAAATACAATTGGTGTGTTTACTATCATCTAATATGATCTAGAATTAGTCTAAGAATGCATTTATTTTTCTTTATTTTTTTCTATATACTACTTTTTTCCTAAAGAACATTCATATCATAATATATAATGGTATTTTATATATTATATATGCATACACAACATATGTTGTATTTTATATTTTATATATACATATTCATAAACACACATACAAATATATTCTTTTTTTTGAGATAGGGTCTTACATACTATGTAGTCTTGGCTGGCCTGAACCTTAACTCTATGGCCCAGGTAGGTCTTGAACTCATGGCTATACTTCCACTTCTGCCTTCTGAATAAATTTTGGGGTTATAGGTATGAATCACTTATGATCTTAGCCACATTTTGGTTTATATCAAGGAAATTATAAGATTTGTTATATTAGAAATATGTGGACTAATTATTTTTTGTTTCATTAATCCTTCAGTTTTGTACATATGCACTAGTGTTATTTTCTTTTAAAGAGATTGCAGCAGATGTTTACATGTACATTTCTTTGCTTTTTGTGTATAGATACATTTATTTATAAATACATTATTAGAAACTGAATTGCTAGACCACATTATAGGTATAGTATAGTATCATCGCATGAGAGGTTTTCCTTATATTTTCTACATTTTTTGATCATAACAAATATTCTTTTTCCATAAAGAATTTTTTATGTAAACATAATTTGTGCCTCAGTAATCACAAGTATCTATAAGAGGAACAAATTTAACTTTTGGTCTATAACTTACAAGTTCACAAGGTGTCTTGGTGTATGTTCATATAGGGAGAGCACCCATCTGTTCTAGGTTTTCCAGTAAACTGTTATGGTATTCATTAGATATGGCTCCAAAAAGATGTTCAACTCTACACAAAGACCTATTAAAAGAGGACAACATGATGATGATGACATGAGTTTTCTCTTCTTGTCACTTGAGTACAGTGCCTCTTATCTGACATCATTCTTCCCACAACTGAAACAGACACAGGAAAAATATATGGTTCAACAAAAATTGAGATTTGTTATAGTATAGATATATTATAATGAATCCATTCAGTTCTCTAGAAGAAACCATATTTGGAAAATTTGTAGCTTAACTTAAATCTTAAAGACAAATAAGAGCCTTAACACTAATAATTAAGAAAGAGAGAGAGACTACCAGATTTTATATAGGGCTTATTTTAACTTATATGAATTTACATATTACAACATTAGTGTATTCAATTTTAAAAGTTCAAGGAGAGAATTTTGATCTGTCAAATAAAACCATATGTAGCTTACCACTATTCTTTGGACATTGTAATTAAGACATTTTTGCAAATTGTAGCATGTATACCTTTTGTATAGGTGGTGATGATGATAAAAGTTGTGATGTGTGTAAAATGAATGAATCTAAACATACAGATGCTTTTAGTGTATTTTGAGGATAGTTATAAATGAAATGTGATACTATTTTTTTGTTTTGTTTTTTTTTTCTTAGAGAAGTTATTTTTTATTGGATATTTTCTTTCATTTCAAATGTTATCACCTTTCTGGTTTCCCTTCTGGAAAATCCCTATTCACTTCCCCCCGCCCCCCAACTTCCCCTGCTTCTATGAGGGTGTTCAACTATCCACCTAACCACTCTTGCCTCCCTACCCTGGCATTTCCCTAAACTGGGGCATTAAGTCTTCATAGGGCCTTTCCTCCCATTGATGCCAGACAAAGCCATCCTGTGCTACTTGTGCAGCTGGAACCATGGGTACCTCCATGTGTATTCTTTCATTTGTGGTTTAATTCCTAGGAGCTTTGGGGGTCTGGTTGGTTGATATTGTTCTTCCTATGGTGTTGCAAACCCTTTCAGCTCCTTCAGTCCTTTTTCTAACTCCTCCATTGGGGACTCCATGCTCAGTCTAATGGTTGTCTGCGAGCATCCACCTCTGTATTTGTCAGGCTCTGGCACAGCCTCTCAGGAGACAGCTGTATCAGGCTCCTGTCAGCATGAACTTCTTGGTGTCTGCAATAGTGTCTAGGTTTGGTGACTGTATGTGGGATGGATCCCCAGGTGGGGCAGTCTCTGGATGACCTTTCCTTTAGTTTCTGCTTCATGCTTTGTCTCTGTATTTGCTCACAAGAAGGACTGAAGAATCCACACTTTGGTCTTTCTTCTTTTTGGGCTTCATATGGTTTGTGAATTATATCTTGGGTATTCTGAAGTTTTGGGCTAATATTCACTTATCAGTGAGCACATACCATGTGTATTCTTTTCTGATTGGGTTACTTCACTCAGGATGATATTTTTAAGTTCCATCCATTTGCCTGTGAGTTTCATGAAGAAATTGTCTTTTAATAGATGAGTAGTACTCCATGGTGTAAATGTACCATATTTTCTGTAACCATTCTTCTGCTGAAGGACATCTGAGTTCTTTCCAGCTTCTAGCTACTAGAAATAGGGCTGCTCTGAACATAATGGAGCATGTGTCCTTGTTATATGTTGTAGCGTCTTTTGGGTATATGTCCTGGAGTGGTATACCTGGGTGCTCAGGTAATACTGTGCCCAATTTTCTAAGGAAGCACCTGACTGATTTCCAGAGTGGTTGTACCAGCTTGCAATTCCGCCATGGAGATAATGCAGAAGTGTTCCTTTTTCTCCATGTCCTCACGACCATCTGCTGTCACCTGAGTTTTTGATTTTAGCCATTCAAACTGGTGTGAGGTAAAATCTTAGGGTTGTTTTGATTTGCATTTCCCAGACTAAGGATGTTGTACATTTCTTTAGGTGCTTCTCAGCCATTCAGTATTCCTCAGTAGAGAATTCTTTATTTAGCTCTGTACCCCATTTTTAAAAAATAGGGTTGTTTGGTTCTCTGGAGTCCAGCTTCTTGAGTTCTTTGTATATATTGGATATTAGCCTTCTCTCAGATGTAGGAATAGTAAAGATGTTTACCCGATCTCTTGGTTGCCATTTTGTCCTCTTGACAGTGTCCTTTGCTTTATAGAAGCTTCTCAATTTTATGATGTCCCATTTGTTGATTCTGGATCTTTGAGCATAAGCCATTGTTATTCTGTTCAGGAAATTTCCCCCTATGCCCATGAGTTCAAGACTCTTCCCCACTTTCTTTTCTATTAATTTTAGTGTAACTGGTTTTACATGGAGGCCTTTGATCTACTTGGACTTGAGATTTGTACAAGGAGATAAGAATGGATAAGTTTGCATTCTTCTACATGCTGACTGCCAGTTGAATCGGCACTATTTGTTGAAAATGCTGTCTTTTTTTCCATTGAATGGTTTTAGCTCCTTTGTCAAAGATCAAGTGACCATAGGTGTGTGGGTTCATTTCAGGGTCTTCAATTCTATTCCAGTGATCTACTTGTCTGTCTCTGTACCAATACCATACAGGTGGTTTTTTTTTTTTTTTTTTTTTTTTTTTTTTTTT
>NC_034590.1:60241388-60243222 GCF_900095145.1 Mus pahari | reverse complement strand
CCAGAAGTTCTTTTATTGTTGAGAATAGTTTTCACTATCCTGGGTTTTCTGTTATTCCAAATGAATTTGCAAATTGTTCTTTCTAACCCTATGATGAATTGAGTTGGAATTTTGATGGGGATTATTTTAGATAGTTTTCCCAGTGTCTAACTCTTCCTTTAGTGGTCTTGGGTACCTTAATCTCCTCCTCCATGCTGTCATGCTTTCTTGCTTTCTCTCCATTTCTCTGTATTAATCTAAAGTATGATATTGGAATAGTGATTGAAACATCAGAACATCATAGTTTTGCAGAAGAGAAATCAGAGCTGTTAAAATTATTATTATTTTCATTTTTATTCTTTAATCCTTTTTACACTCCATACCAGACTTCATACCCCAACTGGTTTCCCCCCAGCCACTCCCCTTCCCATACCTGTCTCCCATTTCCAAGAGGATGTCCCCAGTCCCCACACCCACCCTACCAGGCTTCTTCTCTCACAGAGGCCAGATCAGGCAGTCCTCTGCTGTATATGTGTCAGGGGGCTCATATCAGTTTGTGTATTCTGCATGCTTGGTGGCTCATTGTCTGAGAGACCTTGGGGGGGGGGTCCAGGTCAGTTGAGACTGCTGGTCTTCCCCTGGGGCCTCCTAGTCCTCTTTAGCTTCTTCCAGCTTTTCCCCAATTCAACCACAGGGGTCCCCAGCTTCTGATCATTGGTTGGGTGCTAGTATCTGCATCTGACTCTCTCAGCTGCTTGTTGGGCTTCTCAGAGAACAGCGATACTAGGTTCCTTTCTTCAAGCATACCACAGCATCAGGAACAGTATCAGGGCCCCAGGACTCCCCTTGAGCTGGATACCAATTTAGGCCTGTCACTGGATCTCCTTTCTCTCATGCTATTCTCCATTTTTGTCCCTGCAGTTCCTTCAGACAGGAACAATTGTAGGTCAGAGCTTTTGACTGAGGGATGGCAACTCCATCCCTCCACTTTATGTCCTGTTCCTCCACTGGAGGTAGACTCTACAAGTTCCCCCTCCCCACTATAGAACACTTTATTCAAGATCCTCCCTTTTGAGTCCTGAGAGTCTCTCACGTCCCAGGTCTCTGGTACATTCTAGAAGATTCCCCCCACCTCATGACTCCCAAGGTTGCCTGTTTCTATTCTTTCTGCTGACCCTCAAGGCTTCAGTCCTGTCTTCCCCCAACACCTGAACATGTTCGCCTCTTCCCCTTCTTGTCCCTTTCCTGATCCTGGTTCCTCCCTACCTCTGCCCCTGTGACTGCTTTCTTCTCCCTCCCAAGTGGGATTGAGTCATCCTCACTTGGGTACTTCTGCTTGTTAACCTTCTTGAGTCTTGTAGGTTATGGCCTGGGTATTCTTTACTTTTTTCTTGGCTAATATCCACTTATTAGTGAGTACATACCATGCATGTCCTTTTGGGTCTGAGTTACTTCACTCAGGATGATATTTTCTAGTTCCATCCATTTTGCCTGCAAAATCATGATATCTTCATTCTTGATAGCTGAGTAGAAATCTATTGTGTAAATGAACCACATTTTCTATATCTATTCTTCCATTGTGGGACTCTTGGGTTGTCTCCAGCTATCACAATAGGCTGCTAGGAACGTAGTAGAACATGTATCCCTGTGGCATGGTGGGGTATCTTTTGGGTATATGCCCAAGAATAGTATAGCTGGGTCTTCAGTTAGAACTACTTCCAGGCTTCATCCCAGGGATGCAGGGATTGTTTAATATACTGAAATCCATCAATGTAATCCACTACATAAACAAACTCAAAGACAAAAATCACATGATAATCTCGTTAGATGCTGAGAAAGCATTTGACAAAATCCA
>NC_034590.1:60224716-60241377 GCF_900095145.1 Mus pahari | reverse complement strand
AAAAAAAAAAAAAAAAGAACTACTTCCAATTTTCCGAGGAACCTCCAGTTGATTTCCAGAGTGGTTGTATCAGTTTGCAATCCCACCAACAATGGAGGAGTGTTCCTCTTTCTCCACATCCTTGCCAGCATCTCCTGTCACCTGAGTTTTTGATTTTAGACATTCTGATTGGTGTAAGGTAGAATCTCAGGGTCGTTTTAATCTGCATTTCCCCGATATCTAAGGGCTTTGAACACTACTTGGAATCAAAGCTTTTTACTGGCCTATTTCAAGTTAAAACTGAGTAGAAAGCATTCATGTTCTGGTCATTTTCTGAACAAATTCAACCTAGGGATGCTTATGCCCACATACCGACATGTGTAGAAAAAGTCACACGTGTAACAGAGAAGAATAGATAGAAACTACAGGAAAAAACAGATTTGCCCTACACACAGGTTCACACATGTATGTGTGTGCCTATGCACATGTGCGTGGGCACACAAATAGGCACAGTCACATACATATGAGTAGGAGACATTTATCCCTGCCTTTCTATTTCCTTATTGCTTCTTCCTCTTTTTGTAAGCTGATTTGGATTGGATTTTCACTGCTTGAAATCAGAGTGCTATTTCAATAACTGTATTGAGCTAGCAGCCATTCAGACATAAAGGTGGGTAGATGGAGTTAACCTTGGAATAACTGACTTCTTTTTAATTTAATTTCAAAGTAGTATGGATATTTAAGGATCGAATCACTAGGCACTTTGAAAAAAAAAAAGAGCTAGGCTTTAGTTTCTTTGAAACCTTTTCATTTTGGGGAAGAAGTGGAGATGGTTCAGACAGGGAGTTTGACTTATAAATAAGAAATGAGCAGGGAGCAGCGATACCCTTCTACGGTGCAGAAGTTGTGTCTTGTAAAGAATAAGAAGAATTAATTTAGAATCCCAGGCATTCCACTTTTCATCTGCTCCCAGAAATGGAAATATGATTGAATACATTAGACAGCGATAGTACAGATTATAAGTAAGATGAGTCTGAGGATAAAGTTTTTGCCTATCAAGTGAGAAATAGCTTCCTCATTTCAGGGAGGGTGATAGGCACCAAGGGACATCATGTTTACTTGCAGTACAAACATCTGCCACAGTTCTCTCTCTCTCTCTCTCTCTCTCTCTCTCTCTCTCTCTCTCTCTTTTAAATCTTACTTTCAAACCACATGCAAATGAGGCTATCCAAATAGAATCTCACCCCCTTAGCATCACTTAAGCAGACCTCCACATTAAACAAACATGTTAACCACAAAGAGATTAATATGTGTCACATCAAAAATCTAAGTCAATATGCTTTAAAGACCAACAATTTCCGTGTGACCAAGGTACAGAGATGGACCCACACTAATTTTAAATTTTTGGATTGATCAACTTTTCAGTTTTTGGTTTCAGAGTTTGATCTAGTCTTTGAGTGATGAGGAGTGTATTATTTACTAATTTCAAATTGTTATGTACCTGGGTGTGAGTATGTGCATATGTGCCTGCATACACATGAATGTAGAGGCCCAAAGAAAACCTTGGGAATCATTCTCATACACATTATCCAGCTCCTTAGAGCTGGGACCTCTCATTAACCCGAAGCTCACTAATTGGACTATAATGGTGGGATAGCTGGCCCCAGGGTTGCTCCTGTTTCTACCTCCCCAGTGCTGTGGTTATAAGAGCACCCTGACATTTCATCTTTGTGTTGGAGATCAAATTTAGGTCCTCGTGGCTGTGAGGAAGTGCTTTATTGAATGAACTATAGTCTCAGGGTCTATAAGGTATGTTTTAACAAATGATTCACCTCATGCAAGTGTATTAATGACATACTTTTATGTGTAACTGGTATAGAATATAAATAAAGCAATTAACAATGACTTCACCTCCCAACAATTACATAAAGAGAACCAAAGATATATGATTCAGAGCAAAGACATATATGATTTTTACTGTGATTTTATAACCTTAAATGGACTTCCACATGTTGGGAAGTGATCTAATAATATTTTAGCATGGTGATTATGTGGGCTTCTCCTCTTTCCATATTAACTAAAAGGTGCATGAAGCAAAATCTTTACATGGCAGAACTGTAATAATCAGGGCTTAGAAACTTCTTCCAATATCTGTCAATACTTCCTAACATCATAGAGAGTTACCCTGAAAGTATTGTAAAGGATGGGGCCTATTTTCTCCTGCTACATGCTAAGATGAGGGTCAGCTGATGGATATGACTTTAAAGAAAAGCAAAATTGCATTTAGAATGAATATACTGCAAGTGAGGAGTCCTGGAAGGGACAAGAGTAGGGCTCTTGATTGATGTGTAGTAATTAACACAAGAAATGTAGAATTGATTGAGTTCTGATTTCAGCAAATCAATATAAATCTATGACCACAGTTCTAATAATGAGCAAAAATACACCTTGGAAGTGTCCTCAAACACCTGTGTAGTTTCTCTAACTGGCTCCTTTCTTCTCCCCTTACTAATTATGGGTGTTTTTCTCTTTGCATTTCTGTCAATGTTTGCTTTATATTTTTAGAATTTTTACATGTCTACACACCCAGGGTTTTTATACCCTTTACATGGGTTAAACACCTTCATATTATAAGCTGAATATATTTTTTTTCTGTATGCTTTTATGATTTATGTTTTATCCTAGGGGTCGAGTAATTTGGTTATAATGTGCATTAGAGTAATTTTCTTCATGCAGAAAAATCATTGTGGTTTTTTGACCCTAGAAATTTATCCTTTTTGATGTTAGGAATTTATAGTTTTCAACACTTTTAGAAAAATTTGGTCATAAATCTTCAAATGGCATTTCTCTTTCCCTAGATTTTATTACTTGTGCTGACCCATGATCCCGAGTGTTCCCTCTCCGTTTCCTTCCCCTCCCCATTCCTTTTTCCTGTTTATCCCCCTACTTTTCTTTTCCCTCCCTTTCTTCCTTGTCCTCTCAGTTTTCCCCCATGCATTTTATTTCTGTAACTTATTTGGATTGTTTCTATTGCTACATTGTCCAGTTTGATGCTCTTCTCTTCTTCGGTTTTTAAATGCTCTATTATATTAAACTAGAGTGTTTTTTATGTGATGCAGTTGAGGTTTTAGTTCTAGGAGAACAATTTTGGTCTTTAAAAATACCTTCTGCTTTTATGCTTGTCGTTTAGCATATGGGGAATAGTTACAGCAGCTGTTCCCTTTGCCTTTCCTGCAGACTTTAACATTTATTTTAGTTCTGTGTGGTTGTGATTAATTGATTTCTCTTCTCATTATGGGTTTATTTTCCTTCTTCTTTGCACGTGTGTTTAGATGCCAGATGTGAATTTTTTACCATATTGGGTGCTGTATGTTTCTGTCTTTCTGTAAATGCCCTTGAAGTTAGTTCTAAAATGCAGGTTGTTTTGCTTAAAGATGGTTGAATCCCGATGAATCCTGCTTTAAAGACACATTTGGTGCTCAGGTTAAAGATGACCATAACTCCTACTGATGATAGACTTCTTTATTATATTACAACTAATTCACTGTGACTTTGCAGCTGTGCTGTGCATGTGTTGTGAAAGTCATGTACTGCTCCTAGTCCATTAGGGAGTTGCTTCCTGCAGTCTTGGACATTTGCTCACAGGCACTAAATATCTGCAGAAAAAACTTTGCAGAAGTCTGCAGGGTTTTTTTTTTTTCTTTTCTTTTTCTTTTGATCCTCTGTTTTCCACCTGCCTTGGTCCCAAAGACTTTCAGTTTCATTTTCTAAATTAAATTCATTTGCCAGGCATTCTTGGTCCTTTGTTGGCCATCTCAGAGTGGCAACCATAATAGTTCTGTCCTCAATTATCTTCTATCTCTGTCCTGTTTTGCCTGCTTTCTAGTGTCTAAGAACTATTCCTATATTTTACCTAATTTTTTTTAAAAGAGCATTTATTTATTTTATTTTCTATGTGTGCTTTGTCATGTGAACACATGGCTGTGGGAGCCCGTGGAGATCAATGAAGTGTCATAGGCCCTGGAACTGGCATTACTAATGATTTTAAGCTTCCAAATAGGTTCTGGGAATAAAACACTGGTCCTCTACAAGAGATCACAGTAGTCTTAATCTCTAAGATATCTTTCCAGCCCTCAGTGTTTATTTTTGATTGTTTTAAATCAAATCGAATTTTGATTGTTTTGATTGTTTGGATTTTCCTGTTAGTTGGAACGAGTCTGTGTCTTGGGGAGAAGGCACTCTTTTGGGCAGTGTTAGAACTTTGAGTGTTTTAAGGGCAGCTAGTGAGTGGCATCTCTTCTCATCTTAGGATGAATTAGGGGGCAGTTGTAGATTCAGTGTGATTGAGTTACAAGGCCAACATCTTTCCAATAAAGCAGAGAAAGCAGCTGTCAATCAGCATTCTGTCCTAGCAGCAGATCCTGACTGAGATGCTGAACCTATAAAGAGAAAAGGTTTATGTGCATAGTTGTAAGGGCCACAGTTTATAATGTGGCAAACACATCACTTTCAGGCCAGAGATAAGACAACATTGAACTCATGGGATGCATGCTGGAGCAAAACACTTACTGCATGGCCACGGTTGAAGGGGTTAACAACAACCAAAAAAAAAGAGACAGGACTGGGAGTTCTTTTTTCTTCTTGGCCCATGTCTGAAATGACCCACAGACCTCCCACTAGACCCTGTCCTTAAGATTTCCACAAGCATTTCATACATGAGCTTGTGAAGCCATTCAAGAACCACACTCTAGCACTAACTCAACTTTGTAGCTGTTTTGTTATGTTTCATCTTGATTTAGCATATCTATCTACTTACTTGCAGGCCAAACCTATAGAGCAACCTAGATAACTCTCCAGCTTTACAGGGTAATTATAAGTTGCTCAAGGTGTGTTGAAAACGACATAAAAGATACTGAAAAAGCCTTTGATGGAACTCCTTTTCACAAACTTTCCAAAGAGTAGGTGCCTTCTTCCTACTCTAAGCTTAGTGTAATTTCATTTCTTTTCTATTTTTCATTCCTCCTCCCCATCTGTCTGTCTGCCTGTCTGTCTGTCTGTCTGCCTGCCTGTCTGTGTCGTGCACATGTGAGTATATGCATGTTTTTGCACACGAGCAGACTGATGAATGGGTGAGTGTGCATGTATACGGAAGACTAAAGTTGATGTCCTTTATAAATCTACCTCACCAGCTTTCCCCCTTATTCACAGAAGCAGGCTCTCTTGAGCTTCATGCTAGTTGCTCTGGCTAGTGGGTTTCTACAACTAGCCAGCAGTTTTCCTACTTCTGGGGAATCTAAATTCTATCCCTCTTGCTTGGATCGCAAGCCCTTTAACCACAGACTAGTCTCTGCAGCTTGATTATAGTTTCTGAAAGAGATATTTCTTCTAGGAAATGTCCAATATAGAAACTAGAGAGGCAGGTGTAAAAGAAATAAGGATAAAGGAACTAGGAATTGGTGGTTCTTTGCTTTCTCAAGAAATTTGGACAGACTTTCAGTCTTATTTAAAATTAAAAAATTCAATTGCAGGACATTGCACATGACAGGCAAGTGCTCTTTTATTGGCCCATACTTTATTTCTTACTTGAAGCTGCTCTACAATCTTAGTTTTTATCTACATCATATTCTATATATCTTTTACTTATTTTGAGACAAGTTCTTCTTATTTAAGCTAAGATAACTACAAATTTATTACTGTCCCACCACAACCTCTGAAATGCTGGCGTATATTATAGGTGTATGTCAACACGCATGGTGTTTGCCTTTCCCTCTCTTCTTGTGCTATGGGAATGCTTGCTTATGAGGCACATAAGACTCTTAAAGCCTTACCTTTTGACCTCCACAGGATCATAATCAGATTCCTAACTGTGTGAGTGAAGATTTTGATGCTCTTAAGCTCCCCTTTGTTACCTACCTCATCTATGAAGAAGCAATCTCATTGTACCTTAATGTTGAAGTTCTCAGACATAGTTGCTCATTATCTATAGAAGGAAATTACTAACATAGTGTATGGACTCAGAAAATTTTGGTAATGCCATTTTCTAGAAGTTTCTTCTTGTACTACTGATGTGTTTAGTAAGGAATCTGGAAAACACCCTATGGTCTGGCTCCTGCCTTAAACTCAGTGATGACTTTCTTGCTGTCTGTCATCTGTCCTATTGTCATTCTCAGATCTCAGAAGGGTGAAACACATTCTTCTTGCCAAATACTTGGTAATATAATGTAAGCATAGAGCTTTGAAAAGCTCAGTAACAATAACCCTTGATTCTTTTCATCTCAGTTAATTAGGAATCGGCCAGAGGCTGACAATTGCCTAGGTTTAAATTTACCTTTGCTTTGGAAAGGCTTCTTCCTACATGGTGAAAATTAATTCGGTAAACAGAGTGTCAGGTAAATAATGGGAGAAGAAAGCTGGAGGAGAAAGAAGCATTTAATTGCTCTCATGATAAAAGCAATCATTTACAAACGAACATGAAAAAGTTAAGAGTAGTGGAGAATGGAAAAAGACCAGTTTCAAGTGATTGTCCTGGCACTTTCCTAACAGCTATGGAATGGAAACATAACAGTTTCTCTCCCTGGGGCCTTGGTTGTTTCAAAATCAGAAGTCTATCTCCATGGCATTTTGTAATTTAATATAGTTAGAACAATTCAAATGTTCAAGTTTTAATAAACCCTAGGTTTTCATTAAGCCAGGCAGCCTACCCAAATGCTTTGATATAAAGCCCTGTTCTCTAAAAGTCATATGGCTATAGCTGCTGTAAGTTGTGCAATTCCATTTTGTTTCCTTTTTTGCCATAATCTTATCCAGAACTCATTCTTTTCATCCAGACAGATCACAGACTCACAGATAAAGTTCCAACTTCTAGGTAAGCTGTGAGCCATCTTTCGGTGTCCCCTGCCTCTGTCCTGCTTTGTCCTGCTCAGGGGCTGGAAGCTGGCTGATTTGTGCTAGGTGCAGTTCCAGATTGTTCCCCATTCCCTCAGAGGAAGTGGGTATAAGCATGCTGCTGCCTTACATTGCTTTCAGACTGAACCAACGTTCCCATTCTCAGTAGAAGTGGTGATTTTCCTGTAGAACTTGAGCTCATTAGATAGAGCTTGTGACTCTAAGCCCTCTGCAGCTGCCTTTATCTGGTGCTTTCTTAGTTGTGGTCACAAGGTATTCGTTTATGTCCTGCAATAGTCTATGGGCAGAGGGTTTGTCTATGTACCTTCGTATTTCTGAAGTTCCGCATGGGTTATGAAGAGGTTCATGGCATGGATCAATGAAAATAACCCTGGAGGTAATAAAGGGATAATTTTCAAATTGCCTGATGGGAAGACGAGCATTCTCAAATTGCAAACCTTGCCAAGGTTATACATTGAGAAAATGATATAGCAGAAACTTGATATTAGGGAAGGATCCAGAACTGTGTGGGTGTTGTAGTCTTTCTCATCACACATCTACTGCTTCTCACTGAAAATAATTTAAATTGCCTTTTTCTAGGGGCCCGTTTTCTAGGTCATTTTTGTAGCCTATGGATCAGTGGCTTCCAGAAGCACCTACAGAAAGACCTGGATCCCAAGGTTACAGACCTCATAGTTTTGTCTCAACATGTCCTATTCCAGGCCCTCTCATAAACTCCTGTCTGTGCCTATCAAAAACATAGAGGGAGAAGTGTAACCATCATGTTATTTATATACAAAATGATTGATTATTGACAAGAAAATGAGACTGCAATGGCTACAAAGGCAAGAAAAATGAGCGGCTTCTCTAATCCTGTGCAATACAACTCTGCATTGGTCCTTGGGATCACTGGTACACATGGAGCAAGTTGTCCAGATTTAAAGATGGTTCAAGACATTCATTGTCATCAAGTCTCCTGTGGCTCAGCTGCTTGGCTTGATCCAAACCTCATGTTAGAAAAAAAGCCTGTCCTCAGTATACTTGTCACAAATCAACAAACAAACTGAAGGTTGAGATTAGCCATGAAAAGTAGGGAATTCTAAATAGTGATTCTGGCTTCTCTCAAGTCAGAGCACATTTACTAATGCATCCCCTTAGTCAGTATGAAGATTCTTCAGATATTCGTCAACAGAGAGGTCAGCAATTTTCTGATAAAATGGTCCCTGAAGAACATGCTTTCCTATAGAAAATACAAGGTGAGCAGTGAGAGGTTCTTTGGTGGTAGAGTGATGGGAAGAGAATCATCTTGACAGAATTATCAGCATTTGTTTTCTTTTCTCCTTACTCATTCTTCTTACCTTCCCATTTTATAGTATTCTATAGTTTTGTTAATATTTTATTCTTAGTTAATTTGATGTGCAAAGCAACATGCTGGCCTATGTGTAATTCATATTACTCTGAGCTCTGACTCGTATAGGTATTTGAAAACTTTCACCTGAGCAAAGTGAGGTGGATGGTGAGAGTGAGGGAGAGAGATAAAATGGTTGTTGATTCTGATGGTTCACTGGCTAAAAGTAAAGGAATGCTTACGTGCTGTTCTGTAAGCACATGGTAAATGAGACTGTAATTCATAACGAAAGCTAAGGAAGGACCCGAACCTTCAGGGTGACTAGTGAAAACATGGTGTGCTCAAGATGAGCCAAGAGAGTAAGAACACTAATATTTAGAAACTGTCTGACAGCACCAGGAGTTAACATCCAGCAGCTAAGAGGTCTTTTAAGGCCTTTTTTCTCCATTATTGCTTATGTTTGATAATGAAGAAGGAAAGATTAAGGTCCTTAAAAAGCACTTCCTTTTTATTAGTTGAGATTTTAATGCATGCATATATGTTTTGATTAAATGAATCCCTCCTCTTGAATTTCTTTCCTATACCCACCACATTTCCCTCTCGACTTCATGTCATCTTTTTAAAAACACAAAGAGTTCCTGATCCTGCCTCCCTTTTCTCCTCTCCTCTCCTTCTTTTCTCCCACCCAGGTTCCCTAGGGGTGGGGAGGGATACAGGAGAGAAGCTCTAAAGGCCAGGAGAATGAACAGAAATACGAAGATGCAGAGGGGGGGTATGGGGGTGAAGTGGGGTAAGGGGGAAAGTTCCAGAGACCTGGGATGTAAGAAGCTCCCAGGACTCAATGGAGGATGTTCTTAGCCAAAATGCCCAACAGTGGGGAGATGGAACCTGAAGAGACCACCTCCAGTAGGTAGACAGGTCCCCCAGTGGAAGGATGGGGTCACCAACTTACCTTCAAAAATTTTGACCCAGAATTGTTCCTGTCTAAAAGAAATACAGGGACAAAAATGGAACAGCGACTGAGGGAAAGGCCATCCAGTGACCAGCCCAACTTGGGATCCATTCCATTGGCAGGCACCAAACCCTGACACTATTCCTGTTGCAGTGTTGTGTTTGCAGACAGTATCCTAGCATGGCTGTCCTCTGAGAGGCTATGCCAGGAGCTGAATGTGCCAAATGCAGATACTCATAGCCAAACATTGGACCGAGGTCAGGGTGTGACCCTATGGAAGAGTTGGGGGAAGGATAAATGAGCTGAAGAGATGACAACCCCATAAGAAGACCAACAGTGTCAACTAACCCAGACCCATGGGAGCTCCCAGAGACAAAGCCACCAACCAAAGAGAATACATAGGCTGGTCTGTGCCCCTCATGTCCCAACATGTGTACCAGAGGACTGCCTTGTCTGGCCTCAGTGGGAAAGGATGGACCTAATACTGTAGAGACTTGATACCCCAAGGAAAGTGAATGAGAGAAGGTGAGATGGGCATGTGTGGGTAGGAGGAGCATTCTCTCAGAGGATAAGGGGAGGGGGAATGGGATAAAGAACTCTCTCTCTCTCTCTCTCTCTCTCTCTCTCTCTCTCTCTCTCTCTCTCTCTCTCTGTGTGTGTGTGTGTGTGTATGGAATATAAGTGAAGTTACCCAATTCTGGGGGTCTATGTCTCTGTCAGACACCATAAACTATCAACAAACAAAACCACCCCCCCAAAACAAAAGGCAAAGCAAAACAAACAACCCCCCCAATAAAACCTCCATACTCCCCCAAACCTATTGCAGTTATTGCAGTTATGGGTTACCTCTTTTCTACCTGTTGGTCAGTGAAGTTCCATGAAGTCGCCTGAAACATTAGACACTATAGTCATTTCTTAAAGACACCACATACTAGAACCATAGAACATGGAGAAAACAAGGTACTGATCTTCAAGCTCCATACTCACTGGCTAACCTTTATGTTGCTGGAAGATTCTTTGTACCAGTCTAGGGAAGAAAAGTAATAACCAGTCTTACCCATCTGTGAGCTCTGAAAACTACAGTAATAACTGGTCTGGCAAGATGTTCCCATGGGTATAGTGGTATCATGAATGTTCCAGAAGTAATCAACCACTCTTTTCTGGGACTTAAAGCCAACTCAGCAAAAAAGGACTGATGCCTGCTGTTGTCAATCAGACCCAAGCACTACGATTGGCTAGGTCATAGGCCCCAGGGGAGAACCTAACATTAGTCTTTCTGCTATGTACTAGCAGGAGGGCACTGGTTATTTGGCCAGGGGTCCCTGTTAATATTGGTGCCCTTCCAATTTGAGAACCTTTTGCTGGACAGCTGTGCCAAATGCAAACTTCAGGTCATTGTTGTTACTCATGTGGTATCAAATACCTCATCTGCCACACCCTGATGTAGCATCTCACATCATCCAGGCTTATATTCAAGTATCTGACTTTGTCTTCTGCCCTTCTCGTTTGTTAACAGACAGCACTGCCCATCAGAGAGCCTATTACTTTACTCCTCCATGTGTCCCTTCTTAGACCACTAGTCCTCCCTGACTTAGATGTGGCTTTGACTAATCTCTAGGAGGGCTTTACAACCCTCAATTCCAAATAAATATTCCTGAAGTTGAATTTTAGCAGTTATTAGGTTCTTACCCAGAAAAACAGGACACCAAAATATGCAACTTCTCAGTTTAATGTAATAGGAACATTTTTCCACACGGAGTAAGTAGATTATGGCTTAATATAAGCCCCGAGGGAACAGATGGAATCCTAGGGAGAAGTCCAGATTTGCCCTTGGTGCTAAAGCATAGCCAGCACATCAGGAGGGAGGCACTAAAATTTTAAACCGTTTACTTCAACACAATTATGGGCACAGATTTTTAAATGAGTTTTTTGGGGGTCTTCAACATGGTTGTGAAGGGAAACTGAAAACACTTCATCACTTTTCTAAACAGCTGGTAGAATTTGGACTCATAGCTAAAGCTTTTAAAACATGATTCTTGAAAGTCGTTGCATAAAAGTCTCTAGTTTCTGACTTCTTTGTCTTTTTGTAAATTCTAGACTGATTTACCTTTACCTACAACTGGACATGACTTTTTTTTTTAATGAAAAGTCAGGAGGAGGAGTAATGGTTTGGAAAGAAGGCAATAACAGCCAAATTCATCAATAAGAGTCTGCTCTAGTTTCCTTTCTAAAATTCTCTGACCAGAAGCTACTTATGGAAGGAAAGGATTTATTTGGATTATACTTCCAGGCTGCAGTCCATCAATGTAGGAAATCTGAACAGGAACTCAAGCACAGGCTTAAAACAGAAACCATCTTCATAAACCATTTGCTATGTTTGTTGTCTCACTCAGAGACTCAGGCTTAGCCAGTGTTCTTTTACAGCTCAGGACCACATGCCCAGGGAAGAGCATTGCCTATAGTGGGCTGGGCCCTCTATATCAACTATCCAGTAAGACAACCCATCAGAGGCATGCCACTCTAATCTTGGTAATTCCTCAAACTGCTAACATGACTTCAGGTTGTGTCCCGTTAAAGCTAACTGTGACACAGCCACAACGGATGATGCTTGTGTCAGGTACTTATTAAGTGTTTGGCTTCCACAGATTCACTATGTTGTTTAGTCATCACAGCAGGTATGGGAGACAAGCATTATATGTTCTGGAGATGAGATTCAGCTATGTTATGCAGTTAATTTTTCACAAGAGATAAGATGCAAGATAGCATTTATTGATTTGGTATATAACAGGGCAATTTTAAAACATGGGCCAAATTCAGTGTGGTAAATTTTTATAGGTTAAAGAGGCATTTTCTGTATTTTCTTTGTAAAGTTCTATAAGTAGATTCATATTGTATTTTATGAGGAGGTAGTTCTAAGTCTGCCATTCAAAGAAATAATTCTTGGTAACAAAGGTGACCTTGAAGATCCTGAATTATCTTAGCTGCTGGTGGACCATATTTATACTAAGCCAAAAACAACTGCTCATAATTCTAGGAACGTTTGTCTTTCTGCCATAATATTGTATCCAGTTAGCATCTTCAACACTTGCTCTTGTCAAGGGACTTTTATAAGACAAATAGAAACTCATTTTTCCATCAGTAGTTTGAGACAACAAAATTCATGAAGGGTTAAGTAACAGGAAATAGAGCTTACTTAATAATTCTTGTACGTGAAGAAAAATTTGGCACATGGATAGAATAATTGTTGCTGGTCTTGAAAAATTTCAGGTATATTATGAGAGAGAGAGAGAGAGAGAGAGAGAGAGAGAGAGAGAGAGAGAGAGAGAGAGAGAGAGGTGTGAACCACCATGTGAGTGCCTTGAACTCTATTTCTTTGGAAGAGCAGCATATATGCTCTTATCAGCTGGGTCATCTCTCTAGCATCTTCACTCATGATTAAATTAAACTAACAAAATGAAATTTTTTTCTTGATTGCTGCCTATTGCAAAAAGAAGCTTTTTTGACCAAAGTTAAGAGTGTTCCCATCCTATGGATATATTTTGAAGGCAATGACCATTTAGCAAAACAGCAATATAGGTTCTATCCCAGGGCCTATGACCTCCCAGCCATAGATTTTTAAGCAGTATGACAGTACCAGATATGCTAGTCTCTCCTGTAGAGCAAGTCTCAAATCCAATCAGAAAGCAGTTGGTTAGTTCACAACAGTTATACTACCACAGGACCAGTGGTTGTAGTTCTCCTGGCATGCTGTTACTGTAGCACGCTGGGAATGATGCTGGGGAAAACCACTTATGTTTCTTCTTTCCCAGCCACCTGCATAGCTCTTCCTAGCACTATGAAATCTAACCAGTGGGGAGCAAGTTTCCAGGTCAGTTTGAGATTGAGTTTTCTATGTCCTGTAGCCAGTGTGTGATGCCTTTACTAAAGTGGTCTTACTTTATTGAATGAAAACAGATCTGTTAGGCAAACTCAGTGGAGCCGTTAAAACTAAGGAATAAATGGATTTGTCGATTCAAGTATAGAAAAATTAGAAACCTTTAAAAATGTATACCTATGTGTTTTATTTGTATAGAAACTGTTTTTTAAAGACTAAACGAAGCAACAATGTAAACATTTTTTATTTTTATGTGACCATTTGGATCTTATCACTCTTTAATCTTATCCATGTTCTTTTCTATGCTGTATATCATTTAATTTATATTTCTTTCCAAACAAAGATTTAACATTTTTCAGAGTTTCTAAGCTTTACACATTCAGTAATAGCAACTGTACATATACTCAATGTCTTATATATGTCAGATATGGTACTAATGCTATGCAGACTCCAGTGACTTACACAAAATCGATCTTCTCCACAGACTCGGTCTCAAGTAAGTTTTATGATGTAGGAGACTTTGATTCTATTAAACCTTGCATATTTAGACAAGGTAGAGAAAAGTCAAACAAGAAGAAATAATATAAGTATTTTCAGTTTTTAATGACTCTGTTAGTAAGATATTAATCACAAGCAGGCAAACCATGGAATTTTTTCCATGTTATTTGAAAGTACAATGTTGTACATTGCTGCTCAGACTGAACTCTGTCCTGCAGAAGTGGGGCAAAGTCTACACTTAAGCCAAGGCAGGGTTTGAGCAGCTTTCACAGCTTCCTGCTGCAGCTTCCTTTATTCTCTCTACAGCTCACCCCAGCTCTGTACAGGAGTTCAGCTTCTCTACACTCTGCTTCTTTATTCTGGGATCGCCCAATTTATCCCCCTCCAGCCTCTGCACTTGTCTCTCATCACTCATCATCCAATCAGCATTCAGCATGCTCTATACACGAGCCATGCATGCAGACAGGGTGGGTGTTGATAGGCCAGTGACTCAATATCATGCTGTATGATGCTATATGTCAGGCGAGCAGCGCGTAATCACTCAGGTGTGCATAATCAGGTTTTTGGTAATCAAGCAGGGAATCACGGGGCATGGCCGTGAACCAGGGTGCCATCTTGGCTCACAAGGTTGCAGCCATGGCCACACCCACTTCCCACAGTACATAGAGTTGATGGTACAGGATATATAGTGAGCAGGGCTTTGAAATGTGTTTCAAGATCAAAAAGATCAATCATAGATTTAATTCCTTCTAAATTAGGAAGTTTTATGGTGTTCTCTCCATGTAGACACATTATACTCTTGCTTTTGCTAAAGCTTCGTCACTGGAACATGACAAACAAGAAGTGATTAAAAATATTGGTAAGATGAAGAGGACTAAAAGAGTCGATGAGAAGGTGGGGGAGGAGCTAAGGATCTGGTACTTTCTAGGATACTTGGTTTTTATGTAGTGGATAATGGTGCATATCAGTTTGAGGGACAGCATCAAGAGAGTGGACAGAAGAAACTGAGCAGACAGACCTAAAGGCCTGACTCCCTTGTTAATCAGACATGTGACTTTGGAGAAGATGTTGATCTTAGTTTCCTAGTCCCCTGATATGAGGGTCACATGAGATGATTTCCTATAATGTCAACAATATTTATGAGTATGTACTAATCTATGGAAGGATGAGATGAGATTGTTTTCATTGATAATCATAAGTCTTCTTTTTGAAATATGATATTGTATTTACTGGAAAGTACACACGATATACTCTTTCACAGTTTTTGATTAATATGATTGCAGCCTTTACAGAAGACTTGTCTTTTCTTACTAGAGTTCTTAATAAAAAATATAGATCTCCCTATTTTGGTGTAGTATAAATTTGCTTTCTATAATCAGACATCTTTGCTGGTTTTGCTTAAGTTGGTCAGATATTAAAAATAGATCTAGCCAGGTATGCGCCAGGTTCTGGATTTGACTTCTCCCCCAATAACACACACACACACACACACACACACACACACACACACACACACACACACACACACTGGACATGCCTGTTATTGTTCTCCAGTATATAGCAAAGGAATATCATAGAACAAATATTAGACACTGAAACACTGAATTACCAGGACAACGAGCCTTTTTCTCTATGATTCTGAATGTCTTGAGATTACTTAAAACTATACCATGGTGTCAATAAGAAAAGGAAATCTGGAAAAGCCAAATGTTTTAATTAGGTATCTATTAGTTATGAGATGAATGAGGGTAGTTCATTTTCTTTTAGACTTTTGTTTAACAAGGCACTTAAGCTGAAAGACTTAAAAACATTTCTCTGAAGAGAAAGTTGTAGGATACAGGATGGAAATGCCTGACTCAGTAAGTGAGGAATTTCTGTTGCCATGCTGCCTTTGGTAACAATGTATGAAAACTTTTAAGAAGTCATAAAGAGGACTGAATGTGCTTCTTACATGATGGGAAATAACTTATTGATGAAACAAGACTTGTAACTTCAGTGGATTCTACCAGCCAGATCTAAAATTTTAAAAACTAGACAGGATTGAATACACTAATTACTAAGCCACACTGGTCCCTAAAGTGTTGTTGTATTTGACATTGTGTATAATTGTTGATTTTGGTGATCATTAAAGTAGTGGAACATTCTAGCAAGCCCAGCTTTGTAGTTGTATTGATGAAACCAAACTGTCTAGAAAGATTTGTTCTCCTAATTTGTTTCTTCTGTTTGTTTCCTGTTAGGCTGAGGGAGAGATGTGTGGATATGAATTCAACTCCCCTTTGGCAGCTCCCATAAAAAAAGAATAATTTGCAGCGAATTGTGGTGTGCTTAACAGGAATCTACTGTGCCTGCATTGAACATATTATTCAGCATGTCATTTTGTAATGCTATTAGTTGTGGCAGTAAAAGCCCCATGTTCTTGCAGTATGGGGTTGCATGCAATGGATTTTAATCATCTAGACAATCTGCAGATGAAAAGGCAAAATAGAATATTTCTTAATTCTCAGGTTCTTTGTCTTTATAGATCCAAGTATGTTAGATTCTGATATAGAGTAGAAGGAGGGTTTCACATTTGACTGAATTGTGAGTTCTCAATGCTCATGCATTAATCTTTGTCTTGTGACAATAGCCTTGTCAGCACAGCAGTCAAGGTACCATGACTGCCAGTCAGCAACAGTGGTGCTAATATTAGTCCTAACAGAATTCTAGCTCTCATCTATGCTTGACCGGCAGTTTCTTGTTGAATCCCTCTTTTAATAGGGCTGGAAAAATAAGTCTGTTCTAGAGTGTAGCCTTTTCCCTTCCAGAAACTTTGCGACTGTCATCTCTACAGTTGAATCCTAGGAGTGCCTTTCTGAACCTCAGAAGTGGATTTTTTAATATATAGAAATCTCAAATACTTTTTGTATTCTTGAACTATTCTCTACGAGATTCCTAAATTGAATCCCAAATCCCTGAACAGTTCCTCAGTCCTCTGGTAGGACCCAGCCCCTCACAGTCAAAGCTCTTACCAGGCCTAGAAGCAGAAGCTGCAGCTTTGGAACTATAGCTACAGCACAGAACCACTCTTTTTTTTTTTTTTTTTTTTTTTTTTTTTTTTTTTTTTTTTTTTTTTTTTTTTTTTTGGA
>NC_034590.1:60218674-60223585 GCF_900095145.1 Mus pahari | reverse complement strand
TTTTAATCTTAGCCATTCTGACTGGTGTGAGATGGAATCTCAGGGTTGTTTTGATTTGCATTTCCCTGATGACTAAGGATGTTGTACATTTTTTCCGGTGTTTCTCAGCCATTCGATATTCCTCAGTTGAGAATTCTTTATTTAGCTCTGTACCCCATTTTAGTGGGGTTTTTTGAATTACCGAACCACTCTTAATGCTGGTAGCAGCTACATCCATTTCCTGGAGGAAGCCATCGACCGATTTCTGCAGCTCATAGTAGAAATGGAGTCTGAGAGCAGGGGAATCTTCCTTGGATATAGCCAATGGCAAATTTGCAATGTTATTTCTAGATATGAAGACTCTCAGACAATTCGTGATCATTCTAATGATAAATCAAATTTATTAAAAATGATATTTCTCTTGTTTGTAACTAAGAACCTTATGCAAAACTGTCGAAAACTGGTTCAAATTAACCATCTCTATAGTGCTTTGGTTCTTTTAGAATGCATCTATTCTTCTTCGTACCTACCCTCTGCTCCTTGGTTTAACAGGGATGTAGCTGTTGATTGTTTTAATGATCCACGTTCCCCTTTGTGCATGCAGTACAGTGCGCGAAGCAAGGACATTTCTATGTCAATTTATCTGCTTTACAGGCTAGCCACAGTAAGAGACATATCCACTCTTACTCCGATACTGAAAACTGCTTAATATGAAAGACACCCCCCCCCCCTTTTGGGAAAGCCAAGCTTCTACCTTGTTCAGCATTGATTTAAAGAGATACTTGGCTTTTAAGTTTTACATGCAGGAATATATTGCTTGTTAAACACATCCCCTCCATAACCCTCCCACCTCCTCCATTTTCTCATCTCTTTGCCCTCTCTTTTATCTCACCTTTTCCTTTGTCCCTCTGTAACTCTTGGACTTGTCCATTCATGTCATATACACATCTATGACTTTATGTGTATATTTAAAAACTAGAGACCACAGAGGAGGGAAAACACATGATATTTGTCATTGTAAAACTGGTTTAATTAAGTTATTATGATGAACTTCAGTTGTTTTCATTTTCCTCCAGATGGCATGAAGTCATTCTTTTTTTATGGTTGTAAAATCTATTTTATATATATATATATATATATATATATATATATATATATATATATATATACCATATTTTTCCTGTCTACTCCTCTGTTGTTGGACATTTAGGTTGGACCATAATTTAGCTGATGTGAATAGCGTTGCAGTGAACATTGATGCTCTGGTGTGTCTATAGTACGTTGACTTGGAGTCCTTTGGGCGAAAACTCAGGAATGATACAGTTCATCAAATGGAAGATTTATTTTTACTTTTTGAGAAGATGCATAACAGTGTTCATAGTGACTGGACTAGTGTACACTTCTACCAGTGGCATTTAAAGCTTTACTTTTGTCCAGCATTTGCTCTTATTTTTTTTCTCTGTGGTGGCTATTCTCCAATTCACAATGAGTGGCTAATAGCGCACATTCCCTATTCATTTTATCCACTTTTCCCTTTACTTTTACTCTTTACTGTCTTGGGAACCATTGCAAAACTTTCTTAATCACAGTCTTGACTGAACTTGTTAGGTACCACTGTGTCAATTATATCTTTTAAGAAGCATCAGGTTTTAACTGATACCATCAAATCTTGTCAAAAGTGAAGTTCATGATATTGACATTGGTGATGAATATTTTGCATTTCATTTTTCTAATTCCCTGCCAAAGTCCGGTATAGGAAGGTGCCACTCACTGCTGCTTTGCTTCTTCTGTGTACAGCGATGGAAGTATTTTAGTTTCTCCTTTAGGTCCCTTTTCTATAGTAATGGACAATAAACCTTTTTCTTTTTTTTTTTTTTTGTGGGTTGTAAGATCATCTGTGTTCCACAAATATTTCCTTTAAAAGATGCTTTCTATTTTATATTAGAGTTAAATATTGTGCCTAATCACATGAGCAAATTTTTATTTTAAAATTTATCACCATGTTGTCTGTCAGTCTGTCTTATTCTATGATTGTAATTTCATGCACAAATTGGCAAAGATATCAAGGGGATGGCTGCATTTATATTACTATTTTAATATCTAACCAAATGTTAGCATTTAAAATCCCAACCCCCACCAACCGAAAGGAAAGCGGGTATTACTTGGATGACACGGTACAATTTCACCTCAGTGTCCTCTCTTAATTAATTTCAAGGTACAACCCAAAGGGACCATGAAAAGGTGAAATGAAAATAAAACACTTCAAGCCTGTTCTATTTTTTTTTCTCCCTGAACTCAATATCTCCAAAATTGGAAGTCAGAATCCAGGTGTTAGCATAGTATTTGCCTCAGGAGATGTGAGAGTAGAGGTCATACTGTAGAATACCACTAAAGCATGAATATTGCATGAGGGATTAATTGCTCAGAGTGTGTGAGAATTATGACAGTAATATGCAGAGTCTGAGCAATCATCATTGTGGGGAAAATGGTTGCATGTCTCCAAACACATGAGTGCTTTAAAATAGTGATGAAAAAGATAATAGCTTCTTTCCTCATGAATGGTAGAAGACATTACAGGGGGACATAATCAGCAATAGGCTTCATTATGACACTTCACCAAAGTTCCTTACAGTTTACATTTGGAAAAATATAGTAATTGAGTCTCTGTTTAAAGAATAACCAAGGGATAGCATGAGGTGTGCCCAGATTTAGTGGCATACTGTCCAGTCAAGTTTGCTTATTTTGTGGATTTATAATGATAATGTTGTACATTGAAGATCTACTTTATCATCCAAAGCTTGAGGCACAATTAAACCTTAAGTACTAAATGGTAATTCAATTATGTTCTTTCCATCCTATTTGCTATGGCAGTCAATTGAAATAATTTGTCTTGGAACAGTGTTTTTGTTTCTAGGTGGGGAGGGGGACATAGAAAATGCTTCTCCCTCCAAAAACCCCATATCACATCCTTCCAGGGAGGTTATGAAAATATTTAATGTAAACTTTAAAATTTACCACTAGGAAGGCTAATACTTTTGTCATATAAATCATGGCAAAAAAAAGCTGAAGGGAACTTCTAGGCTAAAGAAACTATACAGAAGATCAACTCTGCTCTCTGCCTCCCAGGGTTTCCATTATGGAGAAGTGAGGAAAGTTTCAGAATACAAAATGTAGAAGCTGAAGCTCTGGACATGGGAGGAAAACATCACACTTAAGAGTGGGGTTAGGTTAAAAAGAAGGTAGAATCAGATTCCAATGGCCTGGATCCTGAGTGGCAGGACTCACATGGATGTCATGATTATCCTTCAGTTTGCTGGGAAGTTCAAGTTAACAGAGACTCTCTGAGCAACTTACTTAACAGAAGATCTTCCTCAATTTGATTTCTCTCTTTCTTTTGCACAGACTATTTTTGGTAATATAGAACTGACCTTTATATAATGGCCTGTTTGAGGCTAGAGGAATTCTTTATTGTACTTCAGAATTCTATTCCATTTTCTGGGGCATGAGAGAGGAATTAACAGAAATATGTAGCCCTTTTAATTTGATTTTGTGCAATCTGGGATAAGAAAATATTCACCAATACGTGGAGTCATCTATCGCATCTATTTTCTCTCACACTAAATGTTTTTTCTTTTGTCTTTGAATTTTTCACTAATCTTGTTAGAAGATGTAACATTCAGAAGTTCCAGGCAAGTGTTAAACACATCCTTGGGTTCGAAGCTAGCATGTTTTAAGTTGAGAAAATGATAGAGAGAATCTCAGAAAAGGATGCAGAAATTGCAAGTCATGTAATCATCTCATAGTTTGAGGAGTATTGGTTTTATTTTTGTTTCCATTTCAATCCCAATATCTCACCCCACCAGTGAAATATATATGTATGTATGTATATATATATATATATATATATATATATATATATATATATATGTGTGTGTGTGTGTGTGTGTGTGTGTGTGTGTATACATATATACACACATATATTATTCAATAGCCTGGGAACTTGTATCAGCTGAGTTCACAAGCCAAATGTCACATTAACTTCGAGAATATATATATTTTAAGGGATAGCGGGACAGTTTAGAGATTAAGAGTACTTTCTGCTTTTGCAGGGGACTCAGGTTAGTTCTCAGCACCCACCTGCATGGTCACAACTGTCTGCCACTCTAGTTACAAGGGAGCTAATACCCACTTCTGGCCTCTGTGAGTAGTGGGCACCAGGTACACATGTGGTATACATACATACATATTAAAAGTATTATATTTTTCTTTACATTTTTTAAGTTGATGAGAGTCCTGACAGTAAATGGTCTCTAAAAATGTCAATTTTGTTTTTCTAGTTGTTAGAAATGCCTCCTTGGATATGGATATAGATCACAGTGAATCCTCTTCTATAATGCAGTAATGCTAGGTGTGGAAAGACTCTTTACTCATGGCTGCATTCTTCAGCTTAGGAAGGATGGGAGAAATACAGAATCCAGAAATATCAATAGGCAAAAGATCAGAATCCCAACATGAAGGCCCCCAAACAGATATTTATGTACTGAGGAGAAACAGGGAAATTTGATGTGGCAGGTTGGAGTCTAGCCCAGTATTTACCACCAATGTTCTAAAGGATGATAATATATCTTTCAGAATAAGAGGATGTTTGGGTGTCAAGATATGTAACTCTCTACCATCTTGATAGAGTCATGACTTCTAAGCACTTATTGAGATGGACATCATGGCACAAAAATGAAGAGTTAAATTCCACTGCATATGTCAGATCTTAACAGAATAAACTGTAAGCTAGCCTGTGGTCTGGCGAAAGTTCTAATGATCCAGACACACACAGTGTAAATTGCAAAGCTTCTGTAAGGCAAAAGACACTGTCAATAAGACAAAAAGGCCACCAACAGATTGGGAATGGATCTTTACCAATCCTAAATCAGATAG
>NC_034590.1:60205528-60213028 GCF_900095145.1 Mus pahari | reverse complement strand
TTTGGGTTTTCATACCATTTTTATTCTTCTTTCTTCCACTGTTCAATCTATCTATAACCCTGTTGTACTTCATATATGGCTCTTTTGAATATCCATTTTTTTGTTTCTTTTTAAAAAAAAAAACTTCAAATATAACTACATCTCTACCCCATTCTCTGTCCTCTCTCTATACTCTCCCATGTTCTTCCTTTCTCCCTCTCAAATTGATTGCCTCTTTTTATTGTAATTTTTGTATATGTATATATGAATATGCATAGATACATAAATACAATCTGCTGAATCTGTTTGGTGTGGTTTGTGTATGATTTCAAGACTGACCACTTTGTGTTAGATAATCAATTAGGGGACTAATTTCTGGGAAAGGCTATTTCTCCCTTACTTATCAGTCATCAGGTGCTGTAGTTCTTTGTCTATGAATGTGAATGAACCGTGTGATTTTTTCCCCTTCCATGTTAACATGTTGGTTGATATTATCAATGCTCATGTCTTGTTTAGTCAAAAACATCATTGAGATGTGAATACTTTCTGTCACTTTTAGGAGACACAACTTCACAACAGACTTCCCACTACTCTCTATTCTTCATCCCTTTTACTAACCTTCTTCTGAATTGTTCCCTTAGCTTTAGGAACAGCAGTTAGATTGTGGATATGCCCATTTAGGATGGGATCCACTCAATCTGATGGTTTATGCATTACTACCTTTTGTAGTTTCTTGTAATGCTGTCCAGTTTGCTTTATTTACTTATTTGGGGATATAATAAGTTTTAAATGTAGCTAGAAAAATGCTAGTCTAGTAAATTGACAACAGCAGGTTTTCTTATAAGACTCACAATCTCACCAGCTCTAGGTAATTGTCTAGGTTTCTAGTATCAGGCATGATTTCTCTCCTATTGAGTGAAACTTTAGTCCAAGTGGGCAAATGGTGGTTACTGACAAGATTTAAGTGCCAATATTGCATCTTTAATAATATCTTTAATTCATTTTGTTGTCCCTCCTATAGGGCTGCAAACCCCTTCAGCTCCTTAGGTCATTTCTTTAGCTCCTTCATTGGGGACCCTGTGTTCCATCCAATGGATGGTTGTGAGCATCCACTTCTATATTTGCAAGGCACTGGCATAGCCTCATAAGAGAGAGCTATATCAGGCTCCTGTCAGCAAGCTCTTGTTGGCATCCACAATAGTGTCTGGTTTTGGTTGTTGTTTATGGGATGGATCCCCAGGTGGGACAGTCTCTGGATGGTCATTCCTTCAAGTCTCTGCTTCACACTTTGTCTCTGTAACTCCTTCCATGGGTATTTTGGTCCACTTTTAAGAAGGATCGAAATATCCACACTTTGGCCTTCCTTCTTCTTGAGTTTCATGTATTTTGCAAATTGTATTTTGGGTTTTCCAAGCTTCTGGGCTGCCTCCAGAGCTCCCTGGGACTAAACCACCAACCAAAGAAAACACATGGTAGGACTCATGTCTCTAGCTACATAGGTAGCAGAGGATGGCCTAGTTGGTTATCAATGGTAGGAGAGGCCCTTGGTCCTGTGAAGGTTCAATGCCCCAGTATAGGGGAATGCCGGGGCCAGGAAGTAGGAGTGGATAAGTTGATGAACTGGGGGAAGAGTGAGGGGATAGGGGAATTTTGGAGGGGAAGCTATGGAAGGGGATAACTTGTGAAATGTAAAAAAGAAAATATCTAATAAAAAGTAAAAATTTAAAAAAAGAAAAAAAGAATATATTTAATGCTAGTCATTGTTATAGTTCATTGACATCAAAGCTGGATAGAATTATTGATTGATTCCCTCACTTGGTTGCTTATACAGTAATTTTTGATTATTTGAAATATAGGCCACAAGGAAGCAAGCATCCTTATATAGTCTACTTTCTTCTTAGAGATAAAAATGTATTCAGTTCCTAGAACTTCCTGTTAAGAATTAACAAAAAAACTGACACATATCTATAACCATCTTTTTTATATAACATTTAAATTGATTTCCTTTGGTCTTAAGCCTATTCAGCGTATAGGATTTGAAACTGATTTGCAATGAAACCTTGCTATTATCCTTAGTATACATACAGAATTTGGAATCATTTCATCTCTGATAGTTGCTCTGAATCATCAAGGGAGAGTCTGATCATGCTGGTGAACCATAGGGTCTGTCTGTGGCTTCATTCTCACTACTTAAATGTTTTCTTTCCCAACTGCAATGTTAATCATGTCACAATGCCAACCTTTATTTCTCCAGGTAGGAATTCTGAATTCTGTGATTTTTATACACTGCCTTCCAACTGCTACATAAACTGAGATAACGTTTTATCTTCTCTTGTTTTTCTTAAATTTCTCAAGTTCCTGTGGTTTAGAAAGAGAGGAAATGTTTCTCTGCACGAATGGAATAATAAGAAAAAAATTACTTTTATCTTCCATTATTCTACTCTCTGGAAGAAAGCTTGGCAAGTCTCCCAAAGTCTCTAGGACCTGCTGAGCCCAATCGAGGTTGTAACTGTGGTGGGTAATGACTATTTTCTCAGTCTAGTTATGAGTGTTATTAGTTCATATCTCTGCAGAAGAGTTAGGAAGGAAGGAATGAAGCTTCATGACTTTTTCTTTCTTTTAAAATCCCCCCTTTTCCTGTTAAGCCCCAATAAGTAGATGCTACCTGCAGAATGAAGCAAATCCTACCAAGAAGAAATAAGAAGCCAATAAATGAAGTTTATCATTATGAAAGTAACAATACAAGGTGGTTATGATACAAGAAAAATCTCTGTTGCTTCCTAATGCCCTTTGTGTCATATGTGGTGGGTTTGTTTTTTAAAAGCTTTTCTTGGAGTTACAGTCATATTTGCAAAATTACTTACCAATGAAAACTATTTTTTTCGTGATTATGTCTCTCATTCCTATTTTGACTAAAGGTCCATGTGGGAGAAAGAAAGACATTTGCCTTTGCCTATAATGAAAATATATTACTAGCATTCAGTTTCTCAGTTGTGAATATGTGTAATGAATTGATAATATAACAGATTTCACTAAAATTTTCATCATTTTGGGTCTTTCTTTTACTTGATATTAGGAAACTGTAGTTTATGATGGTGATGCTTAAATGCCAACATCTGAAAAAGTTCCCTAATTCTCAGAAACTACCTCTGGAACACTTTAATAAACCTAAAATCTGTGCTAAAAAGTCCTGTCATTCATTCTTTCATGTTATAAACTCAGCCCACCAGAGTCAGCACAGGGAAATACACACCTTGTGATTCCAGTGGGAGCAGAGGAAGATACATTTCCCTGGTAGGTTCTCCATTAAAAGAAAAGCAGTAGTATGGGATGGATCCCTGGGTTGGGCAGTCTCTGGATGGTCTTTCCTTCTATTTCAGCTCTGAACTTTGTCTCTGTAACTCCTCCCATGGGTATTTTGTTCCCCATTCTAAGAAGGAGCGAAGTATTCACACTTTTGTCTGCCTTCTTCTTGAGTTTCATGTGTTTTGCAAATTGTATCTTGGATATTCTAAGTTTCTGGGCTAATATCCACTTATCAGTGAGTGCATAGCATTTGTGTTCTTTTGTGATAGGGTTACTTCACTCAGGATGATATCCTCCAGATGCATCCATTTGCCTAAGAATTTCATGAATTCATTGTTTTTCATTGCTGGGTATTACTCCATTGTGTAAACGTACCACATTTCCGGTATTCATTCCTCCATTGAGGGACATCTGGGTTCTTTCCTGCTTCTCACTATTATAAATAAGGCTGCTACTTATAAATAAGTAGAGCATGTGTCGTTAATACAAGTTGGAACATCTTCTGGGTATATGCCCAGGAAAGGAATGGATCCATCCCATATACAACCACCAAACCCAGACACTATTGCTTATGCCAGAAAGATTTTGCTGACAGGATCCTCACATAACTCTCTTTTGTGAGGCTATGCCAATGCCTGGCAAATACAGAAGTGGATGCTCACAGTCATCTATTGGATGGAGCACAGGGCCCTTAATGAAGGAACTAGAGAAAGTACCCAAGGAGTTAAAGGGTTCTGCAACCCTATAGGAGGAACAACAATATGAACTAACCGGTACTGCCCAGAGCTGTGTCTCTAGTTGCATATGTAGCAGAGGATGTCCTAGTTGGCCATCAATGGGAGGAGAGGCCCTTGGTCTTGTGAAGATCATATGCCCCAGTACAGGGGAATGCCAGGAAGTGGGAGTGGGTAGGTTGAGGAGCAGGGTGGGAGAGGGTATAGGAGGCTTTGGAGATAGCACTTGAAATGTAAATGAAGAAAATATTTAATAAAAAATCTGTAGAAAAAGAATGCCAGGAAGTGGGAGTGGGTAGGTTGAGGAGCAGGGTGGGAGAGGGTATAGGAGGCTTTGGAGATAGCACTTGAAGTGTAAATGAAGAAAATATCTAATAAAAAAATCTGTAGAAAAAGAAAAGCAGTAGTTAATGGCACACCGAAGTTCACATTGCAAAGACTGTGTAGTAGGAGTGAGCATCAAGTGCATGCATTAAGAGAACAGAGAAAGGAGCTATTAAGACTGTAGAAATCTATGCCTTTAGGATTAACTTTTGCCTCCCATGAGAGCCTACAGTCTTCCACAAAGTCAATACATTCATAGCATGTTGGCAATGTCCTTGGTGTGGACCAAAGTTGGCAGAAAAGGCAACTCAGGCATGGGCAGGGATTATATCACAATAGACTGAACTTTTTGCAGGCGACAAAGGAGGATTTCCTACACATTCTCATATCTTAGAGAAATCTGTTAGACTAAACAAAAATGCTTTCACTATAGTGTAAGTACTCATGAACATCTTCAGACAGATTATCTCTCTAGGACTGAGCCAAAAGTAGGACTCAGTCAGATGCTGAGGAATGCATGCCTACAGAGGATGGTTCAGAGAATTGAACTCCAAAGTTCAGAGGAAAGGGGTAGGAACCATTCCCCAGAGTGAAGAGAGTTGCTATGGAAGACTCATTGTTTCAGAAAAAAAGAATTGAATTTGCTGTTTACATGAGCTTCTTTCTTATGCCTGGAGTCACCTTGGAAACATAAGGCTGAAGTTGGCATGCACCCACCTCCGGAATATGTGATTTTTGAGACAATATTGACTGAGAAGAGGTTTTTGAGTCTTGACAAAATTTGCCAAGATGAAGAGCATTGATCTGTGGTAGATAGCAGTGCCCTGGAAGACAAGTGGTGAACTTTGAGTGTGTTCCCTGACAGATCATGTGCTGGAAGTTTTTGAGACGGTAGAGTATCTTTTCTTTAAAAAATATTTATTTTATTTTTGAAGGTATAATTACATCATTCTCCCCTTCTCTTTCCTCCTTTCAAAGCCTCCTATGTAGCTCCCTTGCGTACTTTCAAATCCATGGTGTTTCTTTTAGTGAATAGTTTTTGCATTATATATGTTTCCACATACTTATACATAGTCCTACCTATAACCTTCTCAGTCTGTATAATGTTATATACTACATTGTATGCCACATATGACAATGCTCCATGTTTTCAAGGCTGACCATTTGGTATACATGCGCCGTTGATAGAGGAAAGACTACAAGACTTGAACCCTACACATAGAATGGTAGGCAACTAAAGAATGTTGAGTGCGAGAGAAGTAGTCTTACCTGGGGAAGGGACAGCAAAACTTTTAAGCAGTACAGTATAACTTCTTGGGTCCTGCAACTCTGTTGCATACTGTTTTTTTTCCTTCAAAGGAGAGCCTCATTCGAGACACCAGTGAGAAATGTGTAGGTCATCCTTCCCTCCCTGCCCCCGATGCTGCTTTCCTAGTGAGATGGCTGAGAAGGAGGGAAGAAGTTCTAGGATCCCATTGTAGAACATCTCCTTGAGTTTAAAATTCAGCATAATATTTGGTTTAAGTTAGAACTTTCAGTTGTTTTAAATTTGGAGATAATTGAACTTTTACAAATAATAAAAACTCAAAATGCTCAACAAGCTGAAGTGCCCAAGTGAAGATGCCTCAGTCCCACTTGGGAGAGAGAAGAAAGCAATCACAAGTAGGGATGGAGGGAAGGACCTGGGAGGAAAAGTGGACAGGGTGGGAAGTGAGGGGAGAGGGAAACCTGATCTGGTATTGGGTGAGGAAAAGGACTGAAGCCCTGAGGGCAGCAGAAAGAATGGAAACAGGCAACCTCAGGAAATAGGAGGTTGGGGGACCCCCCCCCCCCAGAATACACCAGAGACCTGGGAGGTGAGAGACTCCCAGGACTCAAAGGGAGGGAACTTAGATGAAACTCCCCACAGTAGGGAGAGGTAACTTATAGAGCCCACCTCCAGCAGGAAGACAGGACATCAAGTGAGGGATGGGGTAGCCATCCCACAGTCACATTTCTGACCTATAATTGTTCCGGTCCGAAAGAATTACAGGGATGAAAATGGAGAGGATCCTGAGGAAAAGAAGGTCCAGTGACAGGCTCAAAGTGGAATCCAGCTCAAGTGACCAGCTCAAGTGGAGGTCTCAAGCCTGACATTTATTACTGAGGTTATGGAATGCTCACAAAAAGGGATCTATCATGACTGCCCTCCTAAAGACCCAACAAGCAACTGAAAGCGTCAGATGCAGTTATTTGCACACAACCAATGGACAGAAGCAGCTGACCCCTGTTGTTGAATTAGGGAAGGCTGAAAGAAGCTCAGGAGAAGGGTGATTCTGTAGGAGGACCAGCAGTCTCAATTAATCTGAACCCCTGAGATCTCTCAAACACTGGATCATCAAACAGACGCATACACCAGCTGATATAAGGCCCCCAACACACATACAGTAGAGTACTTCCATGTGTGTGTTCATTTAGAGATGATGCACCTAACCCCCAAGAGACTGGAGGCCCCAGGGAGTTTAGAAGTCAGGTGGGGTGGGGGTTGGGGGCATTCACTTGGAAATGGGGTAGGGTGAGGAGGAGCTGTGGGATGTGGAGCAGTTGAAGGGTGGATTGGGGGGCGGGGAATGGAATATGGAGTGTAAAGAATAAATTAAAAATAAAATAAAATAAAAACAAAAATAAAAATATTAAACTGAACCTCCATAACTTATAGCTGATGCCCCAATTTATCTTTCTTTCTTTTATTTGTTTGTTTTTGAGACAGGGTCCCTCTGTGTAGCTTTGGCTATCCTGCAACTCTTTATATAGACCAGGCTGGCCTCAAACTCATAGAGAGTCACCTGCCTTGGCTTAGTTGCTCTGATTAAAGGCATGAGACTTTACTGATGGGTCATATTTTCATATATTTTAAGTTGAGTTTTATGGTGAACATTCAAGGAAATGTGTTTCACTTCAGCATTTTAAACACATGTGTCATAATACTTTTTATTTATCCCCTTCTCCATTAGCCCTTCTCTGCCTCCTGATAAATTCTCCCAATACTAGTTTCTTTTCTTATGTACTCCACTGTCTTCTCTTTACTCCTCCCTCAAGATCTCTTTCTCTCCTCTTGTAATTCTTTCAACACACACACACACACACACACACACACACACACACACACACACACACA
>NC_034590.1:60171120-60205503 GCF_900095145.1 Mus pahari | reverse complement strand
AGAGAGAGAGAGAGAGAGAGAGAGAGAGAGAGAGAGAGAGAGAGAGAGAGAGACTTTTAAGTATTCAAGCTCATAATCCCCAATATAATTCTCAGTATATGGATATTTATCAGTGAGGAGTCTGTGAAGAAAAGGCAGAGGTGCATAAGGATGGGGAGAAGGGTAGGGAATTGTCTTATGCTATTTCCCCTAAACCTTTCTAGCCATATTTTTCACATTGTTCAGGAAGAGAAGTGTTACCCACATGAACATTATTACTTCTTTTCCACCTACATGTGCTTCCATCTGTCAGCACGTGCTGGTCCCTGGTTTGGAATGATTAGCCCGTCCTCATCATTGCCATCATCCACTCACTCTTCATGGTCCCATTGAAATTCCACTCCCTCTGAAAGCCTGCAAAGGCCACAGCTGAATGCCATCCCTCACTTTCAGGTCATATTAAATTCTGCCCCTCTTTTTTTCTCCTACTACTTGCTTCATGGTCCTTTCTCCTTAGCTGTACGTGTTTAAGGCAATTCTGTGACCTCTGGAGCCACAATCTGATTTTGAGTTTTTAAATACCCTTTCAGTTGTCAAAGCCACTGTCATATTGTTTAATTTAAATAAGTAAATATGATTAAAGAGTTTTACTTAGAGCTGAAAATGTTGCAGTGCCTACATCAATTGGGAACCTTCATATGGACACACTTTGACCTTCTGGGAACTTTTAGAGCAGTTAATTTAATTCCCTATGGTTGTGGAGCAACCGTCCATGCTGAGGCAGACCATTATTTAGAGGCAATAAAGTCCCTCTCCTATCAGCTGCCTTTATAGCATGATCAGTAAAAACCATCCTTCTTCACTAGTGTTGCAATGGTTTCAGGGAAGACATGGGCATTATTAATAAGCCTTTCAAAGGGTCACAACAGCTTTCTTATGTAAGCAATGATTCGCATTGCTTTCTAAAAACAGTTTCGTTTTTTTTTTTTTTTTTTTTCAGCAAGATTTATATCTGATTCTTTCTACTAAATTATCTGTGCCAGGCATTGACTTTTTTCTCACTCCACAAGGGTCGAGAAAATTGTAACATAACTCTTATTTTCCACTTCAAGAAAAAAAATCGATGGTCATGTTAGTGTTTTTGTCTGTTTCTATAAGACAGAGACTGTCATCTTAAAGTCTGACTGACAAATGAAAAGGAGCACAAGGTCCATGTATGAAGGTCTTATCAATGGAGCAATGATGCAACCATCAGCCACAAATAACAATAAACATCTAACTCATTAGGGAAGGGGAAAATTAACTCAAATTACTAGGCAAATGGCTCTGTGGCTTGTGCGTCAAATAATTGAGGAAAGACAATGAAGAGTAACAATTCTAATGACCGCTTTAGTAATACAGCAGAGTGATTTAAGTGAGAAGAATTATTTATCTTGGGGTTTTTGCATCTGTTTTGCCTTAAAATCAGTCATTAGATGTTGGCTTATATCTATCTACTCCATTTGAGGCACTAGACAGCCTAGCTGGTGGATTTTACATGAGCAGCATGCTAGAAAACTATGCATCTTAAAGTCAGACTGTATGTAAACTGATTCAACAAACACTGTGACTCCCATGCATTAAACATATGTCCTAAAAAGAGTAAATGAGTTATGCTGTAAGAGACTAGGTAGGCAGGTATGGAACAGAATCAAAGGTGTATTTTATAAATGTGTCAGTGTGTGCAGATGTGTATGTGTGTGTATATATAATTGGATTATAAATAGCAGAAAAATGTTTCATAAAGGTGAAAGGCAATTGAACTACTGAAAAGGACAGTGTTTTATGTCAAGATACAAGAATAATCTCTTTGTATATGTGTGTGTGTGTCAGTGTGTACATTTGTGTTGTGTAATGTGGAGACTAGGAGTTGATGTGAAGTGAAGTGTCTTCTTGTCCCTTAGTACATACAGGGATCGTCAATTCAGTAAGACCATCTGGGCAGGAATTTCCAAGAATCCACCTGTTTCTGCATCCTAGTGCTGGGATTACAGGTGTATGGTGTCATTTCTAATTTTTTTCCCCTGTGCATCCCAAGGGATTGAATTCAGATGTACTTGTGGGGCAGGCATTACCAGCTCTTCTATCTTCCCAGCCCAGGAATTACCTTGCATTGCTGTCAGTTCCCTGTGGTTGGCAGTTTTAAGCTATCTCAAAGACAAAGAAAGGGCAGATCAGAAAATCTGAATTATCACCCTCTGAAAAAGACAATGTATAGTTTTCTATAAAATATAATTTGCTTTTCCTTTTTCTATGAAATTAATTAAATGGGATGTAGCTTGCTCAGTTTTACAAGAAGCAGAGCGCTCATGGGTCACCTGTGTGAAGAGCTGAGTACCAGATTGCTTTCTCCCGTGGTTACCATCAACTGAGGCAAATTTAAAACACAGAGTGGACTCTTGTGAGCTCATTATTTTGTGAGATAGTATTGACAATGTTATAAGACATCTCTACTATTTTATAGTCTAATAGAGAGTGAAATTATGAGAAGAGGGGTAATTGTTTATTTATAATGACCATGAACATTGTTCACAGAACTCCTGGCTAAACTAAAGAGGAAGAAAGACCTCTGAAACACAGATTTTTTTTGATTTCTGATTACAAACTTCTTGCAAATAGCCTAGATTGTATCTATAATAAAATATGAATGAACCCATTATATTTATTAATATTTGAGACTTTGGCTGGGATTTTAGTGGAGAAATGTCATGTATCTTAATTTATATGAACATATATACAAAGTGTAAATTCCCAGATTTTTTTAAAGACAAGGTCTTACTGTATAGCTCTGGCTGCAATGGAACTCACTATGTAGACAGGCTGGCCTTGAACTCACAGAAATCTGCCTGTCTATGCCTCCCAAGTGTAGAAATTAAAGGCATGTGCCCCTGTACCTATCTGGCTAGTTTTGCTTAAATATTTCAAAACTCATTAGAAATATTTGAATGTTATCAGTGCTACCACATTGCAAAGCCCCCAAAGCAGCAAATACTTCCCAACACTGAAAAATTAATATAGTTTTTTTTCTAGTTCTAAGAACTAGAAAATGTTTAAGATATTCTATGCAATCTTTTAAATCCTTAATATTGGGTCTATCCATTTCATTTTCATAATCATCATTATTACCAATAACATTTATTCTCATTACTGTGTTAATTTTTAAAGAAATGTATTTTTTTTACTTATTTACAATATATGTTTAGGGACATACTTTTTATACTCATCTTAGCGATGGCAAAACTCAACTTGCATGGAGCTAATAAACTCTCAGAAAGAGAAGGGATAAGTTAGTACAGAACCGAGGTTGGCCCCTTTTACCTTTACCGCTATGTGCATTGCGTAATGTATTCATTAAGCCGTATCTAGTGATTCATTTTTATGGTGCAGTTGATTAACACTGAGGGGATTCACAAACAATTATGACAGGCTGCCACAGTGGAAGACATCTATTAAACTCAAATATCTGTCACAGTTTGCCAGGAGACTGGTGAACTGATGCTTAAATTACATGGGCACCTGGAAGTCACCAAAATGGAGAGTTTGAACTGCATTTTATACTCACAGCAGCTTTGATGGTACAACATGATAAAGTTTTTTAGATAGGATAAACCCGTGGCCAAGCAGAGAGCTCTTTCTCCCCAAATTACATAATGAAGTTGAGATTTTTTTTTCAGATGGGCCTTTATCATCCCAGGTGTTCTTCCTTTATCATCCCAAGTATGTTCACTATAGCACTATTTCTGTAGTTTGGATACTCAATAGTTCCTTTAGTTTCTCTTGGAAGGTCATTTCCTCCTTGGCTTCTGTGCCTTGCCTTGTGGCCAGTTTGCATGACCTAGGCGTAGAATTGCTTTCACACTCTGGCTCCCTTTCTTTCCACTACAATTATTCATCATAACACCAATAGCGTTTCCTGCTTAAAGTTTCTATGAAATGATGAGGGAAAAGTAACTAATCTTCACCTATTTGTTGTTTTGCTGAGCAAGCCTTATTCTCTTTAACCCATTGTTATCTCATATCTTTTTCAGTTTCCTTTTATGAACATAAGAAAGTCAAGAAAGCAAACCTCTGGTGATTATTTCAGGCAGTTAGCCCAATTAAGAAGAAAATTAACAAAATTTCTAAATTACTGTAATTTTTAGGCTCTGTCTAGTGAAATAAAACACCTAACATTTTCTGCTTTGCTTTATATATCAGAACACAGAAGGTTTTATATAAAATTTTATATTTGTCAAGAGTGGGGAGATGGCTCCGCAGATACATGTATTTTCTGTTCATACAGAAGACCTGGGTTCCAAGCATGTGGTTGCCATGTAGTGACTCATATCTGTCCATAACTCCAGTTCTAGGGTCTGCAGCACACTTTTTTTGTGTTCTAGTTGCTGAAGGAAGCATATGGAACAATTCAACATTTAGGCAGATATTCATATACCTAATTTTTAAAATTTAATTTATCTTTCTAAGTTTTGATTTTTCTCAACACAGTGATCTGCAGCTCTATGCATTTTTCTACAAATGAGCTAGTTTCATTCTTCTTTGCAGCTGCACTATGCCACCCTGAATGTTTATGCCATATTTCTCTGACCCATCGCCTACCAGTGATGATTGCTGATGCTGAGTCTACAAAGTGGCTGTGGTTAATAGTGCCACAGTGGATGTGCATAGGCAGCTGATGTCTTCTTTGTAAGCTTAATTTCTTTAGGTATGTATCCAGAAGTGAGGTAGCAGGATCATATTAGTTCTATTTTTAATGTTTTGTGTTTAATGAGCACCTCCATACTAATTTCTACAGGGTTTGGATTAATTTACAAATATTAAATGATTTCTTTTATGTGCATAATCTAGTGCTTTAAACAGTGTATGACATGTGATATACACATATGAAAACTAATAATTAAATTTATTATTTTGTATAGCTCATGTATGCTAATAAAATAAAAATGCAATCAACGAATTTCCACTTTTAGACTTCTCATATCAATACTCAGCAGAAATCAGCCCTTATCCCTGTTAAGTCCCTGACTTTTCACCAGAGGGTTTTTTTTCTTAACTACTATGGCTTAGTTTCCCCATCTAATAATTCCTTAGCATCTGGTTAACAATATATTTTTTGAATGATTGTGGGAAAGCCTGTTATCTTTGGGTTAGCTCCACTGGTTTATGAGCAGATTTGTCTTCACTCAAGACTTATCAATAACGCTATAGCCACCTTTAGATAAGACCTTCAGTTCTTTAACTGCCTTGCATAGGACACTCTGCTACTTTATTGATTTGAAAATAGATTCTAGACATCGGCATAGTACATGGTGCTGTCTACACAGGCTCTCCTAGTTTACAGCATATGTGTGGCATTGATCAAAATGGACTTGTATCATCTACTGGAGATCACTATCAATAGTATATGTAGCCTTTGGGTATGTGTGTGGTGCAGAATAAAATACTTTATTAGTGCAATTAAGAGCAATTATAAATTGCTCTTGAGGACACTGGGAATTTGACCTGGGCGATACAAATTTAAGCATCAGCATCAGTGTTTATGTCTTCTGTTATGAAAATAACATTTTAGTTTCTGGAAAAAATTTGTTTTTTTTTTTTGTGCAAGCAAAATAATTATAATACTCACTTCTTATATTTGATGGGAGCGTCACTCAAACAAAAATACTTTCTATTAAATTGTTATACAATTGTTAGAAAGTTTATTTCTTATGGAGAAATCCATTAATCTAGTCAAGAAGAATGGCACATGAATAATTCCTTAGCGTCTGGAACTGCTGTGTGTCCCAGGGATTTACGGAGGAAAAAACTCATTCCTAAAGTGACAGTGGCAATGTTGTACTCATGTGCCCTGTGAAGAAAAATGGGCTCAGCTGTAAACTTGGCTCTTGTTAACCCAGAACTCTAGATGTTTCTACCTCAGACACTTCCTTTCTGCCCATTGCTGCATTTTAAAGAGCATTTTATCTTCAACACAAGAGTTTTCCTTCTATTGCTGTCACTTTTGTGAAGTTGTACAATAAAATAATTGGATTTAAAAATTTACATTCTAAGTATGCAAACTAAAGTAGAGTTGTTTACACCTGTGTATTTCTACTAAAGAGCTTACCAGTTGAAATTTGTTTGAAGGAAAATTGTTTTTTTCTTGGTAAACATTATCTACAATGTGCAAACACCATAGTGTTATTTATTATTTAGCTGTTGTAATTCATTTAATGTTTATTTCCAATGGAGGTCTTTTTGTCCTTACATGTGATAGATATTTCCTCCAATACAACTAATCTTTTAAAATCATATTCCTCCTTTAATTTATTTTCTTAGAGTTATGACTCTCTATCCCAGCTGTATTTCTGTGTCTAATTTTAATTGTTTGTATTCCATCTACTTTGCTTCAGTCACAGATGGAGGGAATTCTGGAAAACCAATCAGTTTCTCTGCCTTCGGGCAAGAAAGAACCAAACAGAACTGTTTTATGGGATCTCTGCCGAGAAATCTGAAAAAAATAAATAAATAAATAAATGAGAGAAAGAATTACATGCTCTAGGGCAGTGGTTGCTTTAAGATAAAAACTTTTTAAGATTAAAAAGTATACTTTGATTTTTCCATGTTTTGGGGAGAAAGTACAAGCATTTTCTGGCAAAATTAAATATCTTCATTTGATTGCACTAACCTCCAGTGGTCCGTCTTCCTCTATGTTCCTAGAAATTAGAAATTTACTCTTCTAATCAGTAGTTGTCTTACTACCAAGAATCATGGAATTTTCTTAGGCTGTAGGCTTGAATTTAATATGATTCCTTCCTGAAGACAGTAAAATCTAGACGACTCTGCAGATTTTCTCCCCTCTTCATTTAGAAGTTAGCCCTTACCTGAGGCGATACTTTTCTCAGGGCTCTGCTCGATGCAGCAAGGGTGCACATGACCTTCCTGAACTGCTCTGCCTACAACTGTCAGAGTTCTTCCTGAAACTTTCCTCTTTGTGATGCCAATTGTCTGCACCTTGGTCTTCTGACTGCTGAATCCCTTGATGGCTTCTCAACTCAGTGAGGCTGTAGAGCTGCTAAGGTTCTAGGTTTCTGTGATGCATGCTGCAGGCTCTCTCCCAGTAGTAAACGATATTGAAATATGGTTTATTTACCTGGTTTCCGGATCTCAGGGAACAAGGTATTGACAAGCTTCTTACTCAATGTCTGAAGCTTTATACAATTTACTTATTTATTTGTCTTTCTAAAGATGGGCGAGTAAATTTAGTTCTTATTTCATCACATTCAGAAGCAAATATCTGGGTTATGACTGTCACTGGCAGTAACGGTACTAGTACTATATAGCAAACTCTGGGATTAAGTGGTTCAAAAACAGTAGGGATGTTTATAATTTTCTTCTCTCCTGGAAGGATGCATCTCTGGGCTTCTTCCCCTGTGCCCTACTGTGGCTTTCATTACTGACCGTGTCCTTCTCATCTTATTCTCCTTGCCCTTCGTTCTTAGTAGCAACATTTTCACATTCATTTGATGTCATAAAAGAACCTCCAAGCAAGCAAGCAAACAAACAAATAAGCAAACAACCCCTCCCATCTACAGTAAACTTGAAATTGATTTTGCTTATTTAATAACCACAAGGGTACTCTAGTTACAGGGTGTTTCGTTTTGTTTTGTTTTAATTTTTTTTTTTGTCAGTGTGGTGCAAATTGAGTTATCTGAGGAAAGGGAGTGTCAATTGAGAAATGTCCTGTATATCATTCTGTGTGTGTGTGTGGGGGGGGTTACTTGATCAATGAATGCTGTAAGAGGGCACTGTCCACTCTGCATAGTGCCATCTTGGGCATACGATCTGGACTGTATGGGAGAGCAGGATGAGCATGTCATGGGGGGTGGGGGAGAGACAGAAGGTAGTGTTTCCTTCATGCCCTATACCTGCATCCAGGTTTCTGTCTTGCTTAATGTCCTTCTTTGGCTTCCCTCAATGTTAGACCATGATAGGAAAATAGATACAAGCCAAATAAACTCCTTTCTCCCCAAGATGCTTTGGATCATAGTATTTATCATAGCAACAGAGAGCAAACTATGAAATATGTATAAAGTCATCTTTATCTGCAAACTTCCCCTCCTGGCACTGAATTAATAATCAGGTCAATTATTCAATCAGCAGATATTCATTGAACTTCTACTATATTTATTTAATGAATACTCCTTGGGCTGTCTCTGGAGGCAGAAAAGAATGTATACACATTCAAGACTACTAAAAAGGAGATACGGGGTAAAAGAAAGAAAGCGAGTAGTGAATGAATTCTTGGAATACAAGAGAAAAAAGTAGTTTCATATATTGAGTGGTTACAGTTGGTGGATTGAGGACGGACTATGATCTTCTATTGGCAAACTAAGTCTCTAGAAAAATCCTTAATGTAGTAAAGGTGTATGTTGCATGTGAAAAATTGGACATCAGTCATACACATGTATCATTATATTTTATTCTTATATAATGCACCCTATTCTTCTATGACCATAATTCTTATATAATGTCTTTCCTCAACAGTCCTGTTCTATACATCAAAAGCTTTTCCTTGTATTTCATCTCTAGGACATGACATTGTTCTCTGTTTTTTGCCCTTCCTTTGACCTCACCCTCTCTCCTCATAGTCACCTTTCTACTGCCATGCCATATAACATCTATCTATCTATCTATCTATCTATCTATCTATCTATCTATCTATCATCTAACCAATCTACACACACACACACACACACACACACACACACACGAATTTAAATACATTCTGCCTACAAGAGAACATGATGTTTGTTTTTCTGAGTCTGTTTTTTTTTCTTAACTTACTTTTTTCAATTTGCATTCACATTCCTGCAAATATTGTTGTTTTATTTTTCTTTTAAAGCTGAATAAAATTTCATTGTGCATATGTGCCACATTTTATCCATTCTTCTGTTGATGGATGGATCTCTAGGTTGGTTACATATCTTGGCAAATATAAATAATGAAGCAATATTCATATATGTGCTATAGTCTCTGTAATATACTAAATTAGAGCCCTTTGGGTTAATGACCAGGAAGGTATATCTGGATCTTATGGTAATTCTAATTTGAGTATTTGAGGGCTCTATGTTGAGTTACAGAGGGGTTGCTCCAGTTTACATTCCAACCAACAGTGTCCAAGGGTGCTTCTATCTATCTCTACATTCTCCCAGTATTTCCTGTTCTTTGTTTTTGTGATGATAACCATTCTGAATGAACTGACATGGAATCTCCAAACATTTTAAATTTGTGTGTCCATGATGGCTAAAGATGTTGGGCACTTTTCCAAATGTCTATTACATTTATTAGTCTATTTATTTGTTAGATGATTCACCTTTTATTTTGGTGTTTAATATGTTAAAGAAGAGAAAGATCTTATATGGAGGTCCTTGATCCCCTTGGACTTGAGCTTTGAACAAGGAGATAAGAATGGATCAATTTTCATTCTTGGATCAATTTGCATTCTTCTACATGCTGACCTCCAGTTGAACCAGCACCATTTGTTGAAAATGTTTTCTTTTTCCCACTGTTATATTTTGGGGTTCTTTGTCAAAAATCAAGAGACCATAGGTGTGTGGGGTTATTTCTGGGTCTCAGTTCTATTCCATTAATCTACCTGTCTGTCTCTGTGAAGAATTTAGTTGGAATTTTGATGGGGATTGCATTAGAGACCACCTCCAGTAGATAGGCATGGCTCCTAGTTGAGAGATGGTACCACCCACTCATCTCAAAGTTTTTAACTCAGAAATGTTCCAGTCCAAAGGAAAGATAGGGACAAAAAATGGGGGTAGAGACTGATAGCAGGGCCATCCAATCCCCACCCATCCATCCTGTCTGCAGACACCAAACCCTGAAACTGTTGCTGATAGAACTCTGTTATGTCTGTTTTTTAGGAGGTTCTGCCAGCACCTGACCAATGCAGATGCGGATGTGGGTGCTTGGAGCCAAGCAGCAAAGTGAGCTTAGGGACCTCTGTAGGGGACCTGGAGGAAGGACTAGAGGAGTGAAGGGGGATTGCAACCCATTAGGAAGAACAATGTGGGTTGGCTGGACCACCCAAAGCTCCCATGGACTAAACCATCAACCAAGGAGTGTGCATGGAGGGATTCATGGCTCCTGATACATATGTATCAGAGGATGGACTTGTCTGATATCAGTAGGAGGGAGGTTCTTGGTCCTGTAGAGGTTTAATGCTCCAGCTAGGAGAATGCTGGAGTGGTGGGGCAGGAGTGGGTGGGTGGTTGGGTGAGCATCCTCATAGAGGCAAAGTGGAGGTGGGGAGAGGAGGAATAGGATAGGGATTGTGGAGGGGTAAGCAGGAAAGGAGATATCATTTGAGATGTAAACTAATGGCATGATTAGTGAAAAAAAAAAGAAGAGGAAGGTAAAAAAAAAAAAAACTATTTTTGTGTTTAGCATTTTTAGACTTCTTCATGGATTTTATAAGCTAATACCTTGTTGGATGTATAGCCAGAACATTTTCTTTCATTCTGTAGGCTGTATCTTCACTCTACTATCCATCTCTTTTGTTATATAGAAAACTTTCAATTTCATATAATTCCATTTGTCAATTTCCTGAAATATTAAAGTCACTTATGAAAAGTTCTTTTCTTTAATTTGATGTGTCTTTTTGTTCTGTGTTCTGGGAGTTTCAGAGTTCTGGATGTTATAGAAATACCTTTGTTAAAATAATGTACACACAGGAAAGAATGTAGATATAAAAATAGTACTTATATTGATGGTAAGGCTCAGATGGTGTATGGCTGGAAGAAAGACAGGAAGATGTTTGCTGTCAAAATTTAAATTACTTCAGCTAAAATTTTACTAGGATCTGATATTTTTGGGCAGAAATTCAACAAGAAGTATGACCTTGAAGGTGGTTCTTTCAGATCAAAGCCTTTCTGACAATAAATGAGAATTGGTAGAAGGCTCACTGATGAGGTCATAGTAAAAACTGGAATTACTGCTTATTGTTTGTCTTAATCCTTTCTGCCTTGGGGCTGACAGCTGTTATCATTTGTGTCTTTATGGTACATATAAAATAGGAAAAATGAAAAGCAAGAAAGAGATACTAGACTTGTTTCAAGCACATTGAACTGAAGTGATTTAGGTGAGATTTCTTTAAAACATTAACTTAAATAAAAACATGAATTTAGTAAAGTCCAGAAAACACTCAAGGGGCAGTGGGCCGCACTACTCCTGGTGTAGGGCACAGTTGCACAGACTAACAGAAGGCCATCCTCATCCCAGATGGCAATCTCATGGGGAGATGAAGACCATAAGCAGTACAGTGTACAGGGCACTGGTTAAACTATGGGCAGGCACATGTGTGGCAGTGTCTGTCCTGCTTTTCCTATATCCATTATAATCCATAGTTGTGTGAAACTGACTCTCATACACTGCCCTTTCACTATTGACTTTAGTACCATGGGAAAATTTTAAATCAAAACGGAAATAGCCAAAGTCCTCCCACATTTTCATGCTTTTCAGGGTTCTGATGCTTTCAGCAACTTCTGTGTTCAAAATTTAGCCTTGGGACATGGGTTTTGGCCTTATGTTTTAAATCAACATATTTGAAAAATGAACAATAACAAAAACTTTTTATAAAGAGTTCAGCTTTTAGGATTGTATTTTCATTGTGACTGAAGAGAGTATTCAACTTCCCTACATTTGTACTTTATGAACAAATAAAGCAACATTTTGTTTGTTTGTTTATTTGTTTATAGTGAAGTACAAAAAGGCACAACTCAGGGCTTAGACCAGTTTTGAGAAGCCATTAATTTATTCTACAAATGCTTTTTTGACCTTTTTGTCTGGTAGTGGAGACACAATATTAGGGGAGGGCATAGTGCCAAGTTGTCTTAAGCTATTTAAAGCAATTTGATACTGCTTCTCTTACAATGTACTTCAACTATTAAGCGTTCTTTGTTTTAGGTATTACAGAAGAACATGTGCCTACCAACCACAAATGCCATAAAATATGTAAACTTGCCCACCCAGACCATCCCTCTTGGTTCCAGGGATGGAAATATCATCATCTACATCTTTGCCGTGGTTCATTGTGGCTTTTGGCAGACGTGGCTGCTCCATTTGTTTCCTGTCTAGGATTTACAAATCCTTTGATGGAGCAGAGCCTCAGGCATCTATGAAAACTGGAGTTGGATTTCCCTTATTTGTCAACCAATAATTTTTTTTCTACTGAACTCGGTTTCCTGGCAACCCCAGGTTGCAAATTAATGAATAAAATGAAACACCATCTTTTAAATTAGAACCGCTTGAACTGGTTGACATTTTTATTTTTATTTTTATTTTTTTGGTGTCTAAAGTTCCTGTTTGGAAGAAAATTCTTCATATAGAATCCTTTTTCCCCAAACTTCTGTGGATTTGAGATATAGTCAAAACATAGTTACTTTCTAGTGTACAACTCTAACACACGATCATTTCAAAGTCCAGATGAACTGAGCACTTTGGGTTTTGACATAACATTATTCTAGGGACAATTGTGTTTATAAGCTATTCTCATTTCGAGTCAATGATGCTCAGGAAGCAGGAAGAATGCATTGTGAGAATGGAGTGGAGCAAGTAACCATCTCACCCCACAGCCGCTCTAAATGCCCAGGTCACCCCAAACCATACAACAGTTGCCATCACACAGCAGGCAGAAGGCTGTACATGTATTCCCTGGGCTCTCCTGAAATCACTTGCAGATGACCATCCCACGTCTCTGTTTTGTTTGGTTATTTTTTTCTTACTCCCCACTCTGTTCACCCTTATCAGTGAGCTCTCTTCCCAATAATGAGTTCCATGGGGTTGGGGTTGGGGCTGCAGAACTGATCAAGGAAGTAGACTCAGTCCACTTGTGCCACCTTTTCCTCATATTAAATTCATTTTGCAGCTACTGTGTTGTTAGTGGCTACCCATGGCATCAAGAACAAAGGTCTTTCTTTCATGTGCAAATGCTGTCTTGCTGCATTGTAATCAGTATCAAGACTAAGAATGCTTAAGCCATCACTTGTATGTCAGGAATGTGTGCAAAACATGTAAGCAGCTATGGCTGTGGTTGTCCTGACATGAGTGGATTATGTGCCTTCTCAAACGACTCGGCAGCTGTTTGTGTCTTCAGCCCACAAGTTGAGAACTGCAGCATTGTTCCAACATTACTTGCTTTTTTTTTTTTTTTTTTTTTTTTCTTTTTGTTTCATTTTAGTGTTTTTAAATAGCTAACAGGGACCATAATGTTTTAGTTGCAGATCTATGCTAAGTAAAGCATGCCTAACTGATAGAGGCAATAAAAAAGCCAATGAAGGAAAAGATGTAACCAGGCTGCTGCTTTGATTCAAGCTACACATCACTATTTAAGGACCACTGGGTTTAACTGTAAAGATGACTTCTGTTTTGGAAGCAATAAATGTGATTACACTGTGGGTTGCTGTTTCTGTGACCAGCTGTGGAAAGCTATTTGCCACCTGCTTGGCTGACTGGACACTTGCTCTATTCTTGCTCTCTTTGTCTGAGGCACTGCTAACCAGCTGAGAACTGAGCACTCTCAATTGACTTCCTGAAGATCCTGCAGGTCACTTCTCCATAGATGCTTTTCTGGGAGGAGAGGCATCTGATGTTTACCTAATCGAAGGCTAGGCTGATTCCATGACAGGCTGCAAACTGGCGGTTAAGGAGACTAGACCTAAATCTCTGTTTCCAAGACCTGGGCAATTCCAGGCAAGTCCAGGCCTCAGAAGCTGCCCCACCACCTGGCCCGAGGCAAGGACAATGGGTCAGCAGCAATTTCCAGACCTCCTCAGCAATTTTCTAGCCCCCATACTCCAGTAATGGAATGCCCTTAGAGATGGACCCAAAAGATTAACATAGAGGTCACTTAACCTGGAATTCCCTAAAATGTGCTTTCAATCAGGCCTGCAAGCTCACTTGGGTGTCTATTTTGCTAATGGGAGATCCCAGCATGTTGGACTACAGCAGAATAAAACACTCTTTGTGTTTACGTACTATTTGAGTCTGGGGCATCATTCTACAGTGAATCATGAACCCTTACAAAGCATGTGTACTTAACTTCACTGATTTTGAACTTGATGTCTGGCTTAATTTAGTTTTGAGTAATAAGACTCTATAGCTTCTTTCCTGGCTTGGATGTTTGTTGGCTCAAGGAGCTGAGTTGGTTAAATGCCAGTCCCTACCCCCCATGCTGAAAATCCCAGAGCAAGAATTCCCTTTTGTCAGACTATGAATATTCTCATGCTGGGCGGCTGTGTAATCAGAGTAGCCATCCATCCGCCTCTATTTTCATCTGGAGGAATTGGGTTCTTCACTGACAGCTGAGCAAAGCATCATTTGGGAAGGAGCCTGAGTAAAAGTGATAGTGACGAGTGGAGAGAGATGATAACACAGGAGTGCAGGATCCACAGAGGTCAGAAAAGCAGTGACAGCAGGTCTGTGGATACTGCCTCATTGCTGCCTGGATCACTTGGGCTTGTAGCTCTGGGTAGCAGGAATCATTCTCCATTTTTAGAGGAAAAAAAAAAAAGACTACATCACATTTAAATACTTCACCTGTCCCATTGTATCCAGTTGAGATTCATCCATTAAATGATTATACTATTTCATGAGGGCTTGATGTGTAGAAACTGCTGTGATTGACTGAGAATGATGGTTAATACTTTCTAATTATAAGAAGATAGAATTTGATGTTCTTATCTTATGTGACTCTGGTCAACAGGAGCTTTTTTAGCAGGATAACTGAGGTAGCATATGTTAATGAAGACAGTTGATTTAAAAGTAGTAAAGGTTGGATTGCTTTGTGGACACCCTACTCCAAAGATTTTATAAGTTCTAAGCTTTTCTGGACAGTAAGTTTTTAAATCAGGCCTGCAAGGAGGAGTTGGAGGTTTGTTTGTTTGTTTGTTTGTAATCAGATTACATGGGCATAAACCTGTGTCACAACATGTACTGTGATATGCTCATGATGTGCTTCCCTTCCGCTCTCAAACCAAGATGATGCTTGCTAGAAGGTAACTGCAGGGCTCCTCCCTTGTGGTCCACTCCACTGAGCATGCTGATTCAGCCTGGTCCTTATCATTTCCCTGTGGTACAGAGTTTCTAGAGCCACATAGCTCTAGAAACCAATGCTAGTGATTTTCTACTCTAAAATAAAACCTTTCATCTCTAACATAGCAGTCTTGCATCTTCTATTAGCACCCAAGCTTCAGTCAGAGACTGGCCTACTGGCTTCTGAAGTTCTCTTGTGTCTAGCCCTATCACAACACTTAAATAGGGTGAAACTGTATTAGGTGAATATCGTAAGGGAGCACATTCAATACTGTCTAAATTTAGTAGAATAGCGAGAAACTTTCAAGTACAGAATATAATTGCTCCCTTATATTGCTTTGCCATACCCTCTCAAGGAAAAGCACATTTTGAGTTAACGCTTTTGTTGAATCTTAAGCCCCAGTCGGTGATATGGCACTGAAGCAGCACTGCTTTCTGACAGATATTTATGAAAAGCAAAGTCTTCTATAATAAAGAGCTAAGCAACTGGGAAACAATAAGTGTGTTCCCAAGTAGGCTCATATAACAATGAAACGCAAGTCAGTTCTGCAAATTTGCATAAAATTTAGATAATTTGTCAGAAGGGAAAAGCACTGACATTGTATGTGACTTCCACTAGAGGCTGTGAGTGAAAGCTCCTTGAGTGTGGCCTCCTCTAGGCTCTGGGCTGGGCATGGTCCATTCTCTGTGCTTGCACAGAGGAAGGAAAGCAGAATAGTAATGCATGGAGCATGGAATGCCACTTTGGGTTATGTGTAGGATTAACTGAAGAGACAGCTATAGTCCATGCCCTGGATTCCACAAGAGTTGACCAGATTTTCACTTTAGCAATGCACAGGTGATTTGCATTGGAACACCCTGTATTAATGAGTATTCCAGGAAGGAAGAACCAGAAATTGCTGTTAGTATTAAATCACAATTAGAAAATGAATCCAATAAGTGGTATACATTCATACTATTCTTAAAAAATTAAAGTGGAATACATTCTTCCAAATACATTCCATGAAACCAGTATTACTCTATTATTAAAATGAGCATGTAAACATCAACATAATCTACACTAATATCCTTGAGGAACCTAACTAAAAATCCCCAACACAGTATTAGATAACCAATCCAATAGTACACCGATGTCATGACATAGTTTGATTAAATAGTGTCTATCCTGGCATGTAAGGATGATTCAATAGATGTCAGTCAATAGCTGCACACCACATCAACAGGAGACAAAAGCCATTTAAATTATAATAGCTGCAAAATGAATATTTAGTTAATTCCAAATTTCTTACAATAAAAACAAAAAACTTAGCTAGATACAGAAAGAGTATATCTGTACATGATGAAGCCTCCTTATGATAGGACAATAGCTCACATTATACTGACTTGTATATTTCCTTTGTAGCAAGCATGAAACATTTTGGTTTTGAGTTGAAAGGAATCATGTCACAGGACAGGGGCATTAAGCCTACTGATCATTTTTCAGAATTGCCAATTCCATATAAACTTGAGAAGTGGTTCAATGGTCCTTTTCATAGAATAAAATGACTGGTAGCTTGTAATTTTAGCTACATAGCGAGGCATGTAAGGAGTGCAAGATGTTCACAGCAGATTGACTCCATCACTAAGGGGCTGCAATAAACTTTACTGTGCCATTGTTACTTTGCAAATCAGAATGAAGTGAAATGATGGTAAAATGAAGTGATGGATCTAAGCTTAAACTTATGGTCTGTGATGCATCCAGAACAGAAATGATTTTCCCAGGTCTTAAGTAACACTATTTAGTCATACATTATCTTCCTATATTATTCATTTTCATATATTGGCCCTACAACTTAAAATCACCCAATAGTATTTCCTCTAGTTGATTTTGTTCTATATCTCCCAAAAGGAGTGACAAGATGTGGTGGTGTCAGACATAGGAAACACGTGTTGAATGCTGGCATAGCAAAAAGACTCAACAGAAGAATGTTAATCCTTAAGCACATTCAGGAACAAGTAAAACTCTGTCACATTTCCAGGGAGTCATCATTTTTGGAGAAGATGAGACTGTAAGAACACAGGTCCTGGACTTCAGGAAGTTTGGATTCATTGCTCATTGGACTCATGATTCCTGTTAAGTTATCTAAATTGTGTGATCCTTAAAATTAAAATAAAATTATGTGTTTCATTTTTAAAACAATTTAATTAGGTGTCATGTCTATCACACAAATTAGATGAAAATGAGTTAACTTTTTGAAGCACTTTGTGCATTGACATGTGTTGTAGTTTGACAAAGAACTTATGAACCTGGATTTATATACCCGGACTTCAGTGGGTAGTGCCATATAAGAAGGTTCTGAATCTTAAAATGGTAGAACATTGATTGAAGAAATTTGTTGACTGGGATTGGGAGCATCTATGAGGTTTTATACCCTGATGCCTGTTCCTGTTCTACGTCTTCTTCCTGAGTTCAGATTAAATGTTAACAGTCTGCTCTCTGACTGATACACCAACCTCATGCTCTTACTCCCATTCCTTCAGTCATGACCCATTATCCCCTATGGAACTGTAAGCCCAAGAAGCTTCTTTCCTATCTTTTCTCAGGGTATTTTTTTTTTTATCACGACAGCAGAAAGCAATACAACACAAAACTTAGAATAAAGTCTCTGAAAAGTTCTGCACAAAAAACAAAAAAACAAAAAACCATCTAGATTTAGTGTTTCTCAATTTGATGTTAACTATGCACAGTAAGTTTATTTTTATTTTGGATTATGCCTCCATGACCCCGTACATGCATTACTCTGAAAGATAAATTTAATAAAAAGAATGTTCTGGTCAAACAAAAGGTCTTAGTGTCATTTATAGCTTGTAAGAGAAAGAATTAAACTCCACAGGAAGGACCTAAGTTTCCTTCATTAATATCCTTGAATAAACATCCAAAACAGGAAGAGCTTGACTTTTGTGTTCTTCTTAAATGCAGGACATGTTTCTATAGCTTCTGAGATGTCTTAAAGCACCATGACTGTGATCCACCAAAGAGGTTGATTTTATTTTGTGACTGCAGGGGAAATGTTTCTGTCAGCATGCCCACTGAGTCTTTATTCAGACGGTGTGTGGGTGAAGATCTGCACAGACATTCTACTTCCTAATGTGGAGTGCTTTTCAGAGACTCAGCTAAATGTAGGTGGGATGCAGTAGTGAGGTGGATCGGATGCCATTGACAATGCAGAACACCTTGTCTGCAATTTAATGCATCCCGCTGGCTTTCGATTTGGGAAAGAATCTTTCTATTTAGAAAATTTATAGTTGAGGATAGAGCACACATGGAAGCTTTTGTCAATACCTATGAAAAGAGATTAATTGAGGCTAATGAGTACTGACTTGCAGTAGCTAATTATACACTCATCTACCTAAGCGCACATTCAATTGGACCTTGTTTATAAGTTGAATTCAGTCTTGGTGGAAGTTTTCAGGCACAGAAATCTGTAGTGCTCATAATTAAATTCCACAATTCTGTCAGTTGTTTATCACACATCTCATACAAGAACCTCAACTAGATACTGTTGCTTTGTTGCTTGATCGAACTGGAATCAGCAACATTGTCTGTGCTGCCCACCAGACTTGGAACAAAATCATAGTTCAATTTCATCTAGCTTGTTGGTGGCATTCATGCAGGAGTTTGTTTCATAGATGAATTAATGATATTGTGAATCACTTATGTATGATGCTTTTCTTCTGTGAGAAGTGGAAGAAATCATGCAGGCATGTGCTTTTTGTTATCAAACATTGTGGTCAACTCAGTTGAAATGTTTTTTTTTGTTTTTTGTTTTTTTTGTTTTTTGGATTGCTTTACAGTAATTAGAGCAACTCCAAGAGTAATTAGTATGCTATGTATTTTATCCCTAGGGCAGACTTTAACTGATTTCTCTCCCATCTCTCTAATAGCTGCTAGGTGGAGGATATCAGAGCTAAATCTAATTGCTTTCCAAGATTACTAATACTTTCCCTTCCCTCAGGGTGTGGAGTGAAGTGCTTCCCCTTAGTAAGGTACTCAAGTTTCACCTTTATCAGATCACCGATTACTCATTTAGATAGAACATTACGTGTCATGAAGTACTTTGGAATCAGGACAAAAGAGGAAGATGTTAATATTCACAATGAGCTGGAACTGACTTTTTGATATTTATTATTGAAGGTGCACATGTGAATTACATGTATGTGTAAGGATGCATGCCATTGCACACATGTGACATCCAGAAGACAACTTTGTAGAGGCTGTACTCTCCATTTTACTCTGTGGGTTCAGGGAACTGAACTCTGATACTAGAATTGCACATCATTACATACACATTCATATTTGCTTCTAAAAATGCCACACTCATGCTTAACTTTCAGTAACCATGTAGAGAAATTAATAGGAGAATTACAATTTCCTTCTAGAGTCTCTTTTCTTTCTTTTGTTATTGTCAAGTTTCCTGAAAATGTATGTCGTATTCATTTTGGAGAAGTATCAACGAGAAGGTTGTGAGGTCACAGGAAACAAACTTGAGAGGTTGATGTGCCAGATCTTTGTTTCTGTGAATGTATTCTTGCTAAAAGAACTACAGGCTGATTTCTATGCATTTATCATGTCTATTCATTGCAGAGTTTCATGATCTCAGACCTAAGTACAATCCCACCTATGGTATCTAATTTTGGTGTGAATTTTTAACACATTAGCAAGTCTCCATTCCACGATTTCCTCATCCACAGCACGAAGACAATAGAATCAACCTCATAATTCCATTGTGTGAATGAAATGGGGAAATTGATATAAAATCAAAAGGAAATGGACTAGTTAGATGAATGCCAAATCAAATGACTTCTCACTATAACAGAGTTTCCATACATTCAAAACTTCTGTGTCTCAGTCATGAGCTCTAGGAGTTGGGATGTTTCTCAGTGAAGGATCCCATGATATTTAAAACATATTAAGTAAACCTGAATAATTTTCAACCATCACTCTCTTTTGTCACAGGAGTGGGAGCTGTGAATGCAAATTAGGTAGAAGGAAAGATCTCTTCTGGATCGATTATAGAATGGTGGAAGTAAAACACTGATTAAATATCTTCAAGATAATACGTGATTAGAACATGGAATAAGAGCTTACCAGAAGTACGTGAAAACTGATGAATACCATCTGAAGCATAAGGAGTAGCAAAAGGCTCTAACCTTAAACTTAAACTCTGAATGGAGTCTTGTCCTGGAGCCTCAGGCAGATGTGCACCTGTGGAAGGCACTTCAGCTGCTGCTTTGGACTTTACTGCTAATAGAGCTGTGCTACAAGGAACAGTACCTGAATGGGAAATGCAGGTTTCATTGCATATTATTGTCTTGCTGTGGCAAAGTTCCTGACAACAGCAACTATAGGAAGGGTTTATTTTGGTTGACTGTTCAAAGGGGTAGTCCATTGAAGCAGGGATAACAGGAGTCAACAGGAACGTGATTCCTCATGAAGATGGGCATACCGATGCAGACGGGGATGAGAGCTAATATTCCACGTACTTTCTCCTTCATATTCATCCTGAGATGTCAGGCCATAGGGTGATGTCTTCCATATTCAGAGCATGTCTTCCTGAACCACTCGAGACTCCAGAGATGCATCCAGAGATATGTCTCCTTGATTATTCTAAATCCAGTCAAATTGATGAAGAAGATTAATCATTACAAGGGCCAGTTTTGTTGTTAGTTGGACACACATCTAGTGCATTCATGTGCAGGGTTTCTCTGGCATGAGAGAATGCATGAGAGCAAATACTTATGAACAGTGTTTCCTTCTCCTCCTGATATGTATCAGGCTTTCTTTGCTCTTAACAAATTGGGTGCATGTGTGAGCAGAGTGCTCTTAATCTCATGATTAAAGCAGAAGTGTCCAGAAAGCAGCTATACTCATAAGTGGTGATGGCATGTGACTCAGTGGCACACACAGAAGTAGGAGAAGATCTCCTATACTTGGTACAGTAGGTAAATGAAAAATAAAAGCCTCTGCTTTAGTCAAATGCAGGAAGTGAACTGGAATACAGTGTGCTTGTGTCATTGATATCCCATTCTCCTTAAGATACACAGTGTTGTGCATTTAGGTTCTGATCAATGTGATGAGCCAGTTTCTGGGAGCAGACTACAAAAGAATGAGTAGGAGATATGTGGACCTCCTAAGGATTCTGCATGATTTAGCTCTTCAGAAAACAAAAACTAATAATCTGTGAAATGGGGAAGCAAAGAATGCAGGGGTACTGAGCATATGAAAGGACACATGTAAAGTCTAACATGCTTGTTGTATGGACATCTAGGCACTGGCAGGAAGAAAAAGTGAATGTAGAAGGAAGAAGGTGATCGTGAGTGTGACAGTGGAAGCCAGAAGGCTGAAGAATAGATAAGGTAATAATAGATAAGAATAGATAATTTGCAGGACCTTGAAGGCTGTTCTGAGGAGTCTGGGTGTATATCACCAATAGATACTTTTGGATGAAAATACCTCAATGTACTTATACAAGCAGATAATAATTTTTGTGAGTGACTTTTCCATTTAAACATCACAAGGAGAGTAAGATTAAGCTGACATACATCTGGGCTTGCTTGGGACCAGCCAGACTTTCTGTCCATGTTCTTTGTTCTGAAGTGTCATGGTTTGAGTAATCATTGTATAACCTTTGGGTATAACACTTCTGGAGCTAACACTACAGGTGAAGATGTGGTGAAGTGACCCTTGGGCAATCTCTTTGTTGCTTAGTTCCACCATTTCTCATATGAGTTAAAACACTAAATCTGCCGTTAGGACTGTGTAATGATTACAATTTTAATGCATGACAAGCATAAAGTTATCTGGAACATCAAATACGTTTAATAAACAATATTTCTTTTTAAACATATCTCACCTTTGTTTTCTTACTCCAGTGGTTTTTGGATAAAAAGGTAAAATACTAATATTTCACTCATAAGAGTTGACCTCTTGTTATAGGAAAAGGAAATATGGCCCAGGGGCTCTCAGCCCATAATGTGAGAGGAAGTCAATCAATACAACCCTTCATTACTTCTGAGCATAGCAGATGATAGGCTTTGCACTACATGGTTTATGGATGGCTTTTCATTTGCCGTTCCTAGCAACTGATGGGGTGCAGCATCATGGCCCCAGTTTAGCTAAGAAGCTGGGAGAGTCTATGAGTTACCCAAATGTAACTAATCAAAAGGTGGAGACTTGGTTTTGTCTTTCAGATCCATGATACAGACTCTCTTTCTTTTTATTGGATATGTTCTTTATCTACATTTCAAATGATGTCCCCTTTCCCAGTTTCCCCCTGCTCCTGTAAACCCCCATCCCATCCCTCTCTCTCTGCTTCTATGAGGGTGTTCCCCTATCCACCCACTCCTGCCTCTCTGCCCTCGAGTTCCCCTATACTGGGGTGTCCAGCCTTCACGGGGCCAAGGGCCTCTCCTCCCATTGATGCCTGACAAGGCCATCCTCTGCTACATATGCGACTGGAGCCATAGGTAACTCCGTGTGTACTCTCTGGTTGGTGGTTTAGTCCCTGGGAGCTCTATGATACATACCCTTAACCATCATCTTCCATGGTCTACTGATGATCACCTTTGAGTCAAGAGAATGCTCAGCTCCTCTTAGGAGCCCACTAATGCTACATATACATTTGTCAAACTTTCCCTCATTGGGAGATATTTATATTTTCACTATGCAGCATTACCTGAGAAGAAGAAATGCAATCATTAAATCTGCCATACTAGTTATATTGAAAAGGGTCAGTTGGTTTGCAAAACACAAGAAAATCAAGAAGGAAGACCAATATGTGGATACTTCATTCCTCCTTAGAATAGGGAACAAAATACCCATGGAAGGAGTTACAGAGACAAAGTTTGGAACTAAGACAAAAGGATGGACTATCCAGAGACTACTTCACCTGGAGATCCATCACATAATTAGCCACCAAATGCAGACACTACTGCATATGCCAGCAAGATTTTGCTGAAAGGACCCTGATATAGCAGTCTTGTGTGAGGCTATGCCAGTGCCTGGCAAATACAGCAGTGGATACTCACAGTCAGCTATTGGATGGAACACAGGGCCCATAATGGAGGAGCTAGAGAAAGAACCCAAGGAGCTGAAGGGGTCTGCAACCCTATAGTTGGAACAACAATATGAACTAACCAGTACCCCCAGAGCTCATGTCTCTAGCTGCATATGTAGCAGAAGATGGCCTAATCGGCCATCGTTGGGAAGAGAGGCCCCTTGGTCTTGCAAACTTTATATGCCCCAGTACAGGGGAATGCCAGGGCCAAGAAGTAGGAGTGGGTGGGTAGGGGGGCAGAGCATGGGGGGAAGGGTATAGGGGACTTTTGGGATAGCATTTGAAATGTAAATGAAGAAAATATCTAATAAAAAATTGAAAAAAGAAAAAAGAAAAGGGTCAGTCGGGCAGTGGTGAGACACACCTTTAATCCCAGCACTTGGGAGGCAGAGGCAGAGGTAGTTGGATTTCTGAGTTTGAGGCCAGCCTGGTCTAGAGAGTGAGTTCCAGGACAGCCAAGGCTACAAAGATAAACCTTGTCAAAAAAAAGAAAGAAAGAAAGAAAGAAAGAAAGAAAGAAAGAAAGAAAGAAAGAAAGAAAGAAAGAAAGAAAGAAAGAAAAGAAAAGAGAAGAAAAGAGAAGAAAAGAAAAATGGTCCAATTTAACTGGCCATAAACTCATTCCTCTTACTTGCTTAAAGGTTTTTTTTTTTTTATCTTTTTCTTCCAGGACTATGGAAGCTGTGGGGATTCTGCTTAAGCAGATAGTCAGAGCACTGCAGAATTTGAACATGATTTCAGCTGACCTTTCCTTCCCTTACTGAAGAACTGTAACCTTTCCTTATGTCCTCACAAATCAGTGTCAGGTTTATAGCCCAATTCCTGAGCATGTAGAATGTATAGATATGGTTGTTTATAAGTAAGTACAAAACTGAATAGATGCTCTTTGCTTTCTGTACTTGAAAGGTTATGTGCATGAGACTGGTAAAAGGTTATATTTCACAGATTCAACTTGAGGCTTTCACGTTTCTTTCTTAGGGACTTTTAAATCTAATCTGTTTTTCACCAAATAAACGTTCTCAGAGCCAAACTGACCTTGGGTGACGGTTTCCTTCTACTATTTCTTCAATGCACACACTTTGAAAAGACCCATCACTTCTCCAGCTTATTTTTGTCATTTGAACACCCACGAGTGGGGCAGGGATGCCTTGTACCTGTGAAATGTCATTGAAAGCCACTTTACAGTCATCTTTTCATTGGAACGCTTCCATAGCCCACTTCCGTGGAGTAGTTTGTTAGCAGCAGCATAGAGTAATGTTCTCAGCCTCCATTTCTATGCCTAGATGGCTGTTGGTAAAAAGGACACAGGTTTACACTTTTAACTGAAATTTGTACCTCTTATCTAACGTCTTAAGCTTTTCATAGCTGCTCTGAGTCTTAGTTATATAGTATGAAACAGCCATACAAAAACACATTACTCTTTAGAACAATGGCTCTCTAAAGATACCTACATGATTTTTAGTAGAACCTGTCAAGATACCACTCTACATGACAAAAGGGTCTTCATAGATATGATTAAGTCTAGGATCTCAAGATGGGAAGAGTATTCAATGTGATTCTGTTTAGCCTGACATAATTGCAGGAGTCTTTATGAAAACAGGAAAAACAGTCAGTGGCAAAGAAGATGGACTAATGGAATTAGAGACTGAAATAATGCAAGATAGAGGCCATGAGCTGAGGTATGGAGGGACCTCTAGAAGCTGGGAAAAAAATAAACAAGTTTTCCTTTGCTGACCCAGGAGGAACACAGTTTTGTTGATAGTTTGACCTAAAGGTCTTCTGACCTCTGGGAATGATAAAGAACCTGGCAATTAATGGTTTTTCACAGTTTTTAATTACTGTACAGTTTTGTACATGCATGTAATGATTTTAGTGACTTTTATCCCCTTTTCTTTCTAAGTCTCTCTCTCTTCTTATACCCAAATGGTCTTCTTGGTTCTATGTAGTTGTGTTGATACATATATGTGCCACATATGGGACACAGTTTACACAATCATTATGCCTTATGCATTTATACTTTATATTTGTGTACAGCTTATGTTTTATATTTATGAACTACAGCATCTTAAACATTCAAACATTTTACAGATAGAGAAACTGAGTTAGGCTCAGCTAGGCAGAGTTAGACTCAGTAACCATCTCAAAGCCACATAGCTAACTAGCTAGGGATGGCAAACATGGCTTTGTCTGTTTGCTTCCTCAACTGAAGAACAGAGAGGAAGGCCAAGTACAGGACTTGTCTTCTATTCCTACCAGACTGCTCTGGTCTTGAGATCTTCTCTGTGCATGAGACCACCTGGCAGGTCTACTTCTCACACTACAATCCCACTGGGGATGCACCAGGAGAGGAGGTTTCTGTAAGAGTTCATGACAAGCCTCCCGGCCTAGCGTCTGAGTTCCCTGCATTCCTGGCATTATGGACCATGACCTTGGATGCTTAGTCATGGTGGGACAGCTGGGCAGTAAGGTGACATGACAGGAGCTCTTGTGCCACCTGTGCCCTGTCACCTGCCACCTGCTAAGCCAGCCCCAGGCAAATTTGAAATGAATTCAAAAAATCTGAGGATGGCGGAGCATGACAGGCAGGTGAGTAGGGAAGGATGTAAGGGGCATTTAGAGCCCATTTTCTTATAGGTGCTAATGAAATACCATTTGAATGAAGGGGAATTTAGAAAGCATCTATAGAGTCTGGCCCATACAGCCTTCTGCAGTACATGGCACAGTTCCTATTTCTACTGCTTTGTACAAGAGTGTTTCTTATCGGCAGGCATGGTGGTGCATGCCTTTAATCCCAGCACTCAGGAGGCAGAGGCATGCGGATTTCTGAGTTCGAGGCCAGCCTGGTCTACAAAGTGAGTTCCAGGACAGCCAGGGCTACACAGAGAAACCCTGTCTCGAAAAAACAAAACAAAACAATCCAAAACAACAACAAAAAGAGTGTTTATTATCCTGTCCCTCTGTGACATGCAGCAACTGCCCTGCTAAAGCTTGCCTCTTTTGTTGACAAAGACTTCAGAACAATGTGCCTTCCTGCTCCCAGGATCAGAGGAAGCTCCCTTGCCTCTTGTCTGTGAATTTCCACCCCAAGAACTAATGAGCCATCTCTTGCTCTTGTGTTCATCCCAACACTTTTCCTCTTTTGGAAGCCACAAATTACCCAGCAGAACCTCGGTGGCAGAATGATGGAGCTGGACTGGTGTCTGTCCTCAGCTGGGCTGATTCAATAAAAGTGATAATGAACACTAAGCAGAGTTTGAAGAATGAGCAGAAAAATTGCTGCTATTGATATTTCCAGCAGCCATTGGTTATAAAAGCATCTGTAAGGGCTTCTCACTCAGGGCAGATCCCTTAGAGACAAACTGTAGCAGCAAAGATAGCTCATACTTGTGTCGAGTCAAACAGTAACTCAATATATACTATCTGCTTTTATTTTTGGAAACAAAGCAAAACAAACAAACAAAAAAAACCCCAATCAACAAAAACCAAACATAATGAATCTCATTTCATAGATTAAAAAAAGTAAATTGAGATGGGTTAATTTCATTGACCCTGATCTCCTGATCTTGTAGTAGCTTTAGAAACTGAATAATTTTTTGAACTGGTTAGTAAAGATTTTGTGTGTGTGTGTGTGTGTGTGTGTGTGTGTGTGTGTCTTTCTGTCTGTCAGTCTGTCTGTCTCTGTGTGTGCGTGTTTGTATTTATGTGTGTTTATATGTGTTTGTGTGTGTATGTATGTGTGTGTATGTGTGTTTGTATACATATGAATGTGTGTGTATGTATATGTCTATATGTTTGTGTGTGAAGAATATATGTATGCATATGTGTATATGTGTGTATGCATATGTTTGTGTATATATGTGTGTTTTTACGTACATGTGTATGTGTGTTTGTGTGCATATGAATGTGTGTAACCAACTTGCAGGGGATGGTTCTTTCCTTCTACTCTGTAGGTCCTAGGGATTGAACTCAGATCCTTAGATGTGCAGTAGAGCCCTTAACCAGCTAATCCATCCCCCTGGCTCTATGAAATTTTTCCTTCAAATAGTTTGAAGGAAAAATATCCATGAGACATGATTTTTCCATTTATGATCCTGTATAACATTTTTATATGTGTATATGTTTGCATGTTTGTATGTATGAATATGTGTATATGTGTATATGCATGTGTTTGTGTGTGTCTGTCTCTATGTGTGTGTGTATGTGTTTGAATCTAGAGCTTCTGCATGCTAGGCAGGTGCTCTACCACTGAGCCACATTCATAGCTTACAGCAACTTTTTGATGGGGTTTGTCAGTGTGTTTGATTTAGGAAGATGTGGTTGTCACCGGTATGTGGCTTTGGGTCTATTTCTGACAATTTCAGGCAAAAGCATAGTGGAACTGAGTCCACTGGAAATTGATCCCAATAATAGAAGTAGACCCCAGTATCCAACTTTCTACCTGTAGCCTATTCTCCACACTTAACTTTGTTAAAACTATTTCAGTCCTTGGCTCTATACAGCAGTTAATATTCTTAGGTACTTGCGGTCCTACCATACATGTTCCTCATTGTTTCCTAGTCCACCAACTTCACCCAGACTATACACATGACAGACTAGCTTTTGTTACTTTATTTGTTTTGTGTGCATGTGTGTGTCCTTTGGTGGATGTGCTTATGCTATGGCTAGTATGTAGTCAGAGGACAACTTGCAGGGAATGGTTCTTTCCTTCTATTCTGTAGGTCCTAGGGATTGAACTCAGATCCTTAGATGTGCAGTAGAGCCCTTAACCAGCTAATCCATCCCCCCCCTGGCTCTATGAAACTTTTGACTGACCAAATAGTTTGAAGGAAAAAGATCCAGGAGACATGATTTTTCCATTTATGATCCTGTATAACATTTTTATGGTGAGATGCTTTTCAATTCACATTTTCAGTCTTGATTTGTAAGTTTTATTTCACAGTTATGTAAGAAACCTGCATTATTTATCAGCCTTGCAACAGAGCCATAGTGTTCATTATTTTAAAATCATAGCCAGGAAATTCTGGCTTTCAGGTAAGAACACAGGCATTTGGAAAGAGGGAATTCAGGGTCATGCAATGAATTATTTGTGAAACCAGGACTTGAAGAGGTAAATCCATTTCCTATACAAAAAGCACCATTACAGTTCATAGGCACACAAATCACTTTGTTTAATTCTTGACAGACTTAAATGGGTTAGGATGATTGAGTAACTCGCCTATATTAATCCTTTTTAAAGAGAGAGAAAAAAGAAAAAACAAAAAAAAAATCCAAACCAAAACAACAAGAAGGAAAAAAAGTTTAGTTAGGTCTTCTAGGCCCACAGCCCTGATTTTGGCGAACAACCTCTTTTGAGTTTTCTTCATCAGTTATTTTATTATTGTATATATTATTTGTGTAAAGTAATTGCTTTATTATGAATTTACATGTGCACAGTATCTTCTGAGTGCTTCTTTATACATCCTTTTCTCACATTGCCATTTTTACTTTTTTATACAAATAACTACAACTACAGACAGAGTCAATTTTATAATCTCTGTTAGAGTCCTGCTGTATTCATTATCAGCTGCTCTTTCACTGCTTTTGCACTGTGCATTATATGAAGCATGTTCACAAATGTTATTCTATTGGATGCTTTGGACAACACTCAATTATTTGTGTTGTCCATCTAATAGCACTGAAGTCTAAGGAGCTTCTCTGTCTAAGGTCCCATAGCCCAAGGTTAGGACACTAGGGAACTTAGGGACCAAGATCAGCAAGATCATATCTATCAGTTTCCTCCTTCCCTAGTCAGACTGTGTTCCTACACTGGCTCCTGAAGCAGTGTGTGCAGGAAGAAATGGAACATCTACAGGACAGGACAGAGGAAGCAGGTATGCATACCTCTAGCAAGCATCTTGGTACCTTGATTCAGCTGGTTCTAGTGCAAGATGTAAGGTGCTCTGCTCAATACTTTTAGAAAACACTAGCCTAGAATTCCTGGCAAAGCACTGGCCATGTGGATGTATTGATCAACTTAAGTACAATGCCAAAGACTGGGGACCTCAAATAACCTAACTTAATGTTTTCACAGCTCCGGGCTAAAAGTCCAAGGTTAAAGTGTTTAAAGTTTAGTTTTGTGCAAGGCCTCTCCCCTTGCCTTGCAGATGGCTACCCTCTCTTTAAACCTATTCTTGCCTTTTCTCTGTGGCTGTGCACCCTTCAAGCCTTGTGTGCTTCTCTCCCTCAGACTCCCACAGTGTTGGATTAGGGGGCTGCCCTTAATGATTTTCAGCTCCAAATAAATTCACACTCGAGGTTAAAGGTCAATGTAAAATATTTGTGGAGGGGCAGACATAGCCTTTTGGTAAAGATTAAGTGAGAAAATTAGGAGAAGGGCAAACTCAGTTTTTAACAGCAGGCAACACACATTTAAGACACATCATATCCTGCTCACAGCCAACATGTCCTTTCTCGGTGCTTATTTAAACATCTTCTACAGCTGCCAAATTTCTGAGCGTGGATGAGTTGTTTTGAAGCTTGTAAGTTGCATTTCCTTTCCTCCCTAAATATTGTGCTTACAAGCACACAATTTACAAATCGAAATGAGAAAGCAAGAAGGAAGAAGGGCTGCCATAAACCTTCCAGCAAAAGGAAAAATGTCTTTGGTGAAATGAAAATGAGGGAGCTGGGAGTTCTCTCTCAGCTGGAAAAATCAATTGTCACCTCGACAGCCCTGACAGTGAGCTAGTTGTAATCAATTCTGTTAAAGTTAATTATACCTGCGTGAATTCCACTCCAGCTCACTGTCAAATCTATTATCGGTATGGTGAGTTATGGGTGCCAGCTTCTGAACTGAATATCAATGATTGCTGGAATTAAGACTATTATAAGAGGATTTTTAAAAAGTAGTTCTGGAGTTCTATAAACTGTCCAGGAAGCTAGTTAGCTTGTTGTGTCAAGTCACTCCCGAGGGACGGCTTATTAGAGTCTACATGGATGTGCTGCCTGCCCTGGAGGTTGAACAAAGCACAGAGGAAGCAAGCAGGTTTGGCGCTGTCTGACTTTGATTAGTGATGCCAGCATTCTTTCCCTGTCATCTTGCTGTTTTATTCTCGTATTCTATCACAGACTTACCTCAAGTGGGAGAACTTCTATTGAACATATTTTGCTCTATGCCAGACTTTTGCTCTTGACTCCAAAGTTTCAGACTCTAGGTTAATCCAGTAGGGGAGGCTGGGAAAACAAGCTCTTTTCTATGATGATTAAAAACCAAACCAAACTAACCAACCGAACAGCAGCACCCCCCAAAAACAGAATGCTTAGGATTTACCTGGAATGCTAGGTTGAAAACTGTTCAATTAGTCTTCTGATGGTCTGATGACCAAGTTAGTTTAGGTATATTTGTCCTACTACCTTTAACATGCAGGTACTGTTCTATGTAGCCACGTCTGGCCCCCAAATCAAAGTAAACCTCTACCCTGACCTGTTGAACACTGCAATTACAGGCCTCTGTACAACTGTGTCCATCTGAGTATTGACTTTTTAACTAATATTTTAGAGTATTCAAATGTATACCAAATTCAAGTAGTACCCTTTCCTATAATTTCTTGCAAAACCATTTTCTCTTCTTAGAAAATAGTTGAACTATATTTCATATACTTTTAGTTGTCATATGAGTCTGTGTTTGAGTTTTAATCATCAGAAGGAGGATCAAAGTTTCCTATAGAAAGATAAGCTATCTAGTCAAATTTAATAAATACATACATTTAGCAAAATATGTATATTGTACCTACTGCATGTGACATACTAAAAATAAATTGTTATTCACATATAATTCAAGTTTAAAAGAATTAAAATGTAACCAAATTTAAATTTAAATGAATAGAGGATTCTTTCTCTGTATTTTTATTTGTTAAATAGGAGGGAGGATGACATACTCCTTATACAGGCAGAGCTTAGAAGAGCTCTCCAGATGGGGTCCTTGTGACCCTTCCCATTTGAGCTGGTTGGATGGAAAAAAATGTATAAAATGACTTTGGAGTCATCATTTGAGAATGTCTGAGCCATGATTCGTTTGGGTCATTTCAGGAATTAATTCCTTCATTCTGGTTCACTGTGGTCTGCATACTTATTCAGCTTTCCTGGTTGCTTAAGTGAGAAAAACTATCTGCTGCACCTGAAAAACTATAGGTCTTGGGTCTATTTTCTTCAGTTCTTCACCTGACCAGCTAGCACACTTACCAGATGGCAGGACCTCACTTATGAAGCAACAATTAAATCTGGACACAGGCTTTATATGCCTGGGTCTCCCCCATCTTCCTCATGGGACCGATAAGGCACAGAACTTCCAAGCAACTCCCCAAACTTTTTACCACTGATGTATTAAAAAATTCTAAATATTTTATTTGTAAGGCTCATTACTTTTTGGAGGATTTTTATGGTTATTTGTGAATCTGACTAGTGAGTATTCCTCATAATATTGATAGTCATTTTTTTGCTGAGTCTCATTTTTTGGATGAGATAGAGATAAATACTTAGGAAACATAATTTACTAAGACTGACATATGAAAATGGAATCATGAACACACCAATGCCATGAAAGTAAGCCAGATCAACATTCAAAAAAAAAAAATCTCCTAATAGTCTGAATGTATAGCACTCAGAAGTGGGAATGCTATGTCTGCTGTGTTCAACTCCTAGAAATGTAGGGGGAAATTTCAGTTTAGAAATATATCAAACCAAAGTTATCCAAAATGAAATCATTATTTGTGTTGGTGAGATGGCTTGAATGGTCGTGGGGTCTGGCTGCCACCAAGCCCGAGTATCTGAGTGTGATTTCTTGGTAGCTGTGCATGCACACCATGGCACCTTGCCTCCAAAGATCCATAAACTAAGATAATGTGTTAAAGAACTACTAACAAAGAAAGCTCAAGATCTGATAGCTTCAGGAAAATCATATGAACCATTGAAAAGAATTATAAATGTCAATCCTTTCTAAACTCTTCAAAAAAATTGAGAAAAAAAAACACTTCCAAAGAAAATTGTTATAGTATATACAGAAGCAAAATGGAAAACAGGACTGCTCTGACAGAACTTAGAATGCCCAGGAATAGTGCTTTCCAAATGAGGAATAACAGGAAGCTGTTTTAAGTGTATGAAGCAGAAAGGATTATGAAGACATAAATGAACTATGTATAACAAGAGCAATTGATAAAATATTAGAGGTCAGAAGAGGCCTTTCTGGATGCTGGTTTGGCTTAGCAGTGGATGGTAGATGAAGGCAAGAATGCTCATAAAAACTCAGAAGCAGGGAGGAGCAGGTTTTTTTTTTTTCCTACAGGAGCTGAGAGACAGGTATGGCTACAGCTGAATGCAGCCAGAGAAGTGTTTGAGATGCATGAAAGGAAGCCTCAGCTCGGGTTAGAACCATAGGGGGGAAAAAAAAAATCAGGAGTGAAAAGGGGAAAATGATTCCTAAGAAATCGCCACCATTGTCTAACTGGAGAGTTACTGATAATCTGATTGTGTGGAGTCCTAAAATCCACTAATTTATTTATGAGTTGGTATAGCTATCAATTATCATGTGGCTATGTTATTTCAGACATCTTTAAATGTGCTTTTGTATGTGCAAATTAACTTAATTATCATTGTTGAGTAACCTGAGGGACAGAGAGACTGTGAAGGTATTAGCAGGTTGTTCAGGCAGTTAGTGGCAGAGATGCCTGTCCCAGATTTAACCTTAATCCTGTGCTCCAGTGCTCACGGCTTTCTAAGGTGGCAGGCTAATGATGCAGAAGAGAAATGACAATCAGATGCTTCATTATCTTAATTTAGTCATTCCACGAGTATTTGTTGAATTTTAGATTCTATGGTAGGTATGGTTGTTGCAAAGTCAGCTCTCAACTGAACTGGAATGAGAGAGATGGCAAAGTCACTAAAGTTCTTGCTATACAACCATGAAAATCTGACTTTAAATACCTACCTATCAACCATCGTTTTTTAGCTGGTCATGGTGGCACAAGCCTGTAATCTTTGGGCTGGGGAAGCAGAAATTGCTCCAGATTCTTAGAGCTCACTTGCCAGCCAGCCCAAACAAATTGGAAAATTTCAGTGAGAAACCTTGTCAAAAATGATAAGACAAAAAGAGATTGTAAAAGACCTGTATTAACTACTGACCTCTGTAGGAGGAATGGTGGTCAAGTAAGTAGAAAGAGCAAATCACCCCTTGAAGGGATCACTTGCTCGGGTCTCCTCCCCAGCATCCCAAAGAGATCCACACCTAGCAATGATGGAGGTCCTATTTCATGTGAACTTTCCTTCGATGAGAAAGGGCTGAGGCCTGCTTACAACTGGGCGTTTTTTTTACCTAAGGGACAGTTCCCTCCCATTGGTTAGATGGAAGGACCCAATAACCTCTCAGTGGCAATTGCCCGATCTGCTTCTGACAAGGAGGCAAGATTGTGTTTGTGTGTTCTCCCAGGACATAACTGTGCCACGAGAGATATTTGCCCGGCCACAGACCAGAAGGCAATGAAGGAGCCAGGAGAGGACCAGGACCAGGAAATGTAACATACATACTGTGTTTATTTCTTCAGCATGGGAGAGCTGATGAGCTCTGGGCTTTGGTGTTGCTAGCCCCATTCTTTTGCCTATGGCAGATAACCACCTGGCCTACCCTGTTCTTTTCTCTTCCAATGTGAATTTGGGTCTGCCCTTCATTGACTCAATCATGACTACTACATGATTAGAAGGTACCTGGCCCACAGAGGAAATTCCCTGCTTTGCCACCAACGTCTCCTCCAGCAGCCCTTGTATCCGACTACACAATATGACTGCGGGGACTTTCATGGTAATCTAAGCTATGGCACCATGTTAGGCATGGAACTTTACGTTCCCCGTACTGATTATAAATCCCCAAAGGATCCCCCAAGCATATCATATCCACCCTGCCTTGATGCCCAAGGATTCCTCAAATGCCCACTTTTGTGGGATTTCCTATCCCTTGGGTGCACTACCAGCCTGCACTAGGTGTAAGCTTTGCTGGGGCCTGCCGGATATTGCCGCCTAACCTCATACTTGGCATGTGGAGGCGGTTTGCTCACACAATGCTTTTAATATTACTCCCTATGTTAACAGAGATCCCATTCGATTCCAATACTAGCTCATTATGAATAATTGGGATTTATGTGGCCCCTCTAATTGTCTTGATTTA
>NC_034590.1:60167123-60171020 GCF_900095145.1 Mus pahari | reverse complement strand
CTCTCTCTCTCTCTCTCTCTTTCTTTTTGGTTTTTCGAGACAGGGTTTCTCTGTATAGCTCTGGCTGTCCTGGAACTCACTTTGTAGACCACACTGGCCTTGAACTCAGAAATCTGCCTGCCTTTGCCTCCCAATTGCTGGGTTTAAAGGTGTGTGCCACCTCTTTAATGGGATATGTTTCCATATAAACTTGTTGGTAAAAATGTGGACTGGGACAACCCTGTGAATGTGACCACTGGCAGCCAAGTTGGCTGGGTAGCCACCTCAGTCTGTGTCTCATCTCCCTTTTTCTTTCTGGTCACCAATGCCTTCATTATCAGAGATAGCCTTAACTGCTTTCATGAGAAATGTCTTCTGATCGCCTGCTGGATGGAATATTCATCAACAGCTATCCTGATGAGGGTACCAGCTGGCACTTGGATGTCTGTAGTAAATACCACTCTCATGATGCCACTCTGATGACCCAGACTCACTTACAACCATTACACTGGGGGGAAGAAGGATTTTGGCAGGGGTTACAGCTGCCATCACTTCAGGCATTGCCGGGGAGACAGTGACTGCTCTTGCCTTGACCCAGACAGTTACTATGGTAGATACTGTCAACATGGCAGTCAGCTGAGATGCTACAGGTATAGGAGGTACTAAATGAACATCTGTATCAAGCCATCCACATTTTACCACAACAGACTGAAATACTGTCAGAAGAGTTGCCCCTTGTTAATGACATGTCTCTATTGGCCTATGACCCCAGGTTTCACTCAGTCCTGCCTAACCCCTTACTAGGTACATAACATCACTGAAGCTCAACAACAATTGGCTCAATATCTTTAAGGTACCTACTCAGACAAATTTCTTAACTATTCTGTGCTGTTAAGGGAGAACATAGTCAACTTCAATGCGACCAGGACTCTTTCTAGATGTCAGGTTCTTAGGGAAAATGTGGGATAATATTAAGAGGTTGTTTGACCCGTATGATAGAAATTGTCATACTAATAATTATTTTGTTTAAGTGTTTAATTATGCACAGCACTCCATACATAAGGCAACACTCCAGGTGCTGATGGCTCTTGAAAATCCTGATTGCAGCCCCTCCCCAAGGAAGTGATCAAAGCCTGGATGGCAGAGATCCATGAGACCATCATGTAAGTTGTTCCCTTGTGTGACATAACTCCAGAGTGATGTCTCTTTGAGGGCTGGTAGTCAATGACAGGTGAGATCCTGGAAGACAGGACAACCTAAGACATTCACAGTCCAATATACATTTTTAAACCTTCAGAACATTTCAGTTTGCAACATCAGAGATCCATTCAATCCAATGGGGCTCCTATCCTCAACACAATGTTTCAGTATATGTGTTTCAGTATATGTGTTGTTCTAAAATTTGGAACATATTAGAAACAACAGTTGAGTTTTAATTGAGTTCATTTCTTTAAAAGTTGGTTTATACCTGGAGGCTGTCCACTGTTTAAACTATGCAGATGATTTTGATTGAGAACTACTCCGTAGTACTCTGTACTAAATGAATTTATCATAACAATCATTTAGAAACATCTTAAAAACCTAGTCTAGTTTTGCCACTCACCTCTTTCTGTTTTCCCGACTAAATCTAAGATTTGTTGAGTAGAAAGCAAGAGCCTGTCTTGACAAGGGCAACCTTTATGAGTCAGATGCTGGTGCCTGCAGAGCCATACTTTAGAATCATCCAACTGCTGCCAAACATAATACTGAAAGAAGTAGCATGAGTTGGATTTATTAACCACATCTCACTGGTCCAGGATAAAGGGTAGAATTTAGGTATGTGGTAAGGAATAGAAGAGTTCTCCCATGGTATCTGAAGATAACTTTATTACTGTGTTGTCTTAAATATGTTTTTCCATGTCCTTTCAATAGAATGTGGTCTGAGATCAATAGAACCTACCTGGACATACTATAAAGGCATCTTGGGACCCTTCCTTAACTTTAAACATCTCTAGCTAAATTTCCTGGATTTATATGAATGTTTAAGAATCATTGCCCCCTCCTACATGGCCAATGAATTGAAATATTATTGAGGGCATTGAGCAGGACTTACTAGGTTTATTGAAATAATTTAAATAACTATTTTTACTGTTGTTTTAAGGACGAATTTCATTCTTAGTGCAAGCTGGTCTTAATTTTTTTTAACTAATTAGTTACATTTGTGTGTATGCTTATGTGTTTTGCTTATGTGTCCTATAAGCATGCATTGCTTGAAGAGGGCAGAAGAGGACATTGGGCCCTCTTGGAAATATCTTCAGCAACTTTATATTATGCCCATCTTATGAATGAAACCCAGGACTTTGTGAGCTTAAATATTCCTTTGAACTTCAGATTTACTAATCTGTTTTTAAGACTGCTGTTTACTTTACTGTCTTGAATGTCTTTTTGAATATCCAACAGCATGATAAACATAAGAATGGGTTCAGAAATTTTTTACAAGACAAAGAATCTTGTAATAAACTAGAAATATCTTTATGTCAGAATATGTTTCAAAATAAATACACTCTGAACTAGAGAGGTCACAGTGCTAGCTTGTGAGTGACAGGGTGAGAGTGGTGTCCACAACTCCTGGCTCTTCACCCTAGGGCCACAGTGTCACTGTTTATTACTGCTAATGCCTTATGTTGCCTGTTACAAAGATAGTTTCTTAGAGCTCTCTGATTTCCACGCCCATTCTAAAACAGAGCCATATAAATACTTTGGGTAGAAAACAGCTTTAAAATGTACCTGGGCAGAAAATTACCTTCAATAGATTATATTTAGAGTCACCATATGGCTTCTAGTTCAGAAATGCAGCAGACCAGGGGATTCCTATTCTGAGTCCCTCATCACCCTACCTGATTTTTCAGGTCAGCCAACTGGGTAACTGCTGGTCTTTTCAGGTTTCCATAAAATATTTTCCAGCTTTGAAAACATGGTGAGTTTTTTGCCCTTTTATAGCATGTAGAAAATTGTAGACTTAGAAAAGAAGAAAAAAAAGGTAATGATGTCATTTTTGTCTGACCAGTTATTAATATATTTGTATCAAATGGGGTAAATTTCTTGATACAGCCAAGGCTGCTCCAGTTGGCTGCACAAGGCTGAGTAAGTGGTAGATGAAACGTGTACACACACACACACACACACACACACACACACACACACACACACACACACGCACATGGTTTTGTTTTCAAATTCTGAACATGATTTTCAGTTTGTATTGAATTTTTCTTTTCAAACTTTGTTTTTCCCTTTTCTTTTCCTTTCCTTTCCTTTCTTTTCTTTTCTTTTTTTTTTTTTTTTTTTTTTATGAAAGCAAGCAATCAAGTTTAAAGGTCTAAACCAAGAAATTTAACGTGAGACTGAGAGCCACTGCTCTCTCATTTTCCAGGTGTGTTTTGAAATTCTCCAAATAAACATGGCATTTCCTTTGATTTTGCTCCATCACCAGCAAACTTCTGATATATAATTGAGAGTTTGACTCTCCACTGTTTTCTTTTAAGCGAAGTTGAAAATAATTAATATTAGTCTAAGTGAATTTAAGTAATGGAAGATCTTGCTAGTAAGCAGAGAATGAGATCATTGTTATGGTGTTCAGGCTTGGAGTTTGTTGACTGTGCCACAAATTTTAAAACACCTTAACTTTTTGTCTTTTCTTTTGAGACAGATTGTTATGCACACCAGACTGACCTCAACTCCAATAACTAAACTTCTGATTCATCTGCTTCTACCATCCAAGTGCTGAGATTTTTAAGTATGTACTATTTTTTAACTTATTTTATTAGCTATTTACTTCATTTACATTTCAAATGCTATCATGAATGTCCTCTATACCCTCCCCCCACCCTGCTCCCCTACCCACCCACCCCCACTTCTTGGCCCTGGCATTCCCCTGTA
>NC_034590.1:60154701-60167112 GCF_900095145.1 Mus pahari | reverse complement strand
ATTCTATAATTTTGTTGAAGATATTTGCTGGCCCATTAAGTTGAAAATCTTCATTCTCTTCTACTCCTATTATCTGTAGGTTTGTTCTTCTCATTGTGTCCTGGATTTCCTGGATGTTTTGAGTTAGGATCTTTTTGCATTTTGCATTTTCTTTGATTGTTGTGTCCTTGTTCCCTATGGAAATTTCTGTACCTGAGATTCTCTCTTCCATCTCTTGTATTCTGTTGCTGATGCTCACATCTATGGTTCCTGATTTCTTTCCTCTGATTTCTATCTCCACAGTTGTCTCCCTTCGTGTTTTCTTAATTGTTTCTATTTCCTTTTGCAGAGCCTTAATGGTTTTGTTCAATTCCATCCCTTGTTTGGTCGTGTTTTCCTGTAATTCTTTAAGGGATTTTTGTGTTTCTTCTAGCTGTTTAGCCATGTTTTCCTGTAATTCTTTAAGAGATTTTTGTGTTTCTTCTAGCTGTTTAGCAGTGTTTTCCTGNANTTCTTTAAGGGATTTTTGTGTTTCTTCTACCTGTTTAGTAGTGTTTGCCTGTAGTTCTTTAAGGACTTCNTCCTGTTTAGCAGTGGTCTCCTGTAATTCCTTGAGGGATTTTTATGCTTCCTCTTTAAGGGCTTGTTTAATATTCTACTTGTTTAGCATTGTTCTCCTGCATTTCTTTGAGTGAGTTATTAATGTCCTTCTTCAAATCTTCTACCACCATCATGAGATATGATTTTAAACCCACATCTTGCTTTTCAGGTGTGTTGGGGTATACAGAACTCGCTGTGGTGGGCATACTAGGTTCTGATGGTGCCCCGTGGTCTTGGTTTCTATTAATAAAATTCTTTGCCTTTCGCCATCTGGAAATCTCTGGTGTTAATTTTCAAGCTGTCTCTGGCTGGAGTGAATTCTCCTGTGAATCTGTTAGCCCCTGTCAGCACTCCTGGGAATCCAACTCTCCCCTGTGTCCCCTTGGTCAGAGCACTCTCTGCAGGCAAGCTCTCCTCTTGAAAGGCAGGTGTCCAGAAGTCTGGAGCTCTGATTCTCTTTCTGAGTCCTGGGGTCAGAGTCCTCCCTGTAGACCGACTCTCCCTGCTTGATTCAGAGGACCAGTGATCTCAAGGACCTGTGGTGTGGAGAGTCCTCCTGAGCCCTCAGCTGTCTCAGCTGGAGTTCAGAAGAGAGATGGCAGGGGTGACTGCAACTGGACCAGAATCCTGCCTCTGGGAGGGCAGTGTTCCTTTGTCCCTGTTCCTGCTGGCACAAGCCTCTGCTGGATTCTCTGGAGTTGATTGTGTTCCACTCACCTTGATCCCGAGGATCTGTGGTGTGGAGAGTCCTCTGGAGCACTCAGCTGCCTCTGCTGGGGTTCAGAAGAGAGATCGCAGGAGTGGCCCAGACCAGACCAGAACCCCACCTCTGGGCAGGCAGTGTTCTTTTGTCCCTTTGATTGTGTTCCACTCACCTTGATCCCGAGGATCTGTGGTGTGGAGAGTCCTCTGGAGCACTCAGCTGCCTCTGCTGGGGTTCAGAAGAGAGATCGCAGGAGTGGCCCAGACCAGACCAGAACCCCACCTCTGGGCAGGCAGTGTTCTTTTGTCCCTTTGATTGTGTTCCACTCACCTTGATCCCGAGGATCTGTGGTGTGGAGAGTCCTCTGGAGCACTCAGCTGCCTCTGCTGGGGTTCAGAAGAGAGATCGCAGGAGTGGCCCAGACCAGACCAGAACCCCACCTCTGGGCAGGCAGTGTTCTTTTGTCCCTTTGATTGTGTTCCACTCACCATGATCCTGAATACCTGTGGTGTTGAGAGTTCTCAGGAGAGCTCAGTTGCCTCCGCTGTATGTACTATTTTTAGATATACAGTTATGTGATATTGGGGATTAAACCCAGGATCCTCAAAACAACCTCTTAATGTCTGTCTTGGGTCTTTTTAGAGTAAAGCCTATTTATGCAAAGAAATTTACCTCAATTTTCCTTGGACCTAGGGAGATGCTTATGTCACTGAAAGCCTAAGAAAGTGAAAACAACCAAAGGTTTCAAGTCTTAAAGATATAGGCCCATTATTTGGTGAGTTTGTTACTCAAATGAGAAAGGGAAAAGTTGATATGTTAGCCAGTCCATGAAGGGCAAATAGGTTTTGACAAATGAAAAACATGAAAAAAATAAAGGGAAGGAAAGAAAGAAGCAATGCAGTAAGCAGAGGTGGAGTCGGGTGGGAAGGGGGCTTAGTATTAAGGAAGCATAGGGAGTGACTTTTCTCTTGCTTAGAGAAACCCTCTGGGGCTCACTTGGAATGTGCCAGTCAGACTTCACAGGAAGTACAATAAGCTTTGTTATCTAGGCTATTCAGTTTCCCAGTCTGCAGAAAGCTCAAGGTAATACTATAGAAAACACCGATGAGGCTATTAGAGACTGGCACATTGACAGCAGCCAGGAAGGATACCAACAACTCAAAGGCAGAGAGTAGAAATCTGTGACATGCAGGCTGAGGAATTTGAAAAGCAGGGAAAGTGAGAGCCAACAGCAGGAGAAAGGACAATAGCCAAAGTAATATCTCGGATTCTTAATATGAACCTGGAGCCTTCAGTATTTCCATCTTATTTCAGGAAGACAGAATGCAATATGTTAAAGAATGCCTCACAATGAAGTGTTTTGATGTTCAGTGGGAACCTTTTATTTATCTGGAGAAGTCACAGACATTTCCCCCCGCTGGCAGTTTGCTTCCATATTTGATAAATGGTTGGACTCATTGTTCATGTTAGGCATTGAGATATGAGCTGAAAATACACGAATTAGCAGAGCATGATGTAGTGCCTAGTTTCATGTTTCTAAAAGTTTAATGTTTTAAAAAAAATTATGTATAAGGATTAGTTTAATGGCATTGTGATATCTTAGGTTATTCCATTAGAACTGACACAAAGGTAAAATTATACCATGAAAGGGGCTCCATGTTTTATGAGCACAGGAAGCAATCAAGCATGGTTCAAGATGTCCACACACATGGAGGCTCAGCACTTGCAGAACAAGTAAAAGGAAGAGGGACACAGGAGAAGGAGCAAGTGTTTTGTAAATAAAGGAAATTGAGTGTTTACTATGATCCTATACTGGGAGAGTCCATGAATACTTAGTTGAGTCTAAAGGAAGCTGAATTATCAAAGCAAAGAGAGAAGGTACTGTCTGGGAACATGGGCTTGGGTTTCCTGGGTCAGGACTAGAGAGACAGCAAACAACTACTACACAATAGTAAGCCTTGATGACACATGCCTTAATCTGAAGCCAAAGGGAAGCCTTTGGAGGGCAGCTTAAATCATCTTAAGGAGACTACTTTGGGGAAAGTAACACATATTGGCAGGGAAGGGTAATGGGTGGGTAAGAAGATCATAATTCAAGTAAGAAATGAATGTAGTTTGTATTACTAGATTGTTGAAAGAAAATGAAAAAGTTGGTTAAGTTCTAGAAACATTTTAGGAAATAATCATGAAATGTGATTCAGTTAGAATGAGGGAGAGAGAGAGACTTGAGGGTCACAGCTTCAATAAGCAAGAGTGTTTCAAAGGGGACTACATTGGGGACTTGGGCATACTGTATGGAAGAGGGCTTGGGGACAGCTTCTCAGCCCCTAGGTCTCTGGTTAGTAATCACTGCTTATTAAACACACTCACAGGGGTATTAATCATTCTCAGTCTAGGTTAGCAGCTGGAGGTTTCTACAAACACCCCTGTAAACCTCTGTTATTTACATATCCCAGAAGGAATGTGAAGTCATGCTAGTCTTTATATATTCTGTGTGCCAATTCTTTGCTGTACATGTTAGAGAGGTAACAACTGTGTCTTGAGTATATAATGAGAGATGAGTTCTCTCAGAAGTATTTGAGAAGACTGAATCAAACAACTCCTTCCAAGTATGGGAATCAGTTGTAGTGATCTTTCTTTGGACCTTAGGCAGATGTGCATTAGTGAAAGTCAAAACAGAAGAAAAGCACTTGAAACTATTTACAAAAATGTTGAGTGTATAATACAACTTAGGGCTAGCATAGTCAAGTAATAATTGGCAAAAAAATAGTTCATCTCTTGGAATTGAATGGAGTAGGGAGTCTTGGCCTTTGTTGATGGGATTACCTAAAGTGCAATGTCATCACTAGTCCTTCTCTTTCTGTGACTCCATACTCAGCAGAATTCAGTAGGACGCCTAGGGATTCCTTGATGAAATCAATGCAAGTTATCCCCTATGATGAAGTATAAGATAGAGAAGTATCTTGGAAGGCAAGGGAGAATATTTAGCATACACAGAAGGTAAGATTTTAAATTGTATAATATGTAGTATATATTATATATTTGGATCCTTTTTCTTGTTCTCTATCCTTGTTTCCTAGTTCTCTCTCAAATTCTTGACCTCTTTTTCTTGAATTCTCTTTAATTGTGTGTACATATATATGTGTATTCCTATGTCTATAAATGCAGTCTGATCAGTGAGTATAATGGTGCTTGAATGTGTATGTTTCCAAACTGGTGATTTGTTATTATGTAAAAGTAATTTTTATCACAGAACAAATGCTTCCTCAAGATATTATCCCAGGTGATTTTATCCTTTACAGCTTTCTGTAGGATATTTTCCATATGTAATTGTTGTCTTGGAGACTTACTGCTGAATAAATTCACCCTTTCTAGTTCTTTTTGAACTCTGGCTGGCTAATTCAACTCAGCTGTTCTGGCCCAAAACTCCTTTTCAGACTGACTGATTCAGACTGGCTTCTTTTGGTTCCTTGTTGAATTTCTCTGCTTGGAAAAATGCCTCTGAATTATATGAACTGAACTATGCTAACTACACAGACTGTAAGAAATGAATGGAACTGCAAGAACTCAACTGAACTGAACTCCATTCAACTGAACTTCACCAAACTGCACACAAACACATCTGAACTCTACTGCATTGTCTGAACTCCACTGACTTGCACTCACTGAAATGTCCTCAATCCATAACTCTCTTTCCTGTCTTTTCTTGTGTGATCTGGGAGTATCCTCCTATCTCTGACTCATTTTGCCCAATCTTTCTCTGATCTGTCACTTCTACATGGCTGCTTCCTCCTACAAACTAATTTTACTTTCATCTTTTGGCATTACAAGTGTGTGCTAAGGGCAAGTCTGTATTCCAGTGAGAAAGATTAAAAGTATGTCATTCCAACTGGTTCCCTTGGTCTATGTCTGAAATGCATGATGTCCACAGAAGGTAACACTTAATCTTGACTTGATTGCTAGAATTTAAGATTTCCAATGTATAAATGGTAATTAGGGCTTAATAAACTTACATGGAATGCTGAGACTGAAGGTGAAGAATTGTGGAGCTGAGTAAAACCCCTTCAATACTCCATAACATTTCTTTATCATTATTTATTATTGCACACTGGACTCACCAGATCCTTTTTATTTCCTTGCTAGCTATGAATCTCAGACTTTTATTTCAGCATATGGGGACTATGTTTAACTACTTGATAGGGCTGATGGAAGGACGCAATAATAGAAAATATATCTGACAATTTCTTCTGTGTGTTAAAGCACAGTGTGTAATAAAGTAGAGGGGAACAGAAAATAGTTAATAAATTATTGTGGAAATTATTTTTCTGGCCTCAGTTTAACTAATGTCATAATTAGATGATAAAACATATATTAAGAAGTTTTGTTTGAAGACTAAATGAACTAATGTAGGAAAGACTCTAATATAAAACACCTAAGAAAAGACGACTACTTTATCCATTTCTTTTTCTTTCAGTTAGTTCTACAAGGTATTATGATTTACACAGTTTTGTATTTTCTACAGTATGTGTAGTCAAATGATTTATTTCATTACCACCTCATGTGGTACACTTGAAATTTGGCTTGGTGTGTATTTGGATTGTACTTTTCTTTTGCATTTTCAATTTTTTTCCAATTTTTATTAGGTATTTACTTCATTTACATTTTAAATGTTATCCCCAAAGTCCCCTATACCCCCCCCCACTCCCCTACTCACCCACTCCTACTTCTTGGCCCTGACATTCCCCTGTACTGGGGCATATAAAGTTTGCAAGACCAAGTGGCCTCTCTTCCCCATTATGACTGACTAGACCATCTTTTGCTACATATGCAGCTAGAGACACGAGCTCTGGGGGTACTGGTTAGTTCATATTGTTGCTCCACCTATAGGGTTGTAGACCCCTTCAGCTCCTTGGGTACTTTCTCTAGCTCCTCCATTGGGGGCCCTGTGTTCCATCCAATAGCTGACTGTGAGCATCCACTTCTGTGTTTGCCAGGCACTGGCATAGCCTCACAAGAGACAGCTATATCAGGGTCCTTTCAGCAAAATCTTGCTGGTGTATACAATAGTGTCTGCGTTTGGTGTCTGATTATGGGATGGATCCCTGATTGGGGCAGTTTTTGGATGGTCCATCCTTTTGTCTCAGCACCAAACTTTGTCTCTGTAACCCCTTCCATGGGAGTTTTGTTCCCAATTCAAAGAAGGGGCGAAGTGTCCACATTTGGGTCTTCCTTCTTCTTGAGTTTCATGTGTTTTACAGATTGTATCTTGGGTATTCTAGGTTTCAGGGCTAATATCCACTTATCAGTGAGTGCATATTATGTGAGTTCTTTTGTGATTGGGTTACCTCACTCAGGATGATACCCTCCAGATCCATCCATTTGCTCAGGAATACTTTTAACTCCCCTAATTATTGTAGATATCTAGTGTATTGTGAAATGTAATAATGCATTATAGGGAACTTCTAGAACTTTATTTTGTTCAATTAACTAATGAAAGATCATTAATGTTTGTGACAGTTCTATGAATATGGTTATGTCTGTAATCTCGAACCATGTTGTGGAAAGCCCTCTCTGGATCAAATAGCAGAAAGTTGGGGTGGGGGCTTGTGCTTCTTACTGAGAATGAAAATACCAACTAGTAAAAAAGGAGAAGCAGAAACAAAGTCTGGTTTATGGTGAGATGAATATAAAATTTAGCATGCTCAACCTCCTCAGTATTTTATATTAATAATACTGTAATATAACATTTTAAAATGGAAATAAGCAATTAATAAAAAAAAGAGAACATAGATTTGAAAGGCAGCAAGACTGGCTTATGGGGGGGTTAAGTGAAGAAAGGAAAGAGGTAAATTATGTAATTATAATCTCAAAACATAAAATAAATAATTAAAATAACAATGCCACATAAATGGGAAAACTAAAAAGCAAAGTGAACAAGAACAACAACAAAGTTCTGAAAATCACTATACTGTGTCCCAGGGGCTTTTCCTTGGTTTGTGATAAAGTTCTATGACACCAGGGTCAGGATTAGAAGAGGAAATAAGACAAGATTGTAAACAAAGGACACCTTCTCTTTTCTTTTGGCACTGTTGAGCAATGCCTGAGAGCCCCACTCCATGGGATGCTTGGAACTGTCAGTACCACACTGTTTATAGATGGGTCCATCATTTATAAAGCAAAGACATAATTGGAAGCAAAACAATTTGCATCTACTTATGGACAGTTTGCCCAGGATCTTCCAGAATCCAGGGTGCAGGGTGTTAGAGGGATCTCAGTGACAGAGAGGCTACACGCGGGCCTATTAGTGCTGTGAGCACAAACCATCTGGTCAAAGGCAGGTGACTGTTGTCATCAGCAGTCTACTATATCATCAGTTTCAGAAAACAGATTTCACTTTGTCACATGAAATCTGAGACTCATGGCAAGGACAGCAGAAATATCTGTTGTTCTTCAGTCTTGCTGTCCTCTTCCTGCCAGGATCTGACAGTGGCAGTCAGGAATTACTTACCATGAATTCTTTGTCACATAAATGATTGTACAAGCACTACAAAGTTTATCAGCCCACAGTGCATTTGCAATTCATGCTACTTTATAAACGGCATATGGTGTCTGTGTAGAGTAGTGTATGCATTTCATGTACCCATATTGGGCACCTGGGTTTATAGCAGTGACAATTTTGCTAATGAAAGTTGAGCATTTTATTGCATGTGTATGTGTTATCTGTGAGCTGTGAATGGTTATGTAATTTTACTCCTGTCTTTTAAAACGTTCACACAGGAAAACCTTTGTAATCCTTACTAAATTGGTGACTTTCATGTCCTAGAATCATAGCTTGAACATTTGTATTAATTCTTAATGTTGCTGCTGTGTTTTGTAGTGTATAGAGAAACTACTTCATTAAAAAAAAAACAAAGAATGATTAGATAAAAAAGAAAATGGAATGGAGACATGGAAGATGGATGTAGCAGGTGAGTGTAGAAGATGAGAGGAAGTGATGGCAGGGACTCCTAATTAATGGGCAAGAGTATGAGAAAGGTTCCCTTAATGTCCTAAGAGGTTATGAATATTATGAAGCTCAGGGAGTCTTATGAAAGAGTTGGGAGAAATATTGAGGGACCGCAAGAGAACATGGACTCCACAGGAAGACCCACAGAGTCAACTAACCTGTACCTTTGGGGGCTCCCAGAGACTGAATCATCAACCAAAGAGTGAGCATGGGCTGGACCTAGGCCCCCTCACATACATAACAGATGAGCAGCTTGGTCTTCCTGTGGGTCCTCTAAATAACTGGAGATGGGCTTTCCCTGAGCCTGTTGCATATCTGCCTGGCTGTGGGTACCATACCCTTAAATGGACAGTCTTGTCTGGCCTCAGTGGGAGAGGATGTGCCTGGTCATACAGCAACTAGATGTGCAAAGTGGGAGATTGTAGGGCTGGGAGCTGAGGAGTTAGGAGATTGGGAAGGTAGAGGTAGAATGAGGAGGTGGGGGAGTTGACACCTTGAGGCAGACTTCCACTTTTAAGGAGAATGGAGGATGATTTACATGAGACAGTATTGGGAGAAGACGAAGGGATGACATTGGGTTATAAAGTGAATAAATAAATTTAATAAAAATTATGAGATTATAAAAACTCAGCTTCATGGAACACTGTGTATATGCTGAGGGAGATAGCTTATACATCTTATACATCTGTCGTTACTGTTCAGTTATAGGGTTCTAGAGACTGTAGATTTAGGAGGCTGCTATAAACTTTTAAGGCATTTTTTTCTTCAGTAAAATATAACATGTGATTATTGATATACTAGTCTTAATTTGGGGCATGTACCAGGGGAATGAGTTGTCTTCTAGCTATTTCTTTTTGGTAGGAGATCATGGGTCTAAAATGAGTGTTGGAGAATATGAAAATTTTCTAAAACCAATTTTCAGTTTTTTATTTTTTTAAACCAGTTGCATTTTACTGAGTGCCCACTACATCAGCAATGGCAGAGCAGAGGCAGGGCCAAACAGGTCTTGCTGAGTCACCCCAATACAGAAGGGACTGAGACAGGTCTCAAAACTTGAACCAGGCTCCGGTTTGTCCTCAAGGCCCAAACCAGGACCAAAATGGGGCCCAACAATTGTATTTTATTCTTGGAAGATAATGGTTGCTGTTACCTGCATCACATAGGGAACGAAGTCCACAACTTTGTGCTCAGAGTTGACTTTTTAAAAATTATTTACTTTACAACCTGACTACATTTCCCCCTCCCTCCTCTCCTCCTAATCTTTCCTCCCTACTTCTCCTACTCATTCACTCCTCCTCCCAGCAGGGGGAAAGGGTTCCAAAGGCAGGCAACAGAGTCAGGGGCAGCTCCTTCCGTTAGAAGTCTCACAGGAAGAACAACCTACACAACTGTTACATACGTGCAGAGGGCCTAGGTCAGTTCCATATAAGATCCCTGGTTGGTGGTTCAGTCTTTGTGGGACCCTATGGGTCCAGGTAGTTGATTCTGTAGGTTTTCTTGTGGTATCCTTGACCCTTCAGGTTTCTAGGATCCTTCCTCCCTCCCTCCTGCAATGTTTGGCTATGGGTCTCTGCATCTGTTTCTATCAGTGGCTGGGTGAAGCCTCTCAGATAACAGTTATGTTAAAATCCTGTCTGCAATTACAGCAGAAAACCATTAACAGTGTCAAGTGTGGATTCCCTCTCATGGAATGGTTCTCAAATGAAACCTGTTAGAAGTAAGCTGCAAGTCCCAAGCAAATCACACCATGGCAGTAGGTCTCACATAGGTTTACTGGGAGGGAGAAACAGAGGCTGTGTCTGGGAGATGGAGGAAAGAAGATGGGTGGGGAGGGAGCAGGGAGATTGAAACTTTTATTGGGCCATGACACATGTACAAAGCGACAGACACAGGAGCGGTGCTGTCACCTCGTGGGCTACTAGAGATGACATGTCTTGTCGCCAGGTCCCTGAGAGCTGGCTGTAAAGATGCCTGATTATCGTGAAGTTACTTCTAGCTGTCCATGGATGCCTGATTGCCAACGAAACCAGTCACTAGTTGGTCACTCCCTCAATTTCTGCTTCATTTTTACCCCGGCATATCTTATAGAGAGGGCAAATTGTAGGTCAAAGTTTTGTGACTGGGTTGGTGTTTCAATTCTTCCATTGGAAGTCTTATCTTGTTACAGGAGATGGCTCGTTCAGTCTGTATGCTCCATTGCTAGGAGTCATAGCTAGGGTCACCATCATAGATTCCTGGGAGTTTCTGTGGTATAGTTTTCTTGATTTTTAATCATATCTAGTAAATAACACAGTCTCCAGGGAGAAAAATTTACCATGGGTTTTGTAATCCTTTTGACATTGTGAGCAGAACCTTTATGTTTATAGCAGGCTGTCATTTCCCAGAAGGCTGTTCTGGAAACAGCTTTAGAAGACAGGAGCATAATTTGGCTATACTTAATCTTTGCAAGGAGACAGATGCTCTTTGGACCATGGGATAAGCATCTTTACTATGTACGACAAAATTCTTATGTCCTTAAGCTCACAGGTTTCTTTTATAGCACACCCCATCATGAGTGCAGGTGTCCCTGTTATCAGCTCATGAAACTAGAGTTCATAGAGTTCAAAACTGCTGACACCTCACCTACTACTATTGCTGTGATTACCAAACAATGACCCAGTATATGTGTGAACTGTGGCAGAGGAATGTCTTACATGAATGTCTTACTTAGCTTTCAGACAGATGTGGATCTTGGTCTTTCACATCCTTGACCTAGATTCAAATTTAAATCGATGTGAATTCACAGGTCATATACTTTACTTTTGTAGTTGGAGTTGGAACTTGTTTTTTTGTCATGTAACAAAAATATAATCTTATATTTTGCCTTCTCTTTGGTTCCTCCTAGGGGAATATTTTAATTAAAAATATCTATGGTGGGAAAATGGAAGTTTGTATTTTTACCTTGGACCTCCATTTCTGGTTTCTTTTTCTGCCATTCCAGAAGACAGAGGAGACTTTAACTGTGATACTCCTCACTCCCTCATTAATTCAATGGAGCTGTAGGAAGAGTCTATGAGGTGTTGCTCCTGTGGGTTAGGGGCAGGTCAGGTAAAAGAACAGCTGATTCTTGCCTTTATCTCTTGTCATAAGAAAGAATTATGTGTTTAATAATATATATTTTAATTACAAACTTGACAAATATCACCTGGACACCTACAAATAAGTTTCTAGGACAGTTATCTATCTTGATTAGGTTGGTGTGTGTGCATGTCTGTGAGAGTTTCTTGATTGTGTTAATTGAAGTGGGAAGACCCATTTTTTTTTTAAATCTACTTTATTGGCTTTAATTTTTTTGGTCTTTTTTTATTGGATATTTTCTTTATTTACATTTCAAATGTTATCCCTTTCCCCAGTTTCTCTCCCTCGTGGAAACCCCCTATCACATCCTCCCTCCTCCTGCTTCTATGAGGATGTTTCAACCCCCACCCACCCACTCCCACCTCCCCACCCTTGATTCCCCTATACTGGGGCATCTATCGAGCTTTCATAGGACCAAGGACCTCTCCTCCCATTGATGCATGACAAGGCCATCCTCTGCTATATATGCAGCTGGAGCCATGTATAATCCTTTGTTGATGGCTTAGTCCCTGGGAGTTCTGGGGGGGGGGGGCAGGGAAGGGTCTGGTTGGTTGATACTGTTGTTCATCTTATGGGGTTGCAAACCCCTTCAACTCCTTCAGTACTTTCTCTAACTCCTTGGTTGGGGACCCCACGCTCAGACCAATGGTTGGTTGCGAACATCCACCTTTGTAAGACTCTGGCAGGGCCTCTCAGGAGACAGCCTATCAGGCTCCTTTCAGCATGCATTTCTTGGCATCCACAGCAATGTCTGAGTTTGGTAACTGTATATGGGATGAATCCCCAGGTGGGATAGTCTCTGGGTGGCATTTCCTTCAGTCTTTGCTCTATACTTTATCTCCATATTTGCTCCTGTGAATATTTGTTCTCCTAAGGACCAAAGCACCTATACTTTGGTCTTCCTTCCTATTGAGCTTCATGTGGTGTGTGAATTATATCCTGGTCATTTGAAGCTTTTGGGCTAATATCCACTTCTCAGTGAGTGCATATCATGTGTGTTCTTTTG
>NC_034590.1:60138884-60154146 GCF_900095145.1 Mus pahari | reverse complement strand
CTTTCTTTCTTTCTTTCTTTCTTTCTTTCTTTCTTTCTTTCTTTCTTTCTTTCTGTTGCAAAACTCTTTTTTTATTAGATATTTTCTTCATTTACATTTCAAATGCTATCCCCAAAGCCCCTATGCCCTCCCCCTGCCCTCCTCCCCAACCCACCCACTCCTGCTTCCTGCTTCCTGGCCTTGGCATTCCCCTGTACTGGGCATATGATCTTCATAAGACCAAGGGCCTCTCTTCCCATTGATGGCTGACTAGGCCATCCTCTGCTACATATGCAACTATAGACTCAACTCTGGGGGTGGGGGGGTACTGGTTAGTTCATATTGTTTGGGTGTTTCTCGGCCAGTAAATATTCCTCAGTTGAAAAATTTTTGTTTAGCTCTGTACCCCATTTCTAATAGGATTATTTGGTTCTCTGGACTCTAAGTTCTTGAGTTCTTTGTATATATCGGATATTAGCCCTCTATCAGATATAGGATTGGTAAAGATATTTTCCCAATATGTTGGTGACCTTTTTATCCTATTGACAGTGTCCTATGCCTTACAGAAGTTTTGCAATTTTATGTGGTCCCATTTGTCAATTCTTGATCCTACAGCACAAGCCATTGGTGTTCTGTTCAGGGATTTTCTCCCCCCTGCCCATGTGTTTGAGGCTGTTCCCCACTTTCTCCTTGATAAGTTTTAGTGTATATGGTTTTATATGGAGTTCCTTGATCCACTTGGACTTGAGCTTTGTACAGGAGATATGAATGGGTCAATTTTCACTTCTATACGCTGACTGCTAGTTAAACCAGCACCATTTGTTAAAAATGCTGTCTTTTTTCCCACTGGATGGTTTTAGCTCCTTTGTCAAAGATCAAGTGACCATATGTGTGTGAGTTCATTTTTTGGTCTTCAATTCTATTCTACTGATATTCCTGCCTGTCTCTGTACCAGTACCAGGCAGTTTTTATCACTATTGCTCTGTAATACAGCTTGAAGTCCTGAATGATGATTCCCCCAGAAGTTCTTTTATTGTTGAGAATAGTTTTACGGTATCCTGGGTTTTTGGTTATCCCAAATGAATTTGCAAATTGCTCTTTCAACTCTGAAGAATTGATTTGGAATTTTGATAGGTATTTCATTGAATCTGTAGATTGCTTTTGACAAGATGGCCATTTTAACTATATTATTCCTGCCAATCCATGAACATAGGACATCTTTCCATCTTCTGAGGTCTTCTTGAATTTCTTTCTTTAGAGACTTGAAGTTCTTGTTATACAGATCTTTCACTTGCTTGATTAGAGTCATACCAAGGTACATAATATTATTTGTGTCTATTGTGAAGGGTGTCATTTCCCTAGATTCTTTCTCAGCCTGTTTATCCTTTGAGTATAGGCAGGCTACTGATTTGTTTGAGTTAATTTTATATCCAGTCACTTTGCTGAAGTTGTTTAGCAACTTTAGGAGTTCTCTGGTGTAATTTCTGGGGTCACTTAAGTATACAATCATATCATTTGCAAAATATCATCTGATATTTTGACTTTTTCCTTTTCAATTTGTATCCCTTTGACCTACTTTTGTTGTCTAATTGCCCTAGCTAGAACTTCAAGTACTATGTTGAATAGATAGGTAGAGAGTCAGCAGCCTTGTCTAGTCCCTGATTTTAGTGGGATTGTTTTCAGCTTCCCTCCATTAAGTTTGATGTTGGCTACTTGTTTGCTGCATATTGCTTTTACTATGTTTAGGTATGGGCCTTGAATTCCTGATCTTTCTAAGACTTAACATGAAGGGATGCTGAATTTTGTCAAATGCTTTTTTAGCATATAATGAAATAATCATGTGGTCTTTTTCTTTGAGCTTGTTTATGTAATGGATTACTCTATATTGATGGATTTCTGTATATTGAACCATTCCTGCATCCCTGGCATGAAGCCTACTTGATTGTGGTGAATTATCTTTTTTATGTATTCTTAGATTCAGTTGGCAAGAATTTTATTGAGTATTTTTGCATCAATGTTCATAAGGGAGATTGGTCTGAAGTTCTCTTTTTTTGTTGTTTGGTCTTTGTCATTTAGGTATAAGCTTAATAGTGACTTCATAGAATGAATTGGGTAGAGTACCTTCTGTTTCTATTTTTGTGGAATAGTTTGAAGAGAATTGCTATTAGGTCTTCTTTAAAGGCCTGATAGAATTCTCTACTAAACCCATCTGGTCCTGGGCTTTTTTGTTGGGAGATTTTTAATGACTGCTTCTATTTCTTTAGGGGGGTTGGCACTGATTAGATGATTTATCTGATCCTGTTTTAACATTGGCACCTTGTATGTATCTAGAAAATTGTCCATTTCATCCAGATTTTCCAATTTAGTTGAGTATAAACGTTTTAGTAGGATCTGATGATTTTTCGGATTTCCACAGTTTCTGTTGTTATGTCTCCCTTTTCATTTCTGATTTTGTTAACTTGGATACTGTCTCTGTGCCCTCTGGTTAGTCTGGCTAATGGTGCATCTATCTTGTTGATTTTCTCAAAGAACCAGCTCCTTTTTTGTTTGTTTGTTTGTTTTTGATTCTTTTTATAGTTCTTCTGTTTCTATTTGGTTGACTTCAGCCCTGAGTTTGATTATTTCCTGCCATCTACTTCTCTTGTTTTTCATATACTACTCTTCTTTTTGTTCTAGAGCTTTCAGGTGTGCTGTCAAGCTGCTAGTGTAAGCGCTCTCCAGTTCTTTTTGGAGGCATTTACATCTATGAGTTTTCCTCTTACCATTGCTTCCATTGTGTCCCATAAGTTTTGGTATGGTGTGTCTTCATTTTCGTTAAATTCTAAAAAGTCTTTAATTTCTTTCTTTATTTCTTCCTTAATCAAGTTATCGTTGACTAGTGTGTTGTTCAGTTTCCATGTGTATGTGTGTTTTCTGTTGTTTTTGCTGGATTTTAAGACCAGCCTTAGTCCATGGTGATTTGGTAGGGTGCATAGTATAATTTCAATCTTCTTGTATCCATTGAGGCCTATTTTGTGGCTAATTATATAGTCAATTTTGGAGAAGGGACCATGAGGTGCTGAGAAGAAAGTATATTCTTTTGCTTTAGGGTGAAATGTTCTATGAATATCAGTTAGATACATTTGCTTCATAACTTCTGTTAGTGTCCATGTGTCTCTGTTTAGTTTCTGTATCCATGATCTGTCCATTGCTGAGAGTAGGGTGTTAAAGTCTCCCACTATTATTGTGTGAGGAGCAATGTGTACTTTACGCTTTACTAAAGTTTCTTTAATGAATGTGGATGCCCTTGCATTTGGAGCACAGATATTTAGAATTGAGAGTTCATCTTGGTAGATTTTTACCTTTGATGAGTATGAAGTGCCCCTCCTTGTCTTTTTTCCCCCCCTTGTCCAGTATGAAGTATCCTTCCTTATTCTCTTTGATAACTTTTGGTTGAAAGTCAATTTTATTTGATATTAGAATGGCTACTTCAGCTTGTTTCTTGGAACTGTTTGCTTGGAGAATTGTTTTCTACCCTTTTACTCTGAGATAGCATCTGTCTTTGTCACTGAGGTGCATTTCCTGTATGCAGCAAAATGCTGAGTCCTGTTTATACATCCAGACTGTTAGTCTCTGTCTTTTCATTGGGGAAATGAGTCCATTGATGTTAAAAGACATTAAGGAAAAGTGATTGTTACTCCCTGTTAATTTTGTCGTTAGAGGTGGAATTATGTTGGTGTACCTATCTTCTTTTGAGTTTGTTGAAAGATGACTTTCTTGCTTTTTCTAGGGTATAGTTTCCCTCCTTGTATTGGTGTTTTCCATCTATTATCCTTCGTAGGGCTGGATTTGTGGAAAGATATTGTGTAAATTTGGTTTGTTTTGGAATATCTTGTTTTCTCTGGCTATGGTAATTTAGAATTTTGCTGGGTATAGTAGTCTGGGTTGGTGTTTATGTTCCCTTAGGGTCTGTATGACATCTGCCCAGGTTCTTCTAGCTTTCATAGTCTCTGGTGAGAAGTCTGATGTAATTCTGATAGGTCTGCCTTTATATGTTACTTGACCTTTCCCCCTTACTGCTTTTAATATTTTTTCTTTATTTAATGCATTTGGTGTTTTGATTATTATGTGACAGGAGGAATTTCTTTTCTGGTCCAGTCTATTTGGAGTCCTGTAAGCTTCTTGTATGTTCATAGACATCTCTTTCTTTAGGTTAGGGAATTGTTCTTCAGTAATTTTGTTGAAGATATTTACTGGCCCTTTAAGTTGGGAATCTTTGCTCTCTTCTAAAGCTATTATCCTTGGGTTTGGTCTTCTCATTGTGTCCTGGATTTCCTGGGGTTAGTATCTTTTTGCATTTTGCATTTTCTTTGTCTGTTGTGTCAATGTTTTCTAAGGTATCTTCTGCCCCTGAGATTCTCTCTTCTATTTCTTGTATTCTGTTGGTGATACTTGCATCTATGACTCCTGATCTCTTTCCTAGGTTTTCTAACTCCAGGGCTGTCTTCCTTTGTGATTTCTACATTGTTTCTAATTCCATTTTTAGATCTTGGATGGGTTTGTTCATTTCCTTCACCTATTTGATTATGTTTTACTGTAATTCCTTAAAGGATTTTTGTGTTTCCTCTTTACGGGCTTCTACCTGCTTACTTGTGTTCTCCTGTATTTGTTTAAGGGAGTTATTTATGTCCTTCTTAAAGTCCTCTATCATTGTAAGGAGAAGTTACTTTAGTTCCAAGTCCTGCTTTTCTGGTGTGATGGTGTATCCAGTATTTGCTGTGTTGGGAGAATTGGTTCTTATGATGCCAAGTAACCTTGGTTTCGGTTGCTTATCTTCTTATAGATGCCTTCTGCCATCTGATTATCTCTAGTGCTCTCTGCCTTTGCTATATCTGACTGGAGACTGTCCTTCCTGTAATCCTGGTTGAGTCAAAACTCCTCAGAGTCCAGCTATCTCTGTGATCTTGTGATTCCAGGATCCTGTGATCCTGAGATTCTGGGTGTGCCAGAGTTCCAGGGAGTTAAGCTGCCTCTGAGCCCCTGAGATTCTGGTGTAACCAAGCTCCTGTGATCCTGCGATCCTGTGATCCTGTGATCCTGTGATCCCGTGATCCTGTGATCCTGAGTATGCTAGAATGCCTGGGAGTGGAGCCTCTTCTGCAGTCTGTGTGCCTGGCTGCCAAGTTTGCACCCAAGATAAACCAGGACAGACTGGATGGAACCCAAGCTACTGTTTGGGTGGCGTTCCTGTGTCCCTGGATCCTGCTGGTCCCAGTTACTCCAGGTGATGTTGGAACAGATGTCGTATTCCTAAGATCGTGGGTGTACTAGAGCATCTGGGAGTGGAGCGTCCTCTGGGTAGGAAGACCCATTCTTCAAGGGGGCAGCAACATTATCTGAACAGGATATTCTGGACCATAAGAGAAAAGAGAACAACCAGACTACTACCATGCCTTCATTCATCTATTTCTCTCTGGGCTTGTCTGTAAAAGGCTTGGATGTAATAGGACAAGCCTTTTCAGGTTCCTGCTACCTTGATTCCCCTCCAGGAGGGGTTGTAAGCTAGGGTTGTGAGCTGAATAAATCCTTCTTCCATCTGTTGCTTTTATCAGGACTTTTAAAAATCGTAGCAATAGTAAATGAAACCTGACATACCTCAATCAACTTCTTATGACCAATTATTTAGTCTTAGACAGCTGTTATGTGAAGATTTGTACTGTTAGCTCAAGATGACAGTTGTATCTTTCAAATGTGAAGTTCTTTACAACCTCTTAACAAAAAAGTGGTTATCTATTCAATCATAGCAATAATACTGAGAGAGAAACAAAGCTTCTTAGCAGAATCTTTCAGTTGTGCAGTTCCAAAATTAAAATGTAAATCAAGATCAACTGTCTTTCTTCTTTCTGTCCACTGATTGTGGGTCTGTTATCCACAGTAACAATCTTTCTCATTGGATTTTTGGAACTTATGCTCTTTATAAGAAAATTTTTGTGTAAAGGAGCAATCAGTATACAGGCAACTAAAATAAGTAACAGTCTTGATAGTCCATAGGAAAGCAATCCAATCCATGGTTCACTCAGCTGGCACTGATAGGTTCTCTTTACTTCTAAAATCTCTGTGACCATCTCTGCTCTCACTGATCCCTACCCAACGAGCATGAGAGTTAAGGATTTTATAAAGAAAACCAGTAAAAAGGAGGGTAGGGCAGGAAGGGTTTCCTTTTCTTTAAACTAAGTCAAAGTTTAAGGACATAAGGAATCACCATGTCTAAGTTAAGCTCAGTTAGTGATTTACAAGTTCAGAAGTGAAGGTGAAATTGCTTCATGTGGGAAGATGCAAGCACTGCCCAAAGTAGTCCCCAGCCCTGCACACTTCTCCTCTTTTCATTTCCATGGGCTTTCATGAGCTCTCAGAGCACAATGCCAGAAGTCTCCCAGATCCCAGACTGTGTGTGATTTGTCACAAGATTCCAAACATCGCGTATCTATTTTCATTAAACTCTACAAGCCACTCTGCTAATAAGTAATATAGTCAAATTTCAAGGCTGTCTACTTAAAATGTATGCTCTTTTCACTCATAAAAAGTCATATTTTTTTCCACTAAGTTATTTTTTTCTCACCACATTAAAAGACACAACTCTTACTTAGAATGTCTAATACCACACATGTTCTCTCTTAGTTGTAGTTCCTAACTTCAAGTATTCTGGTGTATGAATATAACCTGGAGTACCTGCAGAAACCAAAAAGTAAAAAAGATACTATTATGATCATGAGAGGGGAGCTTTAGAGATGGCAATAGTAGGATATAAATGCTATGATATAAGGAACAGGAAAAACGGGAAAAAGGCTTTACCTACAGATGAAGAAGGGAGGGGAAAGGGATGGAAAATAAATCAAGGAACTGTCCAGTATCCGGCATGATAAATCTGCCTTTGAGTTGTTGGTCAGGGAAGTCCAAGAGACCCATAATATATTGTAGGTTTTTGGTGTTGTCCTTGGATGCTTTACAAAATTCTAAGGTGAGTCCTAAATGCTGAAGATAGCAAGTACTTCAAATTGAGCTGAATCTGGCCTAAAAGCCTTTTCCACGAGGACTAGCTGTTATTATATGAAAATATGTCATGAAATATTGTAAGAGAGAAAAGAAATAAGTAGTTCTCAGATATGATGCCTGTGAACAATAACAATGAAGAAGAAGTCAAGATATTACCAAAGGTGCAGTGGTGGCACTTATACCCTAGTGATCACCAATAACTCTCTAATGATCACCAATAACTCTCTAACAGAAAGCTATAAGTAGTCAATAGGAGAACTACTGACTATGCATTATCCAGTCTTAATTAGCATATCTGAAACACAACCCATACCTAGAGCTCAAGGAACATTGAGGAAGAAGAGGGAGGGATTTTAAGTACCAGATGATTAAGATACTTGCTGTAAGATTGTGCCTTTTATATAAGAAAGGTAAGCTGCATCTTTCAACTCTCAACAATATGGTTGCCTAAACAAGAATAGGAATAGCAATTGACATGCCAGCATGGATACGAGGTATCTCACAAAGTTACACTCCTATATGAAGGACTACAGACAATTAATGGCTGCTGAGAGAGGAAGACTCAGACTTTCCCAGGGGTAAGCCTTCTAATTATCTAATACCAAATGGTCAGAACTGAGATTATCTAAGAAAAAGATGCTAAAGATATGAGAGATAGTTGGGAGGCATGAAAGTGTTTCGAGGGAGGAATAAATAATGTAAACACAGAATATACATATTAAATTTTAAAAGTTTATATATATAAAAACTTTTAAAATATATATTTTATATATTATATAATATATATATATATCTCCCTTTTAATTCTGTATCCTATTTGCAAATAGGTACAATGAGTTTAATGTGTTTCATTCCTGGTACTTCTCAGTGTGTACTACTGTTATTACACATGTAATAACATGTAGGGGTGGTTCATCTCTAATTGGTTCTTGATCTGTCAGTAAAGAAGCCATGAGCCAATTGCTGTGCAGAAGGAATAGGTATGACTTCTGGGTCCCTGGAGGCAAGCAGACAAATGTGATATCACAAAAAGAGTGGCCACACAGGCTGCTCCTACAGGCATGAAACTGGGATGTTTAACTGGGACTAGGTGTGATTGAGCAACTAAAGTTGAGGGCAGGTGGAGAGGTACAGAGCTACACATATTGATAAGGGCATGCCTCTCCAGGCAGAGGATAAGTAGCACCCAGCAATTGTGCCAAAAAGGCAAGTGGAAATTGAACAATTGTGTGTGTGTGTGTGGTTTTTTTTAATCCATGGATTTAATGGAAGCTGGGTGGGGGTTGGTAGTGCAGCCTGTTCCTGGAGCTTAGGTGGGGTAGCAAAAGCTACATGAAACAGGAACACAGTTTGGTAAGGCAATTGTGGCATTAAATAAGGACTTGATGCTTGATGTGAAGGGCTTCTGGTCTAAAATATCAAATTGAGTAAAAAAATCAAATATGAAAGAACAGTATTCATGTGGGTTGTTATGAAGATTTTCTAGAATGCAATGCAGAAATTCTCTGTGCCAAACAAAACAGGCAAAGATCTCTGTGTATTTGGCTTATAATTATCTTTTCTTATAGGGGGAAAAGCTGGTCTTTTTCTTGTCAGCAGAACACTGTGAGGCCTGGTGGAGAAACAGTCCTGGAGCTGAGGGCAGATAGGGGTTAGGAGCCAAACAATGAATTCTGTATGTCTCATGGGGGCTGGTGAAACTGTTACCATATCTTCCAGGTGAGTCCATACAGAAGCCATGATTTAAGAGCAAAACCACTCTCCACCTTCTTAAAAAAAATTTAAAGCAAGCCTTGCCAGAATGAAACTCATCCATCAGTGACATATGTACCTTGTAATATAAGACTCATCATGCTAAAGGAAGACAACCAAATGTGGACTCAGCAAGCCACAGAAAAAGTGTACTTTGTATGAGGTAAATAAGGAAATGTGCCTGAAAATTAAGAGGAAAATTGAGGAGAATGATTTGATCCTGATGTTAAAAAGAGGAAACAAAGACTTCAAGGCATCTATACACAGACTCAAGGACATAAAAACATAGAAAATGTGAGTGAAGTATGGAATACTTTTCAGAAGAGAGTAAGCCAGACATATAAGACAAACTTCTTCCATTGTACGATATGCAATACTTGAATTTTAAAAGAAAGATCATTAAATGCATGAATAGCAGACTGAACACTGCCAAAGGGAAAAACCATAGCTGAATGCAAATGGAAAATTAAGCAGAACATGTGTGCAGAGAAGAAACGCCAAAGATATAAGCGGAGGCTAATGAAGATGAAAAGGAACAAAATAAGTAGGAAATAGTAACATGTAAATTCATCAGCCAATTAAATGGATCAGTAAATGGCTGGCCATCATGATACATGATTTTATTCTCAGCAATCAAGCAGAGGCAGAGGCAAAGGCACTGACAGAAGCAGAGAGGCAGAGAGGCAGAGGTAGAGGCAAATGGACCTTAGTGAGTTCAAAACCAACTAAGTTTATGTAATAAGTTCCAGGACAAGCCATCAGGGTTACATTATGAGATCTGCTTCCTTCCCTCCCTTCCTCCCTTCCTCCCTCCCTCCCTTTCTCTCTCTCTCTCTCTCTCTCTCTCTCTCTCTCTCACACACACACACACACACACACACACACAAATAGAACTGTGATTTATCAAGGAAAACCTAGAGCAAACACATATCACCACATGGAAAATGGAAACATAAGACTTACTTGTAACAATTCTGTACAATGAGCAGACAATCAGGAGCCAGTAGGTTGAAATTACTTGATGAAACTGGCAAAATATATAGAACAAATTGTAAAATAACTGCCATAATAAGAATTCCAAAAATTGTGTTATATTCTTCAGGTAAGATAGTCTTACAGTTTCTACACTCCATAACACAGAAAACATGAGTGTAGAATGTGTTCTTTGGTGAATTATATTTAAGGTATCACATAGAAACAAATTAGGAAGAAACTATAATTATCCTATTAATTCAGTTTTTGTTTAACCTTTAAAATATTAAGTATTTAAACAGAATTTAAGACCAAAAATTATGAGCTTTTTCATGTAGGTGAAAATGTGCTAAAATATTTAGTACTTCATTATATTCAAAACTCTCAACAAAAAGGAAACTGAAGGGAACCTCCTTGACCAGAAGAAGGCCATGCATGTGAAACCTAAGACTAATACATGATGATAAAATATCTAAAATTAGAAAGTGTAAATATGATCCATTGCTATCATGGTAGTTCAATATGTTGCTGATAGTTTTAGTGAAACAATTTAGATTAAGAAAATAAACTTATAAGGAAAAACTAAGCACATTGTTAGGCAGTGTGCTTGCATATATTAAAATATTTGAAGGCATAAAAATTAGCACAAGAAATAATAAATGTGTTTAGCAAAGATATAATTTCCCATAATCAGTAAAGTCATTTTTACAAAATAGCAAAAGTAAGAAGATGGAATTTAGATAACACAATTCAACTTGCTTTATCAAATGGCATCAAATATATGAAGTATCTTATAGATGTACAAACATTTCACAATAAAAAGCAAAAAAACATTTAAACTATTCAGAAAGTCTCTAGGAAATTGAGTAATGTGCTTTATACAAGACTCAAAGGTCTTAGAACTGCAAAGATGACAAGTCCTCCTTAAGGACCCTCAGACAGGCAATGACTTCACCAGAAACTCCATGTATGTTTCTGAATAATAATTGTCAACCAGATATTACAATTTTTTTAAAGAAACAAATGATCTAGGATAGGCAAACAAATTTTTGGATAAGATGAATCATGTTAGAGAATTGAAATTGACTCAAGACTCACTATACAACTATTGTAATCAGAAGTCACACATTTATGGCCCATATTTATATGGTTAGACTCTAACAAAGTTGCCTAGGTAATCTAATGTGGGCAGAGTTGATCATCTCAGCAAAAAATGGCAGGAACATCTGGATGCTGGTGTGAAAAATTAATATAAGCTGAAAACTAAAACTAGCCTTGGCTGCCTGTCAATAATGAATGGATAAGCAAATATGGCATAGTTTCCCACTGAGTCACAACTCAGAAATAATGTGGGGTAGCAACTGTTTAATAGGATAACCAAAAGAGGCAGACAAGAAAGAGTGCATCTAATGCCAATTAGGTAAAATTCTTAAGTAGGAAAAGTATGTTGCCAGCTATAAGAGCCGTGGACTTTTCTGTGGAGACATAGCCATTTGCTTAAAAGGCACAAAAAGGATCATTCTAGAATAGTGGAAATGTTCTGTCTTGATGATACAAGTGTCTATTGCTACCAAAATCTTCCTTGGAAACCCTATGTTTCTTGTGTGTGTATTTTAAAGATGATGTTACTTTCAGTTACAGTTAGAAAGCAAGCAGGAAACAAGTTTAAGTTTTTCTATTTGCTAAAGGAATAAAATGCACAATATACTTTATAATTTACCAGATCTTGAGACTACTAATTTGAAAGTTGTGAGACATGTAGGTGAATCAAAATTTGACAGACTGTTGGTAGTGACAGAAATCATTATTGTTGGTATTCTGTCTAAACTCCACCCCCACAGATACCTGGCAACAGCCAGGTATACTCCTCCCCACGGTTACCTGGCAACAGCCTGGCAGGCCTGGCCCAACAAAAGGGGCTGCTTACCCCCTCCTGTCTCTCTTATGCTCTTGCATCTGTCTTACATCTTGGTTCCCCTCTCTCTATGTGGTCATGGCTGGCCTCCACTTTTCTACTCTCCCCTTCTCTCTGACTTTCTCTGCTTCTACTACTCTCAGGGCTATACAGAGAAACCCTGTCTTGAAAAACCAAAAAAAGAAAAAAAAATAATAAAATAAAAATTAAAAAATAAAATAAACTCTATTCTACACTATACTGTTGTTTGGCTGATCTCTCAGGGGAGGGGGATGCCTCTACATGGGCCTGATGAAGCACCCCTTCCCTCACACTCTGCCAGAACATACTCTTATAGCTCTTTATCTTTTTATGATCACAACAACTATGAATAGAGGAAGACAAGAAGAGGACTCTGTCTTATAGAATAAAGATAAACATAACTTGTGAAAAATTCTGGATTTTTTTTTATCTGTGCTTAATTTCTTCCATCTAGGGCCTCTATGTCCTTTAATAAAACCTAGGACAGGCCGATGAGAAAATAGCTTGGTTTGTAGAACACTTGTCTGGTGTGCATGAAGTTTCATCCCTGGCAAGTTTTAAAATGAGGGGTGGGAAAGTAAAATGGGAAGTAATCCCAGCTACCAGGAAGTAGAGGCAATCAGTTGCTTAATGAGGTTGAAGCTCACCTGGGTTATATGAGAATATCTTAAACAGCAGCATCAACAGGAGCAGCTGCAGCAGGAGCAGCTGCAGCAGGAGGAGGAGCAGGAGCAGCAGCAGCAGCAGCAGCAGCAGCAGCAGCAGCAGAAGAAGAAGAAGAAGAAGAAGAAGAAGAAGAAGAAGAAGAAGAAGAAGAAGAAGAAGAAGAAGAAGAAGAAGAAGAAGAAGAAGGAGGAGGAGCAGCAGCCCCAGGAACCACAGCAACAGCAGCAGCAGCAGCAGCAGCAGCAGCAGCAGCAGCAGCAGCAGCAGCAGCAGCAGCAATAACAGCAAAACACAGTGCAACCACAGACACGTGTTTCTTTCCCATTTTGTCACATGACAAAAATAGAATTATTTGTAGGATGTTTTTGAATGTATAGACCTCAGAAATCCTTTCCCCAGATTTTTTTTTAACTAATTAAATGTACAGAGAAAGAAATTAAATTTCACATCCAGAATAAAGTTATAGGGACATAGCACAAATGAATTGATCTACATTAAAATAACTGCTCTGGATGTTTTGGGATGGAGTAGGATTTACTCTAACACCTAAGAGTCATTTGACTCCAAAGAGTTCAATTTCCAAAGCAATCCTTTCTCTTAGTTTAAAGTCTTAAAGGAAAATGTCTTTGTATGGGGGCTTGAGAACCCTGGCTGGCCCACAATGCTGAGAAGGGACAAACCAGTCTCAGAACACTTGCCTTCTTAGCTATTCTTGCTCCAAATAACCTGCATTTCTGCTTTGTAACTTCATAAACCTCACACCATTCAATCTTTTAAAATTTTTTCTTAAAAATAAATTATATGAGCTTTCATTAAGATAGTTTACCCTACCTGAAAGAATATGTCTAATGTATAGGTTAGTTTTCACACACACGTGTGTGTGTGTGTGAGGGTATCTTAAAATAATCCACAGGAGATTCATTCTTCCTCTGGAATATTTTCTATGAGCAATACTTGAGAGAGCCTTTGCTATTAAAATGTAAAATTAAAAATTAAGCAGTGTGAACATAGAGAAACACTCACAAGTTGACTTTATTTACTATTGCTTTGTTAAATCTTCTTTGGTCTTTCTCGATACAACTTTGAGAACTTATGGTGCTATGGTCATACTCGTGGAGTCTGCATTTCTGGTCAGACCAAATTTTCAGTTACAAAGAAATCTGTTGGATTTGAAATAAAAATTTCCATCTCATGCCCAATGCACATGACTCTTCTACTTTAATCCCCTTTCCTCTGCTTCTTTGCCTGGTAGAGCTTCTTTGGGGGATGTTCTTTGCTGTTTCCATAGCTCAGCTGTAGCACTGCTATGGAGAGAAGGAATCTCAGTAGAAGACAGTTAACTCAGAGTGTAGGGTCGTCCCCTTGGTAACTGAAAATCAATCATGATAGGACTATTTGTACTATAGGAAATTGCTAGCCATTTTGAATCAGGGTTTTATTCTCAAGGTCTGGCTATAGTTTATGACTACAGCTGGAGGCAAGTAATGAGGAAAGACATGGTTTTGGTGTTGTATCTCTTCCTTTTCCTTTTTTCCTGCTTCTTTTTCTTGGAAAAAAGGAATGGAGTCTTAGAAGATAAGGAGAGAATGTGTCACTTAACTGGCACCATTACATTCTGGTCGTTGATGCTGTCAAAGTGGCTGCCATCTGTTGCTGGCTTTCCTTTAGAGAACTATGATAGAGTCTTAAAAATCCCTGCTGGATCTCCACTGCACTCAGCTCTCTGGTATTGATGCTAGGTTTCTTGGCTGAACTTTTGAGTCTCTTTTTATAATTTAACCCTTGCAGTCATGGCCATAGCTCCTTCCTAATAAGGTTTCCTTGCCTGGTAGATCTCCTTTGGTGGATGTTCTTTGTTGTTTTCCATTTCATGGAGGACAGCTGGATCCCCTCTTCCCTTCAGAGCACTGATGTATGAGTCCTCATGCATTTTGTCTACAGCAGAAAAGAGAGTTGAGACATCTGTAGTCTTGTCCTTTTTGTTTTATTCCTTTCATATCGAACTACTCCAGACTCTCTAGAATTGTTCGAGATAGATTTCTGTGTTTAAGATGATCTAGCACAGTGTTTTTCAACCTTCCCAATGCTGCAACCTTTTAATACAGTTCCTCATGTTGTTATGACCCCAATCATGAAATTATTCAGTTGCTACTTCATAAGTGTAATTTTACTACTGCTAGGAATTGCAACGTAAATATCTGGCATGCAGGATATCTGATGTGGATTGCTCTAAAGGAGTTGAAACCCACAGGTTATGAACTGCTGCTCAGGCCATGAACAGGCAATATATCTGTCATCACTTACTGTATGTAAAAGGGTTCTGTAATGCTGCTGAAAGTTTCCTCACTGTGAAACTGCTGCTTTACCTGTGGCCCCATGATGAGCCCACTGACCTGTCATCATATTTGCTGGAAGGAGAATTTGTCCTGCTTATAGTATCCATGAATTGTAATATTCTGTGTTCTACAGATGGGAAAATGGAGACACAATAAATTTAAGCTACTTGCACCAAGCTAAGCAGCAGCTAAGTGGCACTGTTGAGATTTAGCCAAATGTGATTCAGTTTCACTCTTTATGCTTCTGCTCACAAACCTCTGCTTCTCCTATGAATTAGTAGGGGAAGTATGTACTTGTATATCAAGTATGTCAAGTATGCTTTTGTTAACATTCACTGACCACCTATAAGGCCCCAGGAACTGCACCAAGTACTTTATATATAACAGTTCTCTGGGACAGTAGCTTCAGCCTTTTCCAATTTGTAGCTAACAAATATGCAGTGAATACATTTTTTTCCTATGTCTAATTCCAAGGTCATGGTGTTTTTAATTCTGCTATGATATTAAATTGGGATGGTTTAGAGTATCTATTCATTTTTTGCTGTTATTTATAGTTACTACATATGAAAGAGAGAGAGAGAGAGAGAGA
>NC_034590.1:60089944-60138750 GCF_900095145.1 Mus pahari | reverse complement strand
AGAGAGAGAGAGAGAGAGAGAGAGAGAGAGAGAGAGAGAGAGAAACCAGGTGGTATCTAGTAGGCAAGAGCTCTGGTAGGCACATATCCAAGGATCTCTTCTATTCAGAATAGAGAAAGTGAGTGTGATAGACAGTGAGCTACCAACTGTTTGCCAAGTGCTGTTGAAAGGTTTCTGCACAAGTTAGGGGAAGGTGAATTTCCAAGACGTCCATGTATCTGCCAAATCAGTATCTTTCAGAGCCCAGCAGGGGGAAGGCAGATGCTTCAAGGAGCTCAGACTTCCCTCGAATCCCTGAAGCTTTCAGGCAGTGCTCTAAACTGGCAGGGATCCATGAATGCTGGAGGAGGGCAGCAGGCAGAGTGACTGACCTTTTCCCACTGTTTGATTGAAGAATGAGATGGAGTGATTATCCGTGACAGCAATCTTTCCCAACATCCAGACTGTGCACTTGATCACAAGTTAGAGGTGGTTCTCAGAGTCACAGAAACTGGCAGAGTTGGGCATAGAGCAGCTTACCTGACAGAGACTGTACCCGTAGCCAAACATATCTCCTACCTTATCCTCTCTTTCTTTTAGTTCTCCTCTTCTCTCAAGCTGTCTGTCCAAATGATGCTTTCTTCTTTACCACACAGTTTTTAAAAAGTTTTTTTCCAATTCTGCCCCGAGTAGCCATGGAAATTGCTCAAATTTATATTCCTAGTCACAAAGGGTCAAGGATGGGAAGCTCATCCAAGAAACCCCAACCCACACCACCTACTACACAACAGATAGCCTGTCTAAAAAGATCTTTGTGTAAAAGGAAATTATCCAAAAACCCCAGTTAAGTAGATCCTTCTTGGTCATGCCTTCAGTTCAATAGAGTATCTCCCATTCCATTACACTTTCTTGAGAAAAGACATTGGCAAGAACAGAAGATTTTCTCTTCACACATCTATTCTTTTTAAGGACCGATGTTTTCTTACCTATCTCTGTATAAAGAGTAGAGTATCCCTCTCTTTCCCCTAAAACTCATGTGCAGATACATAAGAGATAGACTTGTGGAGTAGTCTTATGAGTATTCTATTAACGAGATTTTAAATAATTTTCATTATTTTAGAAGAGATACTAGAAACGTTCCTTTACATAATTAAATAGTATTAATAATTTTTTAATTAATTGGAAGTAGGGTGGTGTTATTTCAATGTATGAGAGACAAGCATAAATACCAATTTATTGATATATTCTTTTTTTTTTTTTTTTTTTTTTTTTTTTTTTTGTTTTTTGTTATTAGATTTTTGGAGACCAGGCTGGCCTCGAACTCAGAAATCTGCCTGCCTCTGCCTCCCAAGTGCTGGGATTAAAGGCGTGCGCCACCACGCCCGGCTGATATATTCTCACTAATCCACACATTTATTTTATAAAGGTAGTTTTAGGATATGTTGAATGGTTGTTGATTGAGACCATGAGGTGTGTATGGAGGGAGAGGGTAGACCTGGATCTTACGAGCAGCTGTAACATGCAAAGAGAAATCTTCAGTCCAGGGTGAGAAAAAGTGACACGTTGAAGGCATGGCTATTCCAGTGAAGCTAAAGAAACAGCTTTCTTATGACAGGTGCATGCCACAGCATGGCAGCCCTTCATTTAGACATCACAATGAAAATTTCTCTCTCATTGTTATTCTACTACCAAATACCAGTGTCTTTGTATGGTCTTCATGCTCCTCTCTCACCAAGAGATAATCTCAGGATGTTTGTGGATACACCTAATTAATTACATTCTGCTTTCTCCTGGGTACCATTCTCTACCATCACTGTGGAATAGCAGTGCCCAAATAGAAAAAATTCTCCTAAAAATCCTTTTCTTCAAACTCCTGGTTGAAAAGCTCTCCCCAAAGAGGAGAACTATACTTCTTGGCTACAATAAAAGATCTGACTTAATGGTGTGCATATTTGATAGCCAAATAGTTAACATTTAGTTCAGGAACATTTTAACTAGCCAATACGTTATCAGTTTGGGAAAGAGTGGGAGAAGAATAGTGGGAAACAGTTAGGGAAGTCTTTTTTTCTCTTTCTCATACTTCAAGGTCTCCTTTGATAAGATAATTTAAAAGTATCAGTTTGAGTTGCCTGATGGGGAGGGTGGTTCCTTTAGGAGACGGTGACATTTGGAGTGGCCTGAGAGGAAGAGAGAGACCCACAGTTTCTGCATGGTTTGTCACCTATAAACCATCCCTAGTCACTTGAACATTGTAATACCTGCCTGCCAGCTTCCTTTTGCGCTCCAGGTAAGTCAGTGTATGTTGGCTTTAAATGCTTATAGGAATATGAATTCTGGCAAGAAGATGGATGCTCCCACGGGATGCTCAGAAATTTAAAAGAACAGATGAGCATTTGCATAACTTTCCATGAAAAAGGCAGCAGCCACTGGCAATTTTTAATTTATTTCCCACCCAGAGAGAGGTCTTGATCAGATGGACAATGAAGATTTTGTAAAACAGGACAAAGCTGCTAAAAGAGTGAAGAGAAAATAAGCATCAAACAGCACTTTTCTACACTTGGATGTTGAAAGAATGGTATAGGAATAAAAGATTTGTTTTCTGGGCCTTACTGACTTATGAAGTTGAATATGCTGCTTTGTCTCTCTTACTCAGGAACAATACCATCTTACTGCCCAATTAATTTAAAAGAGCCTAATAATATTTAATTACTTAACAGGATGTTGCTGGTGTCTCTTCTAAAATTATGAAAATGATTTCAAATCTTGTTAATAGAATATTCATAAGACTATTCCACAAGACTATCTCTTATGTGTCTGCACATGAGTTTTAGGGGAAAGAGAAGAATACTCCACTCTAGCCAGTTTCTCACTTTAAATGAATTTGATTTGTGTCCATTTTAGGTTTATAAATGATGAGATAGAGAGTAAAAGGATAACTCAAGAGAAGGGAGCTAACACACTCATTTTTTAGTGTTACATTTTGAAGAAAGAACAACTAAAATATACCTATTTTTAAGATATCTACTACTATATAATTTTGTTAGTAATTATCTCCATGTTATATAATAGCTTTCTAGGCTTAAAAAATCTATACAAGGATAGAAAATAAAACATTTGTCACTAGTAGTAGACAAAAGTAGTAGATGGGTTAAGAGGAAATAGAAAGGGTATTATACATGTTGCTTTAAGAAATACCAATTTCCTATTTTTCACTAACCAAAGTTGGAGCAAGCCTTGCCAATTAATAATGCAGAGTAATAAAAGAAGACAGTCACACACCCAAAGTCATAAACCTGAGGGCAGAGCTATGGTTTAATTCTCATTTAAATGTTTTTTTCCCCACTGTATGTGATTGTTTAGAGTTGAAGGTAAATGAAGAGAACTCAATTATGTGGGAATACTTCTAGGATTGTGATTTACAGAGCTGGAAAGAAAACTAATGTGTTGCCATTCTGAAAGAAAATAAGACCATGGCATGACATGCAACCTGTGCTCACACGTTGTGGAGGGGTCCAGTAGCAAAGTTCAGTTTCCTGACCCAGGTTCCTGCTCTTCCAGTGTTGCCTCTGCTGCTCCCAGTGCGTGGGCTCTAATGCATGTGTTAAGTATGTTTGTCTTCATTTTTTTATTTTATTCTTATGGGTTTTGCTTCTCAGTCATATATCTTTTAGTAGGGCAAAGGACATTTTCCAACAGAAGAGAAGGCACCTTACACAATTAAAAGGATGATTATTGGTTTAGTCCCTGGGAGCTCTGGGGGGTCTGATTGGTTGATATTGTTGTTCTTCCTATGGGGTTGCAAACCCCTTCAACTCCTTTGCTAACACTTCTATTGGGGGCCCCCTGCTCTATTTTGGAGCACCTTCATGGAAGTAGGGGGAGGGAGGATGGGATATGGGGTTTCCAGGAGGTGGGGGTAAACCAGGAACAGGGATAACATTTGAAATGTAAATAAAGTATCCAATAAAAATTAAAAATGGCTGATTATTTACCTTTTATGTTGGAACAGACATTAGTGTTTACGTTGAAGAAATATAGTACCAGAATTCTCAATTCATCTTACCTCTTTCAACTTTTAGTTTTTTATTCTGCTAAGGATTCTAAATTTGCACATAAATTGTACTGATTTCTGATTAGTCAATTGTTATTGTTAGAAACAGAACACACAGACAGACAGACAGACACACACACACACACACACACACACACACACACACACACACACACACACACACTGACTAATTTGTAGGACAAACATAATGTGAAATGTTCTCCAAGTTTTGTGGAGTGGGTTAGCCTGAATCCACTCAACTGTTGTCCTTGTCTTTCTTTCCCAGACAAGGGAGTCAGTATGTGAGTCCAGGTGGCAACACCGATTCATTGGGAAGGACACATTTCAACATTGGTTTGTATTTAGACAAAGCTATTGCCTTGTTGAGTCTCAAAACACAAGAGGCTCTGCAGAGCTTATAAGGAAGCATTAGGCAGTGGCTTCCAGCATAGATTATGGATCCTTGGAGAGCTTAGAGTTACAGCGAATCCTTAGTAATCCTAAAACTTAAAGCAACAGTTGCCTCACAGCTGTGTACTGTGCTCTCAATACACTGCCCACAGAATCCCCTTCCACAGTTTTGTCACATGAAGAATCTTGTATTTCTGGCATCTGTTGTATGTTGGACTTTGTGGTACTGTATGTGAACATGAAAGCTATGGTCTAGAGAGCAGCCAGTTAAAAATTGGTCTGGGGAAAGTAAGAAAAGAGATATGGGGTCTAGGGGACAAAGATAAAGACAGATATAGGACCTAAGACTGGCATGGGAATAAGCTCAGGGGAGTGTAGACCTTAGCTGAATGTGAGGAAAAGATCCAAGGGCAGGGGCTCCCCAGAAGCCTTGCTCTATTTTCAGTGACTCTGCAGGACCTACTCTCATGGGACTCCCGATAGGTTTAAGTTATTTTAACTGGTATTACTATTTGGTAGATATAATACTTACGTTTTGAATCTGGCATTGTTCTTGGATGGGCTATTAACTCCAAAGGTAACAAAATATAGAATCGCTTTAAAATATTAAAATAACAACAGTTTCACATTATTGTACACTTGATAAATCATGTTTCTATTATGAAATAACCTTAATTGACTTTTGTTGTTTGCCAAGGGTGTTGATGTTCAAAAAGGGTTAAAAGTAAATGTGATAACAATTGTGGAGATGGTCTAGATCTACAAGTCCTTACTCGTCCTGAGAGCAGAAGGTTTGTCTACAGTCAATTCAAGCAGTAGGATCCTTGTTTGAGTTACCTTGGACATCTTAAGCATCACATTCTAACTGTGAAGTGTGCATAGAATCTGGAAGCAAAAAGACCTTATGTAAATGTCAGACAGAGCTGATTGCAGGAGAGAGATGAGAGTGGAATTTGTGCTTAAGCATATGATGAACTAACTGGTTGGGGGGGCAGTCTAGAAAAAAAAGTCTAGAAAAAAGTCTAGAAAAGAAAGGCATGGGTGCAGGTGGATAAATGTGTGTCTTTCTGTGTATAATCGCATATGTGCCACTGGAAGCCAGAGCAGGGTGGTAGATCTCTGGAGCTGAAGTTCCAGGTGGTAGTGAGCCCCTCAACCTGGGTCCTAGGATCTGAACTCTGAGCCATCTCCCTAGTCCCAGTGATACCACTCTTACCATCCAGAATGCAGGAAACTGGATAAAGATCAAACATCATCACAGATGTAATTATCATGCAAGTAATACAGCTTTCACTATTATAAATGTCAGCTTTCAAAAGGGCAGCGTGGGGCTGAAGATGCAATGTGAGGGATGTGGAAGTCAACCTTGTGAAGGAAAAAAGTGGGATGGAGAGCAAGGTGCCACAGGCTCCTGTGACTCCTCAGAAGGGTCCTGATTTGCCACATACAGATTTAGATCTAAATTGGTTCTGGGAACATCAGTGAAGCAGTAGAAAGGAACTGCGGTCGGGGAGGTGGCCAATTTTTCCATTTTCAGGGAAGTCCTCACAGGTGATAATATTCTCCCAATTCCTTCTTTTATTTTTATTTTTATTTTATTTTATTTTTGTAGATGACTCTCATTCTTTATTAGATATTTTCTTTATTTACATTTCAAATGCTATCCTGAAAGTTCCCTATACCCTCCCCCCCCCCGCCCCTGCTCCCCTACACACCCACTCCCACTTCTTGGCCCTGGCATTCCCCTGTGCTGGGTCATATAAAGTTTGCAAGACCAAGGGGCCTCTCTTCCCAATGGTGGCCGACTAGGCCATCTTCTGCTACATGTGTAGCTAGAGACACAAGCTCAGGGGGTACTGGTTAGTTCATATTGTTGTTCCACTTATAGGGTTGCAGCCCGCTTCAGCTCCTTGGGTACTTTCTCTAGCTCCTCCACTGGGGGTCTTATGTTCCATCCAATAGTTGACTGTGAGCATCCACTTCTGTGTTTGGCAGGCACTGGCACAGCCTCACAAGAGGCTGCTATATCAGGGTCCCTTCAGCAGAATCTTGCTGGCATGTGCAGTAGCATCTGGGTTTGGTGGCTGATGATGGGATGGATCCCTGGGTGGGGTAGTCTCTGGATAGTCCAGCCTTTCATCTTAGCTCTAAATTTTGTCTCTGTATCTATATCCTTTCATGGGTATTTTGTTCCCTATTCTAAGGAGGAATGAAGTATCCACACATTGGTCTTCCTTCTTGGTTTTCTTATGTTTTGCAAAATGTATCTTGGGTATTCTAAGTTTCTGGACTAATAACCACTTATCAGTGAGTGCATATCTAGTAACTTCTCTTGTGATTGGGTTACCTCACTAAGGATGATATCCTCCAGATATATCCATTTGCCCAAGAATTTCATAAATTCATTGTTTTTAATAGCTGAGTAGTACTCCATTGTGTAAATGTACCACATTTTCTGTATCCATTCCTCTGTTGAGGGACATCTGGGTTCTTTCTAGCTTCTGGCTATTATAAATAGGGCAGCTATGAACTTAGTGGAGCATGTGTCCTTATTATCAGTTGGAACATCTTCTGGGTATATACCTAGAAGAGGTATTGCTGGATATACTGGTAGTACTATGTCCAGTTTTCTGAGGAACCACCAGACTGATTTCCACAGTGGTTGTACAAGCTTGCAATCCCACCAGCAATGGAGGAGTGTTCCTCTTTCTTCACATCCTCACCAGCATCTTCTGTCCCCTGAATTTTTGATCATAGCCATTCTGACTGGTGTGAGGTGGAATCTCAGGGTTGTTTTGATTTGCATTTCCCTGATGATTAAGGATATTGAACATTTTCTCAAGTGATTCTCACCCCTTCAGAGAATTCTTTGTTTAGCTCTGTACCCCATTTTTAATGGGGTTATTTGAATTTCTGGAGTCCAGCTTCTTGAGCTCTTTGTATATATTAGATATTAGTCCTCTATCAGATTTAGGATTGGTAAAAATCCTTTCCCAGTCTTTCGGTGGCCCTTTTGTCTTGTTGACAGTGTCTTTTGCCTTACAGAAGCTTTGCAATTTTATGAGGTCACATTTTTCAATTCTTGATTTTACAGCACCACGATGTACAACGTCCACAAGCAGCTGCTTGTGGACGTTGTACATCGTGGTGCGGAGCCTAGTGCGCACCACGATGTACAACGTCCACAAGCAGTTGCCTTACAGAAGCTTTGCAATTTTATGAGGTCCCATTTGTCAATTCTTGATTTTACAGCACAAGCCATTGCTGTTCTGTTGAGAATTTTTTTCCCTGTGCCCATATCTTCGATGTTTTTCCCCACGTTCTCCTCTATCAATTTCAGTGTCTCTGGTTTTATGTGGAGGTCTGTGATCTACTTAGACTTGAGTTTTGTACAAGGAGATAAGAATGGATCAATTCTCACTCTTCTACATGATAGCCGCCAGTTGTGCCAGCACCATTTGTTGAAAATGCTGTCTTTTTTCCACTGGATGGTTTTAGCTCCCTTGTCAAAAATCAAGTGACCATAGGTGTGTGGATTCATTTCTGGATCTTCAATTCTATTCCATTGATCTACTTGTCTGTCGCTGTACCAGTACCATGCAGTTTTTATCACAATTGCTCTGTAGTACAGTTTTAGGTCAGGCATGGTGATTCCACCAGAGGTTCTTTTATTGAGAATGGTTTTTGCTATCCTAGGTTTTTTTTTTTTTCCAGATGAATTTGCAAATCGCCCTTTCTAACTCTGTGAAGAATTGGTTTGGCATTTTGATGGGGACTGCACTGAATCTGTAGATTGCTTTCAGCAGAATTGCCATTTTGACTCTATTAATCCTGCCAATCCATGAGCATGGGAGATCTTTCCATCTTCTGAGATCTTCTTCAATTTCTTTCTTTAGGGGTTTGAAGTTCTTGTCATACAGATCTTTCACTTCCTTAGTTAGAGTCACACCAAGGTATTTTATATTATTTGTGACTAATGTGAAGGGTGTTGTTTCTCTAATTTCTTTCTCATCCTCTTTATCCTTTGTGTAGAGAAAGGCCACTGATTTGTTTGAGTTAAAAGATCCTAACTCAAAACACCCAGGAATTCCCAATTCCTTCTAAGTTACCTCATTAGGCAGGACTTTCATTAGAGCACAGTGTGGTGAGGTATGATTGGCCAAAGATTTTTGGGCTTACGATTGGATCAAACACGGTATATAAGCTTATGGGCTGCGTAATAAGCTCAGATCTTCACTGATGCTGGTCTCTGGAATCGGATTTACCATAATTTGTCAGGTGACTCTTCTGTTGCCTCTTACCCCTCACCGACTCCCAGTCCTGTTCCCCCAAAGTTCTTCAGCAGGCCTAGTATGCTTAAGGTCCTGGGTTCCGGGCCCAGCAAAGCAGCCTGTCCCTTGCTCCTTCCCTGTCCTTCCCGCCTTCTGTCTCTCTTTCGGTCTTTCTCTTGCTTTCTCTAAAATTATAAAGAAATTAAATAGATGATAATATAAATCAGTTTTTAGTTCGACTTTTCTTCACATTTCTGATTTTGTTAATTAGCAAAGACTGCAACAACATTCTTTCTTAATGATAATTATGTTAGATAATGTAATTTTAAGGATATTTTACATTTATGGACATTATTGTCTTTCTCTCTGTGGCTGAAATTGAGCTTCTCTCATGTCATATATGCCCATTTCATATATTTTAAATAGCTGGGTTGTTTGTTTTATGTGAATATTTAATCATTTACTTTATGGTAACTATGTAAATATTTTTATGCCTGAGTGCACATGTACTCTTTTGTGGAATACAATTATTTCTACTCTCTGTAGTTACTCAGAGAAGTATGTCTTCAGTTGCTATTTTCTATGTAATTATTGATAATTTTCTGTAGTTTTCTCATCCAATTTGTAGAGTCTAGCCCATACATTTCTCAGTGTTCTGACAACCTAGTTTTCTTGGTGTCGCTTCTTTGGCCGACCTGTATCTTTCTACTCCAAAGCAATGAATGCCTCTATCAGTCTGATCGTTCTTCCCTCTCAGGACCTCCATTTGGACATCTTTTGTGTAAAATTTGATGTTATTGGAGTTTCTTTATTTCCATCTTCTAGGTACACCCTTCCTTTCTACACTGCTCATTTGGTGACACAAATCTTGAGAAAGAATACGTTGGAAGTAAAGCTATTGGAAATTAAGTCATTTGATGGCAAGAGAACTCATTGGTAAATAATTTCCCTGAGTGCCTTGAATACAGCCCTCAAGGATCTTGATTTTCCATTCTGAATGGTAATGCCCGATTTTTATCTGAATTCATTCCTTATCATAGTTGAAAAAAAATCTTAGTATCGTCTCTTTACTCCCAGTATTTGAACATTTCTTATACTGTGGCTGCATGTGGATACTATTTGTCTATGCCCTGAATACTTAGGAGTTGGCTGCTCTCCCCACTTTGGTTAAGGGAAATACATAAATACTAATTGTCTTTTGGTAATGTAGTCTCTTATTTTTTTACTGTCTTACTTCCTATAACTCCTACTAACAATAAATGGAACATCTTGAATCAGTGCTGTGACTCTAAGGTTATGACTTTCTTTTCTCTTCTGCTACATTTTTAATTTCTCTTAATATACACTTTCAATAATTGCCTTGTAATGCCTGTTTGACTTTTATTTCTAATGTTTTCCTCTTTATTTGTTCTTCTTTCATGTATTTCATCCTGACTGTGGTTTCCCCTTCTTCCCCTCTCCTCAGGTTCCCTGCCCCTGACTTCTCCTTTCTCCAAGATTAACCCCCCCTTAACCCCCATTCAGAAAAGAACAGGCTTTCCAGGGATCAACCAAATACAGTATAACAAGCTACGATAGGAACATACAAACACACACACACACACACACACACACACACACACACACACACACACACACACAGAGGGAGAGAGAGAGAGAGAGAGAGAGAGAGTCACATCAAGGCTGGACAAAACAACCCAGTAGGAGGAAATGGATCCCAAAGGTAAGCAAAGGACTCAGAGACAAGACCTACTCCCACCATTAGGAATCCCACAAGAACACTGAGCCATACAACTATAACCTATATGCAGAGGATCTAGATCAGACCCATACAGGCTTCCTGATCTCTGTGAGACTACTTGAGTCCTGGTTAGTTGATTTTGTGATCTGTGTTTTTGTGGTGTCATTGATCCCGCTGTCTCCTACAATCCTTCCTCACCAACCCCCAATAGGACTCCCAGGCTTCTCCTAATATATGGCTGTAGGGCTGTGCATCTAGTTATATTAGTTGCTGCATGTAGACTGGTCTCTCTGATGACAATTGTGCCAGACTCTGGTCACAACACATCCTATAGGCATGACAAACTGTGGGTCAGAGGTTTTGTGGCTGGATTGGCGTCCCAATCCCTCCACTTGAAACCTTGCCTGGGTACAGACGATGGCTGGTTCAGGTTCTGTATGTACTCCCCCCTTACTTGGAGTCTTTGCAAGTGTTACCCTTGTTGGTTCCACAGAGGTTCTACCTTGCTCCTGAAAGGCCATCCATTTCCAGTTCTCTCTCCCAGTCCCTATCCCTCCTCCACGACCCCCATCCCTCCTGTTCTCATCTTCTCCCACCTTCAGCCTACCCATGAAATCCATTCTATTTCCCTTTCCCAGGAAGATCTTGGCACCCCACCCCCATTCCCCCTTAAGCCTCTCTTGTTACTTAGCATCTCTGGGTCTGTGGATTGTAGCACGATTATTCTTTACTTTGTAGCTAATATATTACCATTTTATTTGGAAAGAGCTACCATTTCTCTGCGTTAATTGTTGTGGTGTATTTTTACCTGCTTTATGGACCTTATTTCACTTCTTTCCCCACATTATCTTCATTTTTCATAATGTCAGTGCATTTGAAATCGAAAGACCAAGGGAATAGGGTATGTGGCAGGCTTTGGAGGAAGAAAAGAAAAGGGGAAAGTGATGTAATTATATTTTAATCTCAAAGATTAAAATAATTATTTTTAGAATGCGTAAAATATAATTGAATAAGGCAGTTATTTGATGGTAATGTTCAGCAGACATGTGATTGCCTCTAAGTGTTGTAAAGCTTTTGTATTTACCTGCTTTCTAAACTTATAAATGTTAGTAATTCATGTTGCCATCCTGAATAAGTAATCAATTTTATTCTTTAAGAAAAAAATGAATTCAGCTGGGGTTTTAGAAATGACTCATAAGTGAAATGTTTGTGGTAGAAGTGGGCTGATTAGAGTTTAAATCGCCAGCTTTCAAGTAAATGTTAGGTAGGTTTGTGTGGCTGCCCACCTGCAACCCCAGCTCTCTGGAGGAGGAGACAAGGGGCCAGCAGAGCAAGCTGTCTAGCCACAGTACCTAAATTAGCCATCTCTGGGTTTATGCATGAAGTTTTGTCTCAATAACCCCAGTACATAAAGTTGAGAACAATGGAGAAAGGCACCTGGTATTAAATTTGGCTTGTATATGCAAATATGCACACAAGTACACACACATACACATATACAAGGATGTCTACACTAATACAAACATGCATGTGTGCATGTACAGCATCTACACACAACAACCACTCCTCTTAAAACAACAACAAAAAAGGAAGAACGAGTCTCTTTGAGGTTCTACACGGGGAGGTTTTGCTAGCTGGCTTCACACTTACAGCAGCTGGACAGCAAACCAGCCTTTTCATTACTAAGTTTTTATAACTGGATATCTTTCCTTTGGGCTGCTGTGTCTAGTGCCATGCCTGGAGGATGCAGTAGTCTTTTGCAGAATGCTTGTAACCCTGCTTAGTATACCCACCTCGGCTCTGCTTCGTACATACGTGTGTACACTGACTGACTCAATGTTGCTCTTTCGGATGAGCATGACACACATGCTTTTGATCTATATTACTGTTTAACATCTGAGAAGACGAAAAGGGGGTCCTAGGATCCAGATGTCAGCTTCTTAAGGTTTTTTACCAGTATTTGGTGACTTCATTTTCTTTGTGCTTATTATACACTTCTATGCCAGGATTCCTTTGTGGGGTAACAGGAGCCTCCCCCATCCCCAGCAATCTTCTTCTTCTCTCTTTTTTGTCTTTAGGAGTTTATAGCATTTTGTTCTATGGTATTCATTTCTGTGGAGTTTCTAGGAGAGGAGATAAATTGGTGTCTTTAATAATAGATATGAGTGGGGTTAATCAACTCTTTCCTTTCAGGTTCTTCATCTGCAGAGTGAAGTAACAATGGAACAAGTTCTACAAAAGTCTGAAAATAAAACAAAAGTGCTTAAAATAAAAAAGAGAACAGTGTTAGCACCTAAATAATCAATAAATGTTTGACAGTGATGTTTACTATTATTATTGTCCAATAGAATAAAAAGTTCTTAGTTATGTGAATCTCTGGAATTAAATACATGCATGTATACTCTCTCTGTGTGTCTCTCTGTCTCTTTCTCACACACAGAAATGGACACACACACACACACACACACACCAATAAACACACCAATATTCTTTCAATTAGAACCATTAAACAAGAAATTACAATAATAGGAGAGTAAGACCCTGTCTTAGGGTTTCTATAGCCGAAGTGAAAGACCAAAATTGAAAATCAGGTTGGGGAGGAAACGGCTTATTTGGCTTATATTTTCACACTGTAGTCCACCACTGAAGGAAGCTAAGACAGAAATTCTAATAGCACAGCAATCTGGAGGCAGAAACTGATGCAGAGACCATGGAGGAGTGCTGTTTACTGGCTTTCTCAACCTGCTTTTTATGGAACCCAGGACTACCAGTCCAGGGATAGCACCACCCACAATGGACTGGGCACTCCCACATCAATTACTAATTAAGAAAAAGCTATACAGGCCTACCTACAACTCAATCTTATAGAGGTATTATCTCAGTTGGGGTTCTCTTTTTCAGATGACACTAGCCTGTTAAGTTGATATAAAATTGACCATTTGTCAACTTGACACACATTACTTTTAAGACATAATTTTTTCTTTTTTTCTTTTCCCTCAATAAATCAGATTAATAAATATGACAAATATAAAATGTATTACAAACCCCAAAGTTCCACAGTCCTTACAAATTCAGTTTAAAAGTTTGTTGTCTGTAAAAGTCTAGTCTTTTAAAATCCAAAATATTCTAAAAACTCAGTATCTCAACTTCAGGCCCCTATAAACAAACAAACAAATAAACACAAACAAACAAACGAATGAAAACAAGTTAAATATTTTCTTAATTTAAGAGGGAAGAACCAGGACACAGTCACAAACTGAACAAAGTAACACAACATTTCAACAGTATGAATAATTCAATGTCCAATGTTTGGGATTCACTCATAATCTTCTGGATTCCTCCATTGTGCTGGGTCACTTTTCCAGCTGTGCCCGTTGCAGCACACACAGATTGTATTCTAGGTTCCAGATGGCCCCATTCTATAGCTGATGCTGTTTTTGGTGGTCTTCCGATAGTATTGACATCTCCAAAAAGCTGGGGTCTTCTATAAAAACTGGACTTCACTTTCACTAATAGCCTCTCCTGGGGTCTTGTCATAGTACAAAACCTCAGATATTCTCTATGATCCTTTCAACTGCTACTCTTTAATTTGATGGCCTCTTTTTGTCTTTCACAGTGACAAGCTTCACAATGCTTTCTGTGACTGCTCCATAGCTTGAAAACCAGTACTGACTGATAGACTCTTACAGATGATCAAATTTGACTGCGAGCACCTTGGCAGGCTCTAAATACCGCTTGCATGTGCTGAGTTTGTGGAAACAGTTCCCAGAAGATTTTGATCAATGATGCGGCTTTTCTTAATCATAGCTGATTCTTCAACCCTAGCTATATAGCATCAATTGTTGCAGGAAAACAAATGTTTAATTTAATTTTTCTGGTCTCTAGTTAATCAATCTGCTCTTAAGTGGCCAATTCTTCAGCTCCAGCTAACCACACAGATTCTTCACACAAATGGCCCAGCAGAGCCTTTGCTTCTCTCCGAAGCTTCATAAACCAGGCCTCCACCATATGCCTTGCTCTCAATGTTCTTATATTTCAAGTTCCCACATAACAGCTCACTTATCTTTCAACACTCAATGGCCTTCCTAGTCCAAACTTCCAAAGTCCTTTTACAACCATTCCCAAAACAACATGATCAGGTCTGTTGCAGCAATTCACCACCATTCTGGCACCAATTTGTCTTAGGGTTCCTATTAGTGCCGCCAAACACCATGCCCAAAACGCAAGTTAGGGAGGAAAACTTTTATTGGACTTCACACTTCCATATCACTGCTCATCATTAAAAGAAGTCAGGATAGGATTTCAAACAGCACAGGAACCTGGAGGCAGGAGCTGATGCAGAGGTCATGGAGTGTTGCTTATTAGCTTCCTCCCCATGACTTGCTCAGCTTGCTTTAATGTAGAACCCAGGAATACCAGTGCAAGCATGACACTATCTACAATAGGCTGCACCCTCCTACATCAATCACTTATTAAGAAAACGCCTTACAGCCAGATCTTACTCATAATTGAGGGTCCCCCTTTCAGATCATCTCAAATTGTGTCAAGTTGACAAAAAACTAGCAGGCATAGTACTCAATAATTACTTGATAATATTTGATAACTTTGTATCCTGTTGTGGATAGCCCTGGGCTAATTATATTTTATGTTAATTACATTCTCCTGTGAGGGGTTGTGAACAAGGAATGAGTCAGCACTCAGGTGATTTCCTGTAAACCTGCTTCTCACATTAATTTGTAAAATAAAGGAGAGCTGATGATTGGGCAGATAAAAGGGAAGGTTAAGCAGAAGGTGAGAGAGTGAAGAAGGAGAAAATGGAAGAGGGAGAGGACACAGAGGAGGAGGAAAAAGAAGAAAAGCAGAACAGAAGCACATGGCATGGAGAAACAGAAAGTTCTAAGGGGTCTCATAGATGTGGAAGATAGTAGTTTAGTGGTAGATCTCCCCAATCTAGGCACACAGCATGTCTTCATATTAATTGAGCTGTGCTTTCATTGCCAGAGCATATTTGGGCGGAGGTTTACCACAACATGTATCTATGACTTTATTTTCTTCTCTAGCTAAACTCCAAGCCTGGGACTAGAGAGATGGCTCAGTGTTTGAGAACGCTTACTGCTTTTGTAGATGACTAGAGTTCAAGTCCCAGCACACAAGTCAATCAGGTCACAATTGCCTATTTCTCCACATTTAAGGGATCTGATGCGCCTTCTGGACACTGTGAGTACTCACATACATGTTTGTGAACACATGCACCCATGTGCATGTGTATACACACATATATTTAAGTATACAAAGAGTGACATATGTTTTGAGTGGAGTAAATTTCAGTAAACAGTGTAATTATAACATGGTATTGAGGCTTGAAATGTTCTAACTCAAAATATGCCACTATGATACTTTGCATTAACATAACTCAAACGTTAGCAAAGCAACAGAAAACAAGAAAATATATGTAGAGTTTCCTTCAAAGTCTCTTCACATGTAAAGACATACCCTCTAAATGCAAAGCAAGGTCTTCATCAGTCCTGCCAGAGGTTCATCACAAGCGAAGATCAACACTCATTACAACAGAGAAGAATGGGAGGCTGGACTCAGCAGTTAAAAATCACTTGTTGCTTTTGAAGAGGACCTGGGTTTGGTTCCCAGTACCACAAGGTGGCTCAGAGCAAGCCCTAACTTCATTTCTCTAGAATCTGACATACTCTTCTGACCTGCATGGGTGCCAGGCATACTTGCAGGGCACTTATTTCAGGAAATAAACTCATGCACATAAAATAAACAAGTATAAAAATCTTTTTTAAAGGGGAGGTGATTGGAAGTCAATATTGTATGTAGATAAAGCCTTTCAAAACTATCATGTTTTTGTATATTATGCAGGGGGCCATATGTCTCCTGTAAAACTTTGTTATAGTTCCATTCTGTTCTGCGAAGATGCTGTATAAACTTCTAATCTTTCTCTGTGTTTGAGCTCACTCATTTCTATATACCATTGTATATACAATGAATACATTTCCTTTTCTTTGATCAATATATCAGTTGTAAGTTTATTAATATTATTTATTATTATTAAATAATTAATACCAGTTACAGAGCATCAAACAGTGGAGGGAAAACATTTCTCTCCTATGGTTCATTTATGACTGCTCCATAATTTAATTATAATGTTATTGTATCCTAAGAATGCTTGAGGTTTTATAATTACCAAAACATTGACTTTATATAATTATTTCCACTTTTTTATCATTTTATTGGTAGATTTTGGAAATACAATATTTTTCCTCAGAGCATAGGAAGATCATAATTATGTTGACATATATTTCTAGTTATGTTGAAAGTTCTGCTCAAATTCTCTTACAACATGTGTTTTCAAAAATACAGTAAGAACTATATTGAAAACAGATTGTCATCATATGCTATGTATTTGAGCAAAATACAAGCCTTAATTTAGATATCAATATATTGTGTAGGTATTTCAAAATTTTATCAAATTTTAGCAATGTTGTTTCAAAATAAAATTTTTAAAGGAACATTTTAATTAATTTATCTTCATTCTATAAATATTATAAAACAATCCAGTCATAGAACATTGCATGGAATATGAGTCATTTCTTTGTTTAAGTTTCATATATTTGAGGTGATGGATTTTTTTGTGCTATTTGCTCATCATAGTGCTGAATTTTCCAATTTTTATTTAATTTCCCTGGAACTTTCAAGTTGAAATGCTCTCTTTAAATCTTTTCTGGTGTATTGTTATGATTTCTACTTTAACTTAAATCCCACCTAAGTAGACAGGAAATATATTATTTGAGATGAGTTTACTGGAGAGAAAACCATGTATCTCAGGATTTGTAATTTAGGATGAACAGTTTGATGTTTCTGCAAAGCAAGATGGATTTTTCTTTTAAGTTTCCCACCAAGGACTCAGTGCTATGGGATCAGGCAATCTGTGGGTTTAGGGTCTCCTGTCCCATTAAAGCACAAAGAGCAAATACAAAGCTGTATGCTAGTGCACCCTCGTATCACTAGAATGGAATCAAGTGAAGTTTATGGATGAGCGTCTGTTGTATTGATACCTTTTGCTTCTTATCTCCATCATGCATAAAACAAAATTTTAAAATTATAATCCATTTAAATGTATTGAAATTTAAAAGTTTTTTTTTTTTTTTTTTTTTTTTTTTTGGTTTTTCGAGACAGGGTTTCTCTGTGTAGCCCTGGCTGTCCTGGAACTCACTCTGTAGACCAGGCTGGCCTCGAACTCAGAAATCCTCCTGCCTCTGCCTCCGGAGTGCTGGGATTAAAGGCATGCGCCACCACACCCGGCTTAAAAGTGTTTTTTTCCTTTAAATTGCTTTAGAATATAATCCTCTTGTCTTGAGTGAGTTTCATGACAAGGGAGGCTCATCGGAGCTCTGCTGAAGCTGTCCAGACAATTTTTGAGATAGGATTAAGAACAACTCAGGGATCTAAATGCAGCAACTCATTAAAACCATTCATCTCAGCCTTTCACCAATATATGAAAATCTGATCCAGTCATGGGTCCTCTTTGCACAGAGAATCGTTTTGTTTCTGATATTGAATTTGCACGAATAAAAAGCCTCTCTGAAATGGAAAGCCAAGCTATTTAGGTAACATTCAGAATAGGCATACCTTGATGCCAACCTTCCTTTTAGACTGGAGGAAGTAAATGACCAGATTATATATTTGGAGCACTGGAGATCAGACTCTTTCATCCAGGCAAATCCATTTATACTCTACCAGAACAATTCTGTCTGATATTTATTAATTAATTTATTTTTATAGGAGAGTGCAATTTCCAATGAGATCCCAGTGGCCACCTTCCCTAAATAGTTGAAAACTAGAAACTCTTATAAGTTCTTGAGTGCCATGAGGCAATGCTGACTTTAGGATATTGTGTTGACATTATAGAGTCTTCAAAAGGAGTATGTACACTAGTGACTTCTTGAATCTCCTTCTGTACTTGATTGGCAACTTGAAGAGACTTTAAACAACTGTAAGGATATACTCACAAAATTATAAACATTCAGTGAGGGGCATGGACAATTGTGGAAATATTTGGTACTTATAGATCCCCTAGAATGGCCATCAGAGGTAAATCACAGTCCTTTTCAAACACAGTTTCTCTCACTTCCAACAGGATGAAGATGGCACACAAAATCTCTGTGTCCATGAGGAATCAGCTGACCATAAGTAGCAGAACTCATGTGCTGAAGAAGAAATCTGCCTTACTTTATTTGCTGAATTTACAAAAACTGCTACCTTTTGGAGACACTTACTTTAAAGACACATGTAGGAAGTGACAGAGAGATTAGCATTCTGTCACTACTAAGAGGAAAAAGCCAGATGTACCTGCACTTATTGTTCCAACATTGCCTTCTTAAGAGACTGATGTCATTAAATTTTATTAATATTCATTTTTTTGCTGGTATGGCATTACTTATCTTTTTCCTTAATGTTTTTATTTACTCACTTTACATCCTGATTGCAGCCACCTCCCCCCTCTCCTCACAGTCACACCCTCAACCCCACGCTCCACACATTGGCCTGTCTGTCCCCTTCCGAAAGAAGGAAAATACCTCATGGCTCTCAACCTGTGGGGCACATGGACTGTGCCACAAGAGGAAATGACACAGAACTGGTGAGCATGTGCAAACTCTAGAAATCACAAAACTATTCATTCATCTTGAGACTTGTAGGGGTGGGAATAATTACCTTTTTTTTCCGTGACTGCTTCTGAGTATGTAATCTGATGACTGTCACCCAATTGGTCACAGGTAGTAAGCCACTTATCCCATCACTGGAATTCACGCCCATGCAAATAGAACATCACTGGCATCTTAGCTTCACCAATAGGATGCACTCACCCCCCAAATCCCATCCCATTCCCCAAGGTTCATATAGTTCCTGTCCACACGGAATAAAGTGCACAAGCCATTTCACCAAGGATTGTCTGAAATTGGTTGTTTGTTTGAGCTGTAACAATTGCGGGAAGACTCTCTTCCCGAAAACTATCAATGTTGGTCCTTTGGACCCACCTGCCTGGCCAGACTCCCAGCACTTGCATCATTGTGGGCCTGGGTACCAGAGGTTTTCCATGGAGATCTCTGTCCAGGCCGGGTGCGAGGGATCCAGGCAAGGGAAGTGAGTGCAGGCAGGGAGATGAAGTCTCTGCCATGCTTTCCAGGTAGCTCCATAAATCCAAGCCTCTCTATACTGAGTCAGATGGGGCTGAGCCTATGAGAAGCCAACTATCCAGTGAAGAGTGTGTGGGACCAAGTGTTACAGCTCTTGGAACAAAAGACTCAGACAACAGAGTAGCTCTCACATACCTTTAATTCCCTGGATAGGATTTATATAGTTTTGGTTCGACAGCAAGTACCTCTCATTGGTTTAGACTGAGAGTTTGGAGGAAACATTATTTGCATGTGGGAAGGCTTGGTGCTGCTCCTATGTGACTGATAGCCATGCACCTCCCCTGTGGAGTCTGTGGGGGCAGTAACTTCAACAGAAGCCAGGGGTCCAGGAGACATGATCGAACACTTTATGTCCCATGTAGGTGGAAATCACCATCTATTGGGTCTCTGGGGTTCCAGACCTATGCAATTGGAGACCAGGCTGTTTGTGTGCAGCCCACTGCCCCACGCATCAGAGTGTGGGACCCCAAAATTGCCAATGTCACCACCGCAGCTATCTCAGGATGCAGGATGGTCACCTGACCCTGTCCCAGAAGCCTGGACCTCTTTACTCCTTTTCTAAGAGCTGTAACACTATTCTGAAAGTGTCAACCAGATCAGAATTCTGCACACTCCATTCTTCCAGGACTCTGCTTCACCCCTCCAGACTCTGCTTCACCCCTCCAGACACTGCTTCACCTCTCCAGACTCTGCTTCACCCCTCCAGACTCTGCTTCACCCCTCCAGACTCTGCTTCACCCCTCCAGACTCTGCTTCACCCCTCCAGACTCTGCTTNCCCCTCCAGACTCTGCTTCACCCCTCCAGACTCTGCTTCACCCCTCCAGACTCTGCTTCACCCCTCCAGACTCTGCTTCACCCCTCCAGACTCTGTTTCACCCCTCCAGACTCTGCTTCACCCCTCCAGACACTGCTTCACCTCTCCAGACTCTGCTTCACCCCTCCAGGCTTGATGTGCAGCAGAATCAGAAGCTCTAGAAAAAGAAGTGGACCATGGACCCCACCCTTTCCAGACTTTGCCCACTCCTTTCCAAGCTGATATAATGGTGGTGACAGGAGAGGAGGAATTCAGAACCACACCAACCCACCCTGACACACCAAGTCACAGAATGACCAGTTACATCTTCTCCCACTGAGGTGAGACCACATCTTAGTTAGGGAAAATAATCCAAACGGAAGAAATAAAGTCAGTTAGGCCCCTCTCCACTTGTTCGGGAACACACACAAAGACCATGCAGCGCATCTACTATACATGTGTAGGAGGTGTAGGTTCAGCTCATGCATGCCCTTTGGTTGGTGGTTTAGTCTTTGTGATCCCCTATGGTCTCAGATTATTTAACTGTTAATTTTCTTGTGTTGTCCTTTACCCCTCCAGCCCCCTCAATCCTTCCTCCCACTCTTCTACAAGATTCTCCTCACTCTCTTGCTCTCTTGCTCTTACTCCCCTTATACTCTTCTCTACTTTGTCCTCTCCTCTCCTCTCCTCTCCTCTCCTTCTCTCTCCTCCCCTCCCCTTTCCCTCCCCCTCCCCTCCCTTCCTCCCCTCTCCTCTCCCCTCCTCTCTTCTCCTCTCCTCATTCTCTTCCTCTCTCTCCCTCTTCCTCTCTAGCTTTTCTTCTCTCTCTCTCACCTTCCCCCCTCTTTGTTCTCTGAACATGCACACTCTCTATCCTCTCTCTCTCTCTCTCTCTCTCTCTCTCTCTCTCTCTCTCTCTCTCCTTTCTCTCCTTTTTTTCTGCCTTTCCACAATAAAGCTCTAAAACCATAGACTGTCTGTTCATCAAGGCCCGCTGTGCTTACTGTTGCCTGTGTAGGAACCTCTTTCCCCTATGCCCTCTCTCCCATAACCCTGGGGCTACAGGGTGTCCACCTCCCATCCAGTGGGGTCAATGGCTTAGATGCCCACCAGGGGATGAGTGGAAAGCGTCTGGCAACCCTCCCATGTCTGCCTGCCCAGAGCATAGGAAGAACTCTTGTCGGAAGTGGGCTATCCCCTCTTCCCCCTTTCCCCTATACCCCCTTTTGTTCCCACAGTGTCCCATAAGTTTGGGTATGTTGTTCATTCATTTTCATTGAATTCTAGAAAGCTTTTAATTTCTTTCTTTATTTTTTTCCTTGATTCAGTTGTCATTGAGTAGAGAGTTATTTGTTTGGTTTCCATGAGTTTGTAGGCTTTCTGTTGTTTCTGTGGTTGTAGAAGTCAAGTTTTAATCAGTACTGGTCTGGCAATATAGAAGATGTTATTTCAAACTTTTTGTATCTCTTGGTACTTGCTTTGTGGATGAGTATATGGTCAATTTTGGAGAAAGTTCCCTGAGGTCCTGAGAAGAGGTTATATTCTTTTTCAATTGGATGAAATGTTCTGTGATACTTGTTAGGTCAATTTGATTCACGCCTCTGTTAGTTTCATTATTTTTCTGTTTAGTTTCTGTATTCATGGCTGCCCATTGATGAGTCTTGGGTGTTGAAGTCTTCCACTCTTAATATGTGTGGTTAGGTGTATGATTTAAGCTTTAGTAATTTTTCTTTTACAAATGTGGCTGTCCTTGCATCTGGGGCATAGATGCTCAGATTTGAGACATCATCTTGATGAATTTTTCCTTTGTTGCTGAGGTGTGTTTCTTGTATACACCAGAGTGATGGATCCTGTTATTGCATACACTCTGTGAGCATGGGTCTTTTTATTGATGAATTGAGTCCATTGCTGTTGAGAGATGGTAATGACCAATAATGGAGAATTCCTGTTATTTTGATATTGGTGGTGGTAGTATGTATGTGTGTGTGTGTGTGTGTGTGTGTGTGTGTGTGTGTATGTTTATGTGTATGAGCTTCCAGTTTTCCTGGTGTGAAATTTGTCTTTTTCTCTTGTATACTATAATATTCTTTATTTGTTCTATATATTTAATGCTTTGATTATTATGCACCCAGTAGATTTTGTTTTTTGGTCCAATCTTTTTGGTGTACTGTATGCTTATTGTATGGTTATATTTATCTCTTTATTTGGACTAGGGGAATTTTCTTTTATGATTTTGTTGAAAATATTTTCTGGACCTTTGAATTGTGACTCTTCTCCTTCTATTCCTATTATTCTGAGGTTTGTTTTTATCATTGTGTCCCAAATTTCCTGGATGTTTTGTGTTGGGAACTTTTTAGGTTTACATTTTCTTTAACTAATGTATAAATTTCTTCTATTGTGTCTTCTAAACCTGAAATTCCCCCTTCCCTGTCTTATTCTTTGGTGCTGCTTGCTTCTGTAATTTCTGTCCTCTTACCTAGGTTTTCTGTCTTTAGGATTCCCTCAGTTTGTGTTTTCTTTATTACTAGTATTTCAAATTTCAGATCTTGAACAGTTTTACTAATTTTCTTCACCTATTTGACTGTATTTTCCTGTATTTTTAAAAGGGCTTATTAATTTCCTCTTTAAAGGCCATTATCATCTTCATAAGATTGTATTCAAGGTCATTTTCTTGTGCTTCAGTTGTGATCAGATATCCAGGGCTTTCAGGAGTAAGATATCTGGGTTCTGGTGGTGCCATATGGCTCTGGCTCTTGTGTATGGTGCTCTTAGATGGACCAGTTTGTCCTGGTGTTCAGTAATTCAGGTCTAATTGTGGGCAAGAAAATGGAGCACAAGGGAGCAGATACACTTTACTGTTGTTGGGAATGCTTAAGGGGGACCCTTGGGCAGGATATTTGGGGTGAGGGGTATCACCTGGTAGTCCCTGATGGCAACAAGCCTCTGGGAATTCAGGCAGCACAGAAGGCTAAAAAAATGTAGCATACAGGGGACAAGATGGAGCTCACTACTGCTGGGCTTGCCAGGAGGGGACACAGCAGGCATGGGATTTCTGGGGAGGACTCTGACCTGGTAATCTCTGATGGCAGCAGAACTCTTGGACTTAATATTCTTTTTTATTGATTATTTTATTCATTTAGATTTCAAATGTTGTCCCCCTTCCTGGTCTCTCCTCTGTAACCCCCATTCTATCCCCCTCCCCTTTGCCTCTAAGAAGGTATTCTTCTACCTCCTACCCATCCACTCTCACCTTGCCACTCTAGTATCCCCCTACATTGGGGCATCAAGTCTCCACAGGACCAAGGACCTCTGCTCCCATTGATATCAGATAAGGCAGTCCAGATACATATGTAGCTGGAGCCATGGACTTATCTGTGTATACTCTTTGGTTGGTGGTTTAGTCCCAGGGAGCTCTGAGGAATTTGGTTAGTTGATATTGTTGTTTTTCCTGTAGGGTTTCAATCCCCTTCTGCTCCTTCAGTCTTCCCCTAACTCTTCCACTGGGGTCTCTGGGCTGTGATGGGTGGCTGTGAGAACTTGCATCTGTATTGGTCAAGCCCTGACAAAGCCTTTCAGAGGACAGCTGTACTAGGCTCCTGTCAGCAAGCACTTCTTGGCATCAGCAATAGTGTTGGGGTTTGCTGTCTGCAGATGGGATGGATCCCTAAGTGTGGCAGTCTCTGGATGACCTTTCCTCAAGTCTCTGCTCCATATTTTGTCCTGCATTTCTTTTAGACAAGAACAATTCGGGGTTAAAAATTTTGAGATGGGTTGGAGGTCCCATCCCTCAATTGGTGGTCATGCCTATCTTGTGGAGACGGTCTCTAAAGGTTCTATCTCCCCTTTGTTAGGTATTTCAGCTAATGGTATCAAGACTGAGTCATGGAAACCTCTTGCTTCTTGGGTGTCTGGAACTTTCTAGTGGCTATTCCCAATTCCCCACTCCCCACTGCTCCATCTTTCTATTCATTTTCCTGACTCTCTGGACTGCTCTCCTGACTCTTCCCATACCTGATCCTGCCCCCTTTTCCCTCCCCCTACTCTCTCCATCCCAAGTCCCTCACTTCCTCTACCTCCTGTGACTATTTTGTTCTCCCTTCTAAGTAGAATTGAAGCATCCACATGTTGGTTTTCCTTCTTGTTAAACTTCATATGGTCTGTGAGTTATTTGGGTATTCTGAGCTTTGGGGCTAATATCCACTTAGCAGAGAGTGCATACCATGTGTGTTCTTTTGTGATTTGATTACCTCACTCAGCACAATATTTTCTAGTTCCATCCATTTGCCTAAGAATTTCATGAAGTCATTGTTTTTAATAGCTAAATACTACTCCACTGTGTAAATATACCACATTTTCTGTATCCATTTTTTCAGTTGAGGGACATCTGGGTTGTTTCCAGCTTCTGGCTATTATAAATTAGGCTGCTATGAATGTAGTGGAGCATGTGTCCTTGTTATATATTGGAGTGTCTTTTGGGTATATGCTCAGGAGTGGCTGGGTCTTCAGGGAAAACTATTTTCAATTTTCTGAGGAACTGCCAGATTGTTTTTCAAAGTGGGTTTGTCAGCTTGCAGTCACACCAACAATAGAGGAGTGTTTCCCTTTCTCCACATCCTTGCCAGCACCTGCTGTCACCTGAGTTTTTGATCTTAGCCATTCTGATTGGGGCGTCTCACAGGTATTTTTCCCAAGAGTGATATAGCTGGGTCTTCACATAGATCTATTTCCAATTTTCTGAGGAACCTCCAGATTGATTTGCCAGGTGGTTGTACCAGTTTGCAATCCCACCAGCAATGGAGGAGCGTTCTTTTTTCTCCACATCCTCTCCAACCTGAGGTTTTGATCTTAGTCATTCTGATTGTTGGAATCTCAGGGTTTTTTGATTTGCATTTCCCTGACGACTAAAGATGTTGAACATTTCTTTAGGTGCTTCTGGGCCATTTGAGATTCCTCAGTTGGGAATTCTTTGTTTAGCTCTGTACTCATTTTTAATAAGGTTATTTGTTTCTCTGGTCTAACTTCTTGTCTTCTTTGTTTATATTGTGTTGTATGGGTTGGTAAAGATCTTTTCCCAATCAGTAGGTTGCCATTTCCTCCTTTGCCCTTTTCAGATTTATGAGATCCCATTTGTCAATTGTTGATCTAAGAGCCTGATTCATTGGTGTTCTATTTGGGAAAATTTCCCCTGTTAATGTGTTTGAAGCTCGTTCCCACTTTCTCTCCTATTAGACGCAGTGTATCTGGTTTCTTAAATAAGCGGGCTTTCTTGTGTTCTATGACCCAAAGAATTTTCACGTAAAATACAAACTACTATGAAACAAGAAACAAAACATAAATAGTGAGTTTTGCCCACTACAGGTTAGATAAAAAAGGACCCTTGAGGCTCTCAAAGTCTGAACCACCAACCAAAGAACAATATACAGGCTGGACCTAGGCCTTCTGTACACATGTAGCAGATGTGCAGCTTGGTCTTCATGTGGGTCTCAAACAACTCGAGTAGGGGCTATCCCAATAGATGTTTCCTATATGTGGGATATGTTCTTCTAGCTGAGATGCCTCGTCTGCCCTCAGTGAGAGAGGAAGTGCCTAGCTCTGCAGAGACTCAATGTTCCAGGAGATACTCAAGGACCCCCTACCTGCTCAGAGAAGAAAGGTAGAGAGTGACAGGGGAAGGATTTGAATGCACAGTAATTAGGATAAGGATAAGAGGTATGGCCTGTTGAAATAGGTGGGGCCTTGTTGGAGGAAGTGTATCATTATGAGTGGCCTTCAGAGTTTCAAATGCTCAAGACAGGTTCATTTAATTTCTCTTTCTCTCTCTCTTTCCTTCTCCCTGCTGACCTGGACGCAAAACTCTTAGCTACCTCTCCAGTACCATGTCTGTCTGCATGCTGCCACTCTTCCCACCATGATATTAATGAACTAAACCTCTGAAAATGTCAGCCAGCCCCAATTAAATGCTTTCCTTCATAATAGTTGCCAGAGCCATGGTGTCTCTTCATAGCAATAAAACACTGATTAAGACACTGTTCAAGACCCTGATCTGTGAGCATAGCAGCTGCTGTCAGGAGTCTCTGCTGCGCTACTTTAGCAGAACAGTAATAGTTATTTTTTCTCTACACTCTCATGTTCTTGGCCATCTGAGCAGTATCAGGGATAGGTTCCATTTCATGAACTGGGCCTTAAATCCAGTGAGATATTGGTTGGTTAGTCACTATTGCTATTGCATTAACACATTGTGCATGCATGTCACTATTGTAGATGGAAGGATTTGCAGCTGAGTCTCTCTCTCTCTTCTCTCTTCTCTCTCTCTCTCTCTCTCTCTCTCTCTCTCTCTCTCTCTCTCTCTCTCTCTCCTCTCTTCTCTCTCTCTCTCTCTTCTCTCTTCTCTCTCTCTCTCTCTCTCTCTCTCTCTCTCTCTCTCTCTCTCTCTCTCTCTCTCAGAGTACCTTCCAGTACATTAAACACTAGTCAGCAAAGGTTAATGGTCTAGGTAGACAGAAGTTTAATATCTCCATGTTCAGTGAGTTGTGTAGGTGTGATGTTCAGAAACAGGGTCTTACCAGTTTGTGAAGAGCAACTAATAGCTTTGGTAATAGCTTGGGTGGTTTGTGGATTCATATAGATCCCCTTTATCCAACAACTCAATTAGATGTAACCATCACCAGAACCAGATATTGCCAGAACTTGAGTGAGTCTTCACTTAGGCAATAAGAGATATCCTGCTGGGACTCTGTTTCCATTTAGTTATTCTGTTTAGATCACTTTCATATATGTATATGTTTTAAGAAGCTTCTATTATATTAGGTTTTCATACACCTTCTCAAATGTTCCTTTATTTTAGCTATCCCACACTGCATTTCCCCCCTTTCTCTCCTCTCTTCTCCCCCTTGCTGTTTGATTCCAACATTCCATTTTCTCATCTATCCATAATTATCTATTTTGTCTCTGCCTGCCTCTCCCAGTCCCTTATTTTATACCTTTGTAACTATATGTATTATATACCTGCTTATTGAAAAGTTAACAGCTAATATAAAATTGAATATATACTATGTTTGTCTTTTGGGGTCTGTGTTACATCACTCAGGATGAGTTTTTTCTAGCTCCATCTATTAAATTCTTTTCCCATTCCTTTCTGAATGTTTGGATCACATACATGTGCCACCTTACTAGGCTCACCCATAATGTTAGAGAATTTAAGCAACATTTGACTCTCTATAATGATTGAGATTTTTAAAAATTTATTACTTTCAATAAGTACTTCATTCTTCAAGTTTCAGATAAATAGTTGCTGGTTATAAAAATAAATTTTGTTTCTTAGTGATGAGTTTGGTCTGTATCTCAGGAAAGGTGAGGAGTTACATCTTTCTGCCTTTGAATATTATTTCTAGTATTCATATCCAGAGTCTACTTAATGATTCTGTGAGCTCTCTAAGCACTAGGGGCATATGTACATATGCTCAATATCTCTAATTAATGTGACACTTGAATTAAGGTAATTTATTCAGTGCAAACATGACCTTGAATTATACAGTAATATTTTAATGTTGTACTAAGAAACTTTACCTACTAGGAAGAATTCTAATTAGAGGATGATGAGGAAAGACATTTAATTTGGCTCATTGGCTTGCTGTTGTTCAGAAAATAATTGGCACTGCTTGAAGCCACATAGAGAGTTTGCATTAAAGAATCATTTGGTCCAACAAATAAGAAAGGTGCATACTGGTGTGCAAGTGAGAGGTGAAATTCTCTCTTCTCATGCTCATCCTTGAGTGAAGTTAACAATGCTAAAGGTTTAAAAACATCCTCAATATGAACACACATCTTCATCAGAGACACAATACTTTCCATACCCTCCAGCCCTGCTTTCATGTGATATCATCAAGAAATAATGTGACTTAAGAGTCACATTACAATGTTCAACTTACAATGTTCAACTGTCACCGTGTACATTTTTAGCTTGTCTACCCATCAAATATTTATTGTGATCTACCAGAGGTTTAGCAGAATTTCAGTGTTTACAGTGGTTAAGAGGGCTTCCAGCTTTTAGGGAGAGACAGAAACAGACAAGACGAAAGACAGCAAGGGAAGGGATACATATGGGAAGGTTTGAAATAAGGTAAGGAGGAATGATGTAATATTAATTACAAAAAATAAAAGAAACAACTAAAAATCCCTCGTGTGTTTACTTTATTAGAATATAATGTAGTCCCGAAAACCCTGGAAATGCCCTAAATGTTGAGCACACATACAAGTTCAATCATCAACTTTAAATGACACTTTTAATTTTCAGATGCTCTATTTGAAAGGAGGAAAGGGGCTTTTTCAAAAAGCCTGTTATATTATAGAATATCTCCCTCAGTGTTCTTGTAACTGAGATGATTTTACAGTACTCTGTGCCATCATCTGATTAATGAATTTCCCCACCCTGTGTTATAAAGTAGATTAGGAAAGAGACTTAATCTCCTTTGTTGTCACAGTTCCTTGCATTGTGCTTATCTTACAGAAGTGACATGATGTGTTTGTTGGATGGATGGATGATGCATGAACTTGTAGCATTAGGATAGTCTCTGCTTCAGAAATGATGATAGTCTAGATTAGGGGAGTAAAATTGAGGCTGCACAGAAGCAGACAGATTTAAGAGCTATGAAAGCAATTCAGGACTTTACTTTTGATTAAATGTGTGGGGTGAAGGAGAAAATGTCGAGAAGGTTGACACTCAGATATATGGTTTGAGGAGCTGGGAAGATGTTAGTGTCCTTCTTTAAGGCTGACTGAAGATTCATAGACTAGGACCTGGTAAGGACCTTCAGATGTAAACACAGAGTAGCCATGGGTTAAGGGATGATAGAGTAGCTTAACAGTCAACAACAGTCTGAAGTGTCTTCTGAAAGAATTGCTAGGAAGCTTTGCCCTTTCATTCAGTGGGAGCACTGTATAAATCAGCCCATGTTTGTTACATAGTTGTAAGAGCCCACAGAAAATAATGGTTTTAAAATAATAAATGTTTCTGACATAGTTCCAGAGACTTGGAGTTTGGACAGCAGGAGCTGGCAGGGGCAAACTTCCTCTGACCACTCCAGAGGGCTTCTTTCTTGTTTCTAGCTCCTGTAGGTCTTGACACTCTTTTGCACTGACAGGGAAAATTCTGGCCTGCCTTCATCTTCACACAGTTTCCTTTGAGTGTTTTGTTCTCAGAAGGATACCAATCAACAGAGCTTTTGAGGAAAAACGAAACCATTAGTACCCACCAGTCATGATTGTTCAAGAAAAATGAAAGACTTTTAGAGATTTTCAAACTACTAGAAATAGTATAAATGTTTATGACAATAGGTTCAGAATTTTAATGTAATGAATGATTTTATAGAAGAAAGAAGCCAAACCACTCCTGACTACAGAAAATGCTTGACCCAGGCTGTTGCTAATACAAATGTTTCCTCTTCACAAACTGACAGTGTGGCCCCATTGCTGAGGATAACACTTACTCAACTCATTGAACATGGAGAAGCTGAGCTGGACCTACATGGCTCTTTTACCCTATATTCTTTTTGTTATGAGAAGGTACACTTCAGCCTACAAAAAAGGAGAAATATGGAAATTAAGCCAGCCATGAAGCTTTTGACCTACAGTCTGTCCTGTCTGCAAAATATCCTAGGGCAGTGGTGGCACAGAATTTATGAGAATAGCTAATTAATATCTGACTTGATTTAAGGCTCACACCATGGGAAGGAGCATATATACCTAACACTACTTGGGTAACCAAGAACTAGAGACTATATAGTTCAGAGTTCCAGGTTAAAAAAAAATGGTCTTAAAAACAAACAAACAAACACATATCAAGAACATGACTCAGAATGATATTCTGATTATATATATATATATATATATATATATATATATATATATATATGCTTCATCTAGTCATCATCAGAGAGGCTTCCTCCAGCAGCAGATGGGAGCAGAGGCAAAAACACATAGCCAGCCATTATGGAAAGAAAGAGTCTAAGTGTGAGGTCTTCTTCAAAACTCTCACACCCAGAACTCAGGGAATCTCACAGAAAAGGAAGCAGAAAGATTGTAAGAGCCAAAGGGGATGGAGGACACCAGGAAAACAAGGCCCTTTGAATCACCTATGCAAAAGCATATGAGGTCACAGACACTGAAATAGCAAGCACAGGGACACCTGAGGGAACAAGTGGTTCTCTGATACTCGGCCTGCTCTTGGGCACTCCCTCTTCTGTTGGGGTGCAGTGTTCGACTTTGATAGGAAGTTTTGCTTCACCTTATTATATTCTATTTTGTCATGTTTGGTTGTTGTCTTCAGAAGCCCGTTCTTTTCTTATAAAAGGCAGAAAAGAGTGGATCTGGAAGGGAGGAGGAATTAAGGAGGGCAGAGGGAGGGGAAAGTATAATCAGGATATATTGTATGAGAAAAGAATCTATTTTTTGATAAAGGTGGGGAAGAAAAACAATTATTAAAAGTCTCTAATCATTTTCCTTTCATTATACATGAAATCTGAATTCTGAATGTGGTGGCATGTGCTATAACCCCAGACCTAGACAGCCAGAGAGAGACATGGGGATTCCTGGGTCTCACTGGCCAGAGAGTTTAGTTTGAGTGGTGTGCTTCTTCTCAAAGAGAGACTCTCTCATAAAAGGCAAATGGCATTTCTGAGGACACTCAAGGGTGTCTTTTAGCCTCCATACCAAGGCATCCACAGGCAGATATACACACATGCCCCCACTTTGCATGTACATAACATGTATATATACTGATATACATGGATTCACTAATACCTAAATAAAATATACCAGATCTCATGATTTTGAGGCAATTTATGATTGCTCCCTCATATTTCTTCTAAGTCTCTCTCTAACTGAGGATGGAAGGAAATGTTTCTAGCTTATTTTTAAACCAACACAGTAGTTTTGTTGTCTTTCTCTTAGGTCTGACATTTTCCTTCTTTCTTGAAAGCAGCCATGCCGCAACATATATTTTTTTGTCAATGAAGGAGGGAATAAGTAATAAAAGCATCGTTGATGTTGTGGCTATTTAGAAACAATATTTATGGGACACAATAAATAAGCCAAATAACTATAACTAAAATTAAACTACAATTCAAATGAAAAAAAAAAACAACCCAAAATAACATCAAGTAAAAATGAATCAATAAGTTTAAATGAAACAAATATAAACCCATTAGGAGACATGGGCTGGGGTTTAAGGTAAGAAATAATAGTTAGAAGATGGGACCAGCCAGGAGCACACAGGCTGCAAAATCCACAGAGCAGCTAGGACAGGGTCCTTCCTGCTTTCTTCTGCACCCAGGAGGTGGGGCTCTTCCCCAGCCCTCTGTGCACCTTTCTTGCCAGAGGAGAGCTTATCTCCAGGAAGTGCTCTGACCCTGGGACTCATATGAGATCACCATTTTCCTGCCTTCATCTGCACCGAAGAGGTAGGGTTTTTCAGCAACCCTCTGTGCAATGGTCTTGCCAGGAGAGAGCTGGTCTTCTAGGAGTGCTTACACAGGCTTTCAGACCCACAGGAGGAACAAGTTTCAGCCTGAGACAGCAAGGACATCTAACATTGGATACTACCAGATGGTAAGAGGCAAATGTAAGAATCTTATCAACAGAAACCATGACTACTTGGAATCATCAGAACCCAGTATTCTTACCATAGCAAGTACTGGATAACCCAATACACTGGAAAAGCAAGATTAGGATGTAAAATCATGCCTCATGATGCTGACAGAGGATATTCTGAAGGACATAAATAACTCCCTTAAAGAAATACAGGAGAACACAGATAAACAGGTAGAAGCCCCTAAAAAGGAAACACAAAAATCCTTTAAAGAAACAGGAGAACAGGGGTAAACAGGTGCAGGAATTGAACAACCCAATCAAAGGTCTAAAATGGAAGTAGAAACAATAAAGAAATCACAAAGGGAGACAACTCTGGAGACAGAAAACCTAGAAAAGAAGTCAGTAGCCATAGATGCAAACATCACCAACAGAATACAAGTGATAGAAGAGAGAATCTCAGGTGCAGAAGATATGCAAAATACAAAAAGGTACTAACATAAAACATCCAGGAAATTCAGAAAACAATGAGAAGACCAAACCTAAGGATAATAGGTATAGAAGACAGTGAAGATTTCCAACTTAAAGGACCAGTAAATATCTTCAATAAAATTATAGAAGAAAACTTCCCTAACNTAAAGAAAGAGATGTCCATGAACATACAAGAAGCCTACAGAACTCCAAATAGTTTGGAGCAGAAAAGAAATTCACCTGTCACATAATAATCAAAATAGCAAATGCACAAAACAAAGAAAGAATATTACAAGCAGTAAGGGAAAAATGTTAAGTAACATATAAATGCAGACCTATCAGAATTACACCAGACTTCTCACCAGAGACTATGAAAGCTAGAAGATCCTGGGCAGATGTCATACAAACCCTAAAAGAACACAAATGCCAGCCCAGGCTACTATACACAGCAAAACTCTCAATTGCCATAGATGGAGAAACCAAGGTATTCCATGACAAAACCAAACTCACACAATTTCTTTCCACAAGTCCAGCCCTTCAAAGGATAATAAAAGGAAATCTCCAACACAAGGATAGAAACTACTCCCTAGAAAAAGCAAGGAAGTAATCTTTCAACAAACCTAAAAGAAGATAGCCACATGAACAGAATTCCAACCCTAACAAAAATAAAAGGAAGCAACAATTACTTTTCCTTAATATCTCTTTGTATCAATGGACTCAATTCAATAAAAAGACAGCCCAACAGACTGGTTATGTTAACAGGACCCAACATTTTACTGAGTACAGGAAACCCACTTCAGTGACAAAGACAGATAAAGGCTGGAAAACAATTTCCCAAGCAAATGGTCCGAAGAAACAAGCTGGAGAAGCCATTGTAATATTGAATAAAATTGACTTTCAACCTAAAGTTATCAAATAAGATAAGGAGTGACAGTTCATACACATCAAAGGTAAAAATCTTCTAAGATGAACTCTCAATCCTGAACATCTATGTGTCAAATACAAGGGCACACATATTCATAACAGAAACTTTACTAAAGTTCAAAGCACATATTGCACTGCACACAATAATAGTGGGAGACTTTAACACCCCACTCTCAGCAAGGTACAGATCCTGGAAGCATAAACTAAACAGAGACACAATGAAACTAACAGACGTTATAAAACAAATACATTTAACAGATATCTATAGAACACTTTATGCTAAAACAAAAGGATGTACCTTTTTCACAGCACCTCATGGTACCTTCTCCAAAACTGACTGCATAATTGGTCACAAAACAAGTCTCAAGAGATACAAGAAATTGAAATAATCCCATGCATCCTATCAGATCACCATGGACTAAGGCTTCAATAACAACATGAATAATAGAAAACTGAACAACGCTCTACTCAAGTTATCTGACAATAACTTGGTCAAGGAAGAAATAAAGAATGAAATTAAAGAATCTTTAGAGTTTAATGAAAATGAAGGAACAACATACCCAAACTTATGTGACACAATAAAAGCAGTCCTAAGAGGAAAACACATAGCTCTGAGTGCCTCCAAAAAGAAAATGGACAGAGCATACACTATCAGTTTGACAGGACACTTGAAAGCTCTAGAAGAAAAAGAAGCAAATTCATCCAAGAGGAGTAGAAGGCGGAAGTTAACTCAGGGCTGAAATCAACCAACTGGAAACAAAAAGAACTATACAAAGAATCAACCAAACCAGGAGCTGGTTCTTTGAAAAAGTTAACAAAATACATAAACCCTTAGCCAAACTAACTAGAGGGCACAGAGACAGTGTCCTAACTAACAAAATAAGAAATGAAAAGGGAGACATAACAACAAAAACTAAGGAAATCCAAAAAACATCAGATCCTACTACAAAAGCCTATATTCAGAAAAACTGGAAAACCTGAATGAAATGGACAATTTTCTAGACAAATACCAGGTATCAAAGTTAAATCAGGATCAGAAAAAGGATCAAAACAGTCCCATATCCCCTAAAGAAATAGAAACAGTCATTAGTATTCTCCCAACAAAAAAACCTCAGGACCAGATGGGTTAAGTGTAGAGTTCTATCAGACCTTTGAAGAAGACCTAATATCAACTCTCCTCAAAATATTCTGGAAAATAGAAACAGAAGGTACTCTACTCAAGTCTTTCTATGAAGCCACCATTACTCTTCTACCTAAACCACAGAAAGACCCAACAAAAAAGAGAATTTCAGACCAATTTCCCTTATGAATATTGATGCAAAAATACTAAATAAAATTCTCAGAAACTGAATCCAAGAACATATCAAAATGATCATCCATCATGATCAAGTAGTCTTCATTCCAACAATGCAGGGATGGTTTAATATATGGAAATCCATCAACATAATCCACTATATAAACTCAAATTTTAAAAAAAAAGATCATTTCATTAGATGCTGAGATAGCATTTGACAAAATCCAATACCCCTTCATGATAAAAGTCTTCAAAAGACCAGAAATTCAAGGCCCATACCTAAACATAGTAAAAGCAATATAAAATAAACCAGTAGCCAACATCAAACTAAATGGAGAGAAACTTGAAGTAATCCCACTAAAATCAGGAGCGAGACAAGGCTGCCCAGTCTCTCTCTACCTATAATATACTACTTGAAGTCCTAGGAATTAGACAATAAAAGGAGATCAAAAGGATACAAATTGGAAAGAAAGAAGTCAAAATATCACTATTTGCACAGGATATGATAGTATACTTTAGTGACCCCAAAAATTCCACCAGAGAACTCCCAAACCTGATAAACAATTTCAGCAAATTAATTGGATAAAAAAATTAACTCAAACAAATCAATGGCCTTCCTCTACACAAAAGATAAACAGGCTGAGAAAGAAATTAGGGAGACAACACCCTTCAAAATAGTCACAAATTATATACAATACCTTGCTGTGACTCTAACTAAGGAAGTGAAAGATCTGTATGGTGAGAACTTAAAGTCTCTGAAGAAAGAAATCGAACAAGATCTCGGAAGATGGAACATCTCCCATACTCATGGATTGGCAACGTTAATATAGTAAAAGTGGCTATTTTGCCAAAAGCAATCTACAGATTCAATGCAATCCCCATCAAAATCCTAACTCAATTCTTCACAGAATTAGAAATGGCGGATTCATCTGGAATAAAAAAAAAAAAAAAAAAATCCCAGGATAGCAGCAACTATTCTCAATAATAAAAAAACCTCTGGTGGAATCACCATGCCTGACCTCAATCTGTATTACAGAGAAATTGTGATAAAAACTGCATGTTATTGGTACAGTTCCAGGCAGGTAGATCAATGGAATAGAATTTAAGATTCAGAAATGAACCCACACACCTGTGGTCACTTAATCTTTGACAAAAGAGCTAAAACCATCCAGTAGAAAAAAGAGCATTTTTAAAAAATGGTGCTGGCTCAACTGGTGGTTAGCTTGTAGAAGAATGCAAATCAATCCATTAGTATCTCCTTGTAGAAAGCTCAAGTCCAAGTGGATCAAGGACCTCCACATAAAACCAGATACAGTGAAGCCAATAGAAGAGAAAGTGGTGAAAAGCCTCGAACATATGAGCACAGGGATAAAAATTCCTGAACAGAACAGCAATGGCTTGTGTTGTAAGATCAAGAATGGACAAATGGGACCTCACAAAGTTGCAAAGCTTCTTTAAGACAAAGGACACTGTCAATAATACACAAAGGCAACCAACAGATATGGAAAAGATCTTTACCTATCCTATTATCGGATAGAGGGCTAATAACCAATAAATACAAAAACTCAAGAAGTTAGACTCCAGAGAACCAAATAAACCATACTAAAAATGGGGTACAGAACTAAACAAAGAATTCTCAACTGAGGAATACTGAATGACTGAGAAGCACCTAAAAAATGTTCAACATCCTTAATCATCAGGGAATTGTAAATCAAAACAACTCTGAGATTCTGCCTCACATCAGTCAGAATGGTTAAGATAAAAAACTCAGGTGACAGAAGATGCTGACTAGGATGAGGAGAAAGAGGAACACACCTCCATTGCTGGTGGGATTGCAAGATGATACAACCACTCTGGAAATCAGTTTGGCAGTTCCTCAGAAAATCAGACATAGTATTACCTGAGGACCCAGCAATACCACTACTAGGCATATACCCAGAAGATGCTCCAACGTGTAATAAGGACACATGCTCCACTATGTTCATAGCAGCCTTATTCATAATGGCTAGAAACTGGAAAGAACCCAGATGTTCCTCAACAGAGTAACAGACACAGAAAATGTGGTACATTTACCCAATGGAGTATTACTCAGCTATCAAAAACAATGAATTTATTAAATTCTTAGGCAAATGGATGGATCTGGAGGATNTCATCCTGAGTGAGTTAAACCAATCACAAAAGAACACACATGATATGCTCTCTGATCAATGGATATTAGCCCAGAAGTTCAGAATATTCAAGATACAATTCACAAACCACATGAAAGTCAAGATGAAGGAAGACTAAAGGTGGATACTTTGATCCTTCTTAGAAGGGGGAACAAAATACCTATGGAAAGAGTTACAGAGACAAAGTATGGAGCTGAGACTGAAGGAATGACCATCCAGAGACTGCCCCACCTGGGGATCCATCCCATGTACATTCACCAAACCAAGACACTATTGTGGATGCAAAGAAGTGCTTGCTGATAGGAGCTTGATATAGCTGTCTCCTGAGAGGCTCTGCCAGTGTGTGACAAATACAGAAGTGAATGGTAATTGCCATTTATTGGACTGAGCACAGGGTCCCCAATGTAGGAGCTAGAGGAAGTACCCAAGGAGCTGAAGGAGGTTGCAGCCCCATAGGAAGAACAACAATATCAAACAACGAGACTTTCCAGAGCTCTCAGGGACTAAACCACCAACCAAAGAATAAACATGGCTTCAGGTGCACATGTAGCAGAAGATGGCCTAGTTGGTCATCAATGGGAGGAGACTCCCTTTGTCCTGTGAAGGCTTTAAGCCAGTGTAGGGGAATGCCAGGGCCAGGAAACAGAAGTGGGTGGGTTCATGAGCAGGGGAAGTAGGAGGGGATAGGGGTTTTCAGAGGGGAAACCAGGAAAGGGGATAACATTTGAAAAATAAAGAAAGAAAATATCTAATTTTAAAGAAAGGGAAAAGAGAAAAAAAAAGAAAGAAAGAAACAATAGATAATATAACCGGCACAAATAGTGCATGAACAGGAACACTGCAAGCTATTTTGCTATAATACAGTTTTCAATGAAAAGGAGAGAGACTAGATTGCTTAACACACAGCCTTAGGAAAATAGGAAAGGCATTAAATAGAAGAGTAATAAACCAAGACCCCAACTTACTTGATGTGAAAATGAATTTCAAGCTGACTAAAGATGTTATGAAACACCAACTTTGAGTATTGTCATATCTATAGGACACAATTATCTAAATGAGTTGAATCATTTTATAACAAAACTGTAAATAAAAGCATTTTCTTTGAAAATTATATTGAACCGAAGATTGAAATTACTGACAAAACTGATTGCATTAGATCTGGAAATCATGTGTGTGCCCGAGGTCAATAAAGAGAGGGGATAGATGACATGCTGGTAGAGATAGGCATGCTGCATTTAACTGAGTACTGGTACTTAGGCTAAAAGAAAATTGCTAAAAGTGAAGACATGAAATGTCAAAAACTCAAAAAGAATTACATAAGGTAAAAACAAACCAAGGAGTAAGAAAAGCCACTATTTTATAAATACCTAAAGACAATGAAAATATATTAATATCTGGGGTAAGAAAAATTAAGGAATTTATACCACATTGCTTCAGTAGATAAAGAAAACCCCCAAATCTGAAGATTTCAAGTTTTTCAAGGTTGTGGGGAAATGAGATCTGTCTATGTTCCTAGTGAAAGTCAAAATATCAGAGTCACTTCTAAGAGTAATATGACAATGACTGGAAACTAAGAGGAATGTACACTCTCATAGCTTAGTTCTCCCAAGACTGTGTTTCACAAATACCATGTATGTGCATATATCTATATTATATATTTTGTTATCATTTGTTAACAATTAGTGGCAGCCATATGTGGTGGTTTGTAATGGCCTTCATAGGCTCATAGATTTGAATGTATAGTCATGATGAAGTGGCTCCACTTGACTGGGATTAGGAGGTGTCGTCGTGTTGGAGGAGGTGACACTGTGGGTGGATTTTGTCATTTAAAATGCTCAAACCAGGCTCATCATCTCTCTTTCTTCCTCCTGCCTACAGATTCACACATAGAATGTTCAGCTATCTCTACAGCACCATGTCTGCTTGCATGCTACCATGTTTCCTGCCACAATGTTATTCAACTAATCTTCTGAAAATGTTAGCCATCCCCAATTAAAAGATTTCCTTTATAAGAATTTCTGTGATCATGGTGCCTATTCACAGCAATAGAACACTAAGACAGTCCTTAAATGTCTATTAACAGAAGTAATACAGAAACAAATCAAAGGAAAATAGCCCGAGGATGACCTGATTTGATAAAGTTTTTGTTACACATGCCTGAAGACCGGAGTTCAGATACCCAGCACCCATATAAGTGAGTTTCGATGGATCACATCCTTCCCTTGCCACTCCATGACCTTCTATAAAGCCACAGGAACCTCCTTTCTGTTGTGGAGGGATGCAGATTTCTATCCATATGACTTACTTGGGTTTTAGTACTGACCTTACTAAAACATCTCAAGCTGCAATTAGTTCCTATATCAGATGAGAATGATATTTGTTCTAAGGGATTCTTCTGAAGATGTAATATGCTTTGTACCAGCTCCATGATTTTTGCTTATAAATGTGCAGTCTTTAATCATAGAGGAGGATGAATTGTTGCCAAAAACTCTAAAGTGAACAGGCTCCCAGTTGATTGCAGGTTTATAGAAAAATGATGAAAAATTTTGGCTTACACAGTAATGAAGCGGTTCAGAACAACAATTCTTCTTTCTTACAGAGTGGTAATTTAGTTTGAGCAGGTTAAGTCAATGGTGAATAATTTATTACAAAATATGCGTTACAATGTGCATAATTTACTCAAATAAAACCTCATAAAAGTCAAATTTACGAAGATACATATTAACTCAGGCTATAGGCACAGTGTATCTGTGTCTTGAATCATCCCTTTAAATCTGAAATGTAAGTGAATTTAGGAAACTTCCTCATCATGTATTTGAGGAAAAGTGTAAAGTCTTACGTGCATGTGAAAGTCTGTATTCTAAAAAATTGGATATTATAATAGAAGTACTATTTCCGTGTGCCACCATGCCCAGAAATATGTTATCTTTTTGGTTGCACACATATGCACACCTTTCCAAAGTGGCAGCATATATCTTACATAACTATATGGATTTCACATCTCAGTGTGGTATGTGTGTGTGTGTGTATATATATATATATATATATATATATATATATATATATNTGTGTGTGTGTGTGTGTGTGTGTGTGTGTGTATGCGTGCATAGAATGTTGTATATATCTAGTGTATGTACAGTATGTTAGTAAACACTGAGGATGTAAATATATAATGGTATTTTTTTACTCAAAACACTATATCTCTCTTAGCATGCATATTATATGCACGTAGTCCATACTTGCAAGAACATTTTTTAAATAAAGAAGGTTTGTCTAGCAGAAATTTAAAACACATTGTCATATAAAATAAGTGATATAGTTTCCTTCTCGTAACTGTTAATTCGTCAGGGTTCAAAATCTTCATGGAGCTCACTTATGCAACAAATTATTAAATATTCTGCTTAAAAATCAAACAAAACAATTTTTTTTTTGGTTTTTTCAAGACAGGGTTTCTCTGTATAACCCTGGCTGTCCTGGAACTCACTTTGTAGACCAGGTTGGCCTTGAACTCAGAAATCTGCCTGCCTCTGCCTCCCGAGTGCTGGGATTAAAGGCATGCACCACTATGCCAGGCCCACAAAACAATTTTTAATGTGAGCCAGTTCACAGTAAACCAAATCTTTGAATTTTCTAAAATTCTCAAAAAATGTTTAAAAGCCTCTTAGATGACTGACATGCAAAATATGTAAATTTTGAAAAAAAAAATCCTGATTGTAATAAGCTTTTTGTTGCTGCTGTTGTTGTTAAATGTGGCTTCATTTCCTGAGCTGTGGATTGACAGAGAGATGCCATTTCATTTCAGGGTTTTAGTGGTCATAGGTTTTAATGCCAGAGACTCTAAATAAGAGGTCAGTCTTATAGACGTGGTGTCCCAAATGGAGGAGTTATAGAAAGGACTGAAGGAGCTGAAGGGTTTGCAACCTCATAGGAAGAACAATAATATCAACCAACCAGAGCTCCCAGGGTGCAAACCACCAACCAAGGAGTACACATGGCTCCAGCTGTATATGTAGCAGAGAATGACCTTGTCGGGAATCACTGGGAGAAGAGGCACTTGGTCCTGTGAAGGCTCGATGCTCTAGTGTAGGGCAATGTGAGGGCAAGGAGGCAGGAGTGGGTAGGTGGGTAGGGGGTACACCCTCATAGAAGCAGGAGGAGGGAGGATGGGATAGAGGATTTCTGGGGAGGGGGCGCAGGACATTGGAAAAGGGGATAACATTTGAAATGTAAATAAATAAAATATCCAATATAAAAAACTGAGAAAAAACTATTTTAAAAAACTATTAAAAAAAAAAAAAAAAGGAAGGAAAGCAGAACAAGCTGGCTGTGAGGTCAAACTAGACTCAGAGCTAACAGGGAATGCCAAGCTACTTTTACTCTTTTTGAATTGGTAGAGGTCTGAGATCATCAGTATTGCTCTCCTATTTTGTTATAATTGACTTGATAACACAATAACTACACTATCTATTCCAATTGTTTCATTCTATGGGCGCCTGAAATGACTGAATTTTCAATAGCCCAGCACATGAGTACTTACATCTGTGTGTTTGACTAACAATTACTAGGCAATTTGTTTTGTAGGATATAAGGTGTTAAACACTAAACATACAGAAATTAATGCCATATGAGTACTGTCTTCACAAACAGAGAGACAAATGCAAAAACAACAAACTGACACAAAGGTAGGGAGAGTTAATGCAACATTACCTCAACATTGATATAGTATATACAATAATAGTGTAAGTAAAACTTGCGGGAACACTAGGGATACTAAATGAGTCCATCTGGAAGATCTGTTCAATAGCTCCAAAAAGGGAGTTGAATTTTGATAAACATAGGGGAGACATTACTTAAGAAAACATGGATACAGCATTCAGGAGGCTATTAGGGAATACACTGGCCCAGAAAAGGAGAAAAGGTTAAGGATAGGGAAGGCAGGAAGGTAGAAAGTGTCTAGTGAATTTTATCTGTTCACATTAGCGGAAACATGGGTGGCTTTGCAAGAAAAGGGTCAGAAATAGAATCACCTTCTCCCTAGAGCTGCTTCTAAGCAGTGAGCAAGTTCACACTACATGGTTAGCTGTATTCCTGGAATAGCCAAATATATACATATGTACATACATGAATACATACACACACACACACATACACATGTCTATATCTGTCTGTACAAATGTTCCACAATACATTAGTTTATTCTAAGGTTCCTTTTCCCCATTGCACACCATGAAAATTTTATTACATTTCAAATGTGATAAAGTTAAATACAATCTGTTATGTTTGTAAATAATAATAATAATAGGTAATTTTGTTTTTCTTTTCTTCTGAAGTTTTAAAATAATTGTTCTAGAATTGAAACAACAACAGCAACAACAACAAACAACTGACTCCAGAAAGGCTGAGTTGCTCAGAGTATGGCTATATCTACAACCTAATGAGAAGCAGCAAACAGATATTACTATTGTTTTAATTCCATATTTCAGTATTTACATGATCTGAAAGCAAAGAAAATGAGTCCCCTCACTAAAAACAAACGATTTCATTTGGGGAGAGGTAGTTATCCAAAAAGTGATACTTCTGAATCAGTGACAAGCATAGAGCAGGTAGGAGGGGCTCAGCCAAGTGACTCATTTGCCCGATACTTGCTTCTCATAAAATCAAAACCTCTTTCTTTGGAAGATTCGAAAAGCCACAAGCAGAGAACCTTGTCTTAGACAAAGTATGCTTGTTTATTTTTGTCAGTTCACTGTTTAGCCAATTCTAGTCACAAGAAGTACATGAGAACTGTGTTCCAAGCACCTTTGGGTCAGAGTGATAACTAGAGCTGCCAGAACAATTGATTATTATGGTTGTCCTGCAAAACTGCAGCATGAAATCAGTAGCTCTAAATAAGTGAGCATAGAAAGTTTCTGTCTGTGTCCTGACATCTTCTGTAAAGGTGTGGAGTACTTTGGAAACTTGTTATAATGTTGATATTTATTGATGCCAGTTGGAGAGAATTTACAGTGATTTGAAAGATCAAAATAAAACACCCTAACATTAATATTTAAGAAAGACATTCTTTTGGCCCTTATAAAAGGTGTGACAGTATACTGGTGTACTCACCATCTATCATTCTTAATTGTTATTGCTGAGATTCACTGTCCATTGCAGGTCTCCAGTGGGAGATACTCAATCAGCAGGAAAATATATCTCAGAACTCCAATGCCCAAATTGTAATCAGTGCTTTAATTTACTCAGTGAGTCCAAGAATTTGAGAAGTCCAGTGCTAAAAAGCTGTCAGAACACCCACCAACACATAGACACAGACACAGACACACACATACACAGACACACACATACACAGACACACACACACACACACACACACACACACACACACACACACCCCTCTCTCCATGCTTCTCTAGAAGAGAGTGTCACCAATGAAAACTGTAAGGCACAGTAACTTTAGTCATAGAATCTAGAAACCTGCAGTGACAATTGATGGCTCTAAGGGACAGAGAATTGCAGTTAATGACTCTGTGATCTGTCACTTTGGTTTCCAAACAGAAAAAAGTTAGAGCATACTCTCTGACAAAGATGTGTTCCAGTAGGTGACTCTAATAGATGAAAAGACAAAGCATAAAGTATTTGCAATGTGAATGTTAACTGCTTTTGAAAATTCACATGGCAAATGCACATGTAGTCTTATTGACAGGCTGTTGCAGATGGACCAGGAAGCTGTTTGATAGAAAGTTGCCCCAAGTTCCAGAACCTCAGGCTTGTTTCTAGTGGACATGAGAGAAAAGGGAGTGAGTTAAGAAGTAGAGGTGGGGGAGTTGTTACATAAAGAATGCCTAGCAAACAGTATGCAGTCAATAAGTAATAATATACAGAATCAATTAATAACTAATAGCAACAAACATCACACACACACAAAAAGTCTACGGCAGTTTGAGGAAACTAAACACCAGTGTTCCTAGTCTTTAGAAAGAACTGGAGCCATGTTGCCCTGACTCTTTACTCAATTCTCAGTCACTGAACAGCAGCAATGGTCTCCCCTGAAACCTTGGAAATAAACAAGCAGGTACATCTTCTGTCTGCTAACTTAACTCTCCATTTGATGGAAACCTCAAGTGACTTACATGCACATAAATGTCTGAGAAGAATTGCTTTGAGAGGATACCCAGGAACGGGTAGTAAAAAAAGACAGATGGTTCTGATCTCAGGGTGTTGGGAATAGGCAGACATTGGTGTGTCTGACAGCAAAGCAATCATTGTCTACAGGCTGTGAAGACAGGTGGTTTAAAACCACAGGTTTCCTGAGGGACAGGCACTCAGCATGGATCAACCACAGGCTGAAAGCAAAGATCATAAAGCACATATGAGAGGGAGAACAGGTGCAGGAATAGAACGCATGAAATATGGCTGAAGGGCAGAGCAAATCTTTATACAGGAAATTTTATTTTGCTTCTATGCAAAAAGTGTTGTGTAATAAATTTATACAAATTAGTTTATGCATAATTACATATATAGATATATAATCTTATATACATATTATATATATATATATATATATATATATATATATATATATATATATAATCAGTGCCAATAGGAATAGGAAGTCTCTTCTCTCAGTTTTAGTTTTAATATTCCTCTAGAAAAATTGAAATTCTAAATACTTTCTCTATTTTTGGAGATGTAAATATTTATGAAAGGCTAAATAGTCCCTTTAACAATTCTGCCTGTCAGGAATGCCTGTCACAGGCTCCCTTGGCACTTATATTTTCAGTGCTCATATAGGGAGGGTTACCTGTACCCCTCACCTTATGGAAGTTTACCTGACTCCACTTCGTAGTTTTCTTCTTTTCATAAAATCAAAGGTTGGCTTTAACTCAGATGGAGAGTTAACATGTTTGCAGTAGATTATATCAGCTTGGACAGTGAAACAATGTAACCCCAATTTACTCTTTATTGTATTGCCCCTGACCCATGTAATAAAGTTTGTTGTCTAACCACTAATAAAATGCTTTTATTATTTTCTGTTTGTATTTTTTTGCAGATAATACTTTCAGTTGACACAAGAATTCAGTTACAATTATTTCTCTTACCCAAATCACCAGGGCATGATACCTGGTTTGAGAGCCACTGACAGTGGCAATGTATTTCACACATCTTCTGTAATGACCATGAGGGAAAGGCAGAAGAATTAAAGTTGGTTTGCTTTGATTCTCCTTTAATCATTTATGATAATAATAATATCCTTATTATATATTTTAAAATGCAATGAAATCTGTGGGCATAGAGAAACAGGAACTTATTCTTTAAGTAGGAGACATAACTTAGAATTTAAATCATTTATGACACTGTTTCAAATTGGCATGAACAATGATTTATCCACTTCTAAATGTTACAAATCCCATCTTGCTCTTCTCCCCACAGGAACCCTGCCTCTGCCAGTCTGAACGCGACTGGGTTGGACCACTGCTTTAGCATAGAGAACAGCATGCTGCTCATGTAGTTGGTGTATCTCTTGTGAACATCTCTCAAGCATTCACTCATTTGTTCCTTAATTCACCCCCTCAGTAAGTCATTAAGCATTCTATCATGCCAGGCTCATTTCTATGTATTATAAGTTTAAGGCAAATAAAGCCCAGATTTTACTTTCAAAGATCTTATAGCTTCTTGAGGAGGCATACCTCATGTTTGCTTTTAGTAAAGAGTGGTAAATGCCACAATGGTTGCACAAGAAGCAACGGCAATTCAGAGGTACTGGGATGTTTCAGTCTAGGTATAAGTAGGAAAAGGGATTATTTTAGAAGGCATTATATCCTAAGCCTAACTTGAAGCTGGAGTTTAACTTCGCTAGCAGTGGCTCTCACATTTCTCCCCTTTGGCTGGCAAGTTCTAAAACCTAGATTCTCCAGAATTTGTTTATGAAGCCAGTCTAGGAAGGTTTTAATGGACTTCACAGGATGAATGGTATTCCTTTGTACTATATTGAGCTCAGCTTGCCAGCCCTACAACACATTGTGAGGTCTTTTAAAACAGGAACTTTGATTTATTCATCTGTATCATCAGTGAACAGCACACTGCCTTGCTCATAAACAGTACTAATTAATATTTGTAAATGGCCAAATATTAGGTGCAAAGGAGTTATTGATGTGTGTGAGACATGGATTGTGAAGGAAAAAGAGTTACTGTACCATCAGTAGAAAGAACAACATGGGCACATGAATTCATAAAGCAAGGATGTATGTATAGATTAAATATTTAGAGCTACTGGACACACACTGTGACAAAGAGAGGGGATTGGGTAAAACTGGAAAAGTACACAGAGATGCTGCTTCAGTCGTTTCCTGAAATAAGAAGCACTAGTAATTTCCCCCAAACATAATGAAGTTGGTTAAATTTCATGCCCCACTGCATTATCAGAAATTCCAATAGGGAGTTGAATTAAAGTATAAGACTAGACAATCCTGAATTTGACTCCTTTGCCATCCTGATTTGATTCTGCTTTGCTTTGGCAGAATGTTGGAGGTTGTCTCCTGATATGAAGATATGTTTGATGTGAACATGTTACAGCCATGCCTCCCTACCATGTGACCTGCAGAGATGCAGAATTCCAAGAAGGAGAATCCCCTAACAAGTAGGATAGTCTTCATGAAAGCTCAGTATAAACCCCCAAGCAACCTGCCCCAGAAAGATGGGTACCCACTGCAGAAAATTTCCTGTGCATATGAAATTTTTGAATAGGGTGTAACAAAAAAATGGATGCAGAATTTACATCTAATATGTGGCAGTGAATCTAATAATACAATACTTGACTAGTAGAAGTTTTCAACACAAATTTGTTAATTGATAGGCACATAGTAGTAGAGAATACTGAGATACTAATTATGACTAGGTTCCCATCTGACCCACTTTAATACTTAGAATGGTATGATTCTTATTGAGATAAGTAATTAACTATGATATAATCTTGGGAGTAGCTATGGCAAGCAGTTAGGTTGCTACATTGGGACAGGTCTGGATTCTATTTCCTTTTCCATTTGAAATGGGGTTTGTGTTCACTGACAAGTCATAAGCTTTCCTGACCCCATGAAATCTAAACACAAATAGCATATTGGTAAGTAATTAGAGTGTTTTTATTGTTTATAATAGAAAGTTGTATTAATAATTCAAATTGACCATTATAGAGTTGGTCGCATTATACATAGCTCAAGCCAGGGCAGAAGGAGATAAATATGCATAGCAGTCTTTATTTAAAATACCTAGGTGTTTATCAGAAAAAATTTAGTGAACTAGCAATTGATGAGAACTACTTTAATTTTTCATCATTTATTAAAATCCAGCTAATATCACATTTAGTGGTTAAATTCAAAATTCTCTATTCTCATACTTTAATTCAACTCTCTGTTGGAAGTTCTGATAATGCAATGAGGCATGAAATCTAACCAACACCATTACGTTTGGTAGAAATTACAAGTGCTTCTTATTTCAGGAAATGTAACTATCTCTCTAGAAACTGATAAGATTACAGAGCAGCACATATTAGCAACAAGTGGATTTATCAAGATGTCAGAAGGCAAGGTCAGAATCAAAAATGACCTAGTTTTGAAAACTGGCAATAACCTTTGGAAAATTGAATAAAAGCATAGTATAAAAATAGGAATGTAGGACATTTCAAAACATTCACAGAATATTTAACAAAATGTGTGCTGTCACTTTAAACTACTAAATATTGGTATAAAAATTATGTAAAGTGATTTTAGAATAGACTACTTGGAAAATAATTAGCTTTAATTATATAAAGTTTTGGAAAACTTTAGAGCCCTCTAGAGGGAAAGGAATGGTGGCTGAGTAGAGAAGGCAGTGTGGAAGCTTTCTGAAGCTATGGAAATATTCTGTGTATTCATAAGAATGTGATGGATATGTGTTTTTGCTTACTAAAATTACTTCTTATACCTAGGAGTTCAACATTTTACTGAACATAACTTGGCTAAGAATGATGTTCAAATCATGCTGAATTCTGGTGAGTAGGTAGCATGGCACAGTAATTATAAAACTAGTGCATCATCATCTTGGTCAAGGATTTTAAGAGTACTTGTGTACTCTATAAATAATCACTGAGATAATATCAATATGAGTGAAAACACCTTGAGCTTAGATTATCAGCACTAATTATTATTCTCATTTAAAAGAACCAAGGCTTCTTGGAGAAATGGAAATAAGGCAGAAAAATTTTGTCTTTATGTTGGGACACTGTATTGTAGCAGAAAGAAAGGAAATATTTAAAGAGTTATCAGAACACTGTAGAAGTTGAAGCAGCTTTTCTTAACCAAATATGGTATAATTTAGAACTATTTAATAAAGAACTTAACCCATTAAATTACACACACACACACACACACACACACACACACACACACACACACACACACCATATGAACAATTAAATAAAGGGGAGGCAGACTTCCACCATAATTGCAACCAATGTTTATGGAAGGGAAGAGGAAGGTGGAGGTGGAAAAACATATGTATAAATAAAAAAACAAAAGAAAAACAGGTGAATTCTTGATGGGAAAACGATGTCTAGTTACAAAGGCAAAATCACAATCCTGACTCACATCAATTGGTAAGGATGTTAGGATCCGCCAACATTACGTGCTTCATAATTTCATCCTTTAGGAATTCTTTACAAAAACATAACAAATATATTTCATAATAAAACCTAGTGTACTGGCTAGTTTTGTGTCACAAAACTTGACACAGCTGGAGTTATCACAGAAAAAGGAGTTTTAGTTGGGGAAGTGCCTCCATGAGATCCATTTGTGGGGCATTTTCTCAATTAGTGATCAAGGGGGAGAGGCCCCTTGTGGGTGGGACCATCTCTGGCTGGTAGTCTTGGATTCTATAAGA
>NC_034590.1:60072898-60088004 GCF_900095145.1 Mus pahari | reverse complement strand
AGCAGGCTGAACAAGCCAGGGGAAGCAAGCCAGTAAAGAACATCCCTCCATGGCCTCTGCATCAGTTCCTGCTCCCTGACCTGCTTGAATTCTAGTCCTGACTTCCTTGGTGATGACCAGCACTATGGAAGTGTAAGCTGAATAAACCCTTTCCTCCCCTACTTGCTTCTTGGTCATGATGCTTGTGCAGGAATAGAAACCCTGACTAAGACACCTAGACAAAATGAAATTCAGAAATATTTTGCCAAATTAGTATCCTCATCTTTGACAACTTTCAGAATTAAAAAGATAAAAATAATCTGATAAATCTCTCAAGATTAAAGGAGAATAGTAATAAGGATGTGATGGAAAATTAAAAGGTGTGATCCTAATTGGATCCTGGAAAGGATAACATATCTTTGGGGGGGTATTAGTGGGGTTCTCTGTCAACATAGATTACAAATTATACAAAATATGATACCACTGTTATGTTTCATTTATGGATCACTATAAGTGATTATGTATATCTTTTCACTTAGGCTATGTAATGTGTTCTTATATAAGATCAAGCAAATTTAGGACTAAAGTATCTTTTTCTCAAGGGTTCGTAAAAGAAGATACACAAAGATTACAAGATGGCACATGTCACCTACACATTAACTACTAGATTCTCTTGAAATATACTAAGGATAATTTAAAAATTGCCATTCTATAGTAATGTGTGATGGTGGAAAGGCACCAGAGGTTTCGAAGCAAAGATGGTCGGGGGACATTGAAATAAGAAGAGTGTGAGCTGAATTCCCTTTTGCAGAGCCCAAGCCCTAGGTGTGGCTTGCTCAGCTCCAACTAAAAATTTAAGGCAACTACAGATTCTAAGAACCACAGCTTCAGAAATTGTGCACTGCACTTTCAGAACCAGATAGAATGTGGAGAGGGCGGGTAAGGGAAAGATAAGGGACATGGGAAGGAATGGGGGCAAGGGAGAGGGAAGGAGGGAAGGAACAGGAGACAAGTCCTACATTATAGAGGGATGGATGGAGTTCAAAAAGGAGAAAGTGAAAAAGAAACTAGAAGCCAGAAGTAGCATTGAACAGACTTGCAGTTCTGCTCACAGGAATCTTGCAGTTCACAAACCATATAAGTGCTTTGAATATCCTTTCTTCTCATCTTCCCATGGAAGCAGGGCCAAGGAGCCATTTACCAAGATGCCTGCTATATGGGCTGCTAGGCACATCTAGACAGAGTTCTGCATGGCCTACTCTTGAAAGTAGGGCAAGTGTCAGGGGACTGTGTTCTGAAAGTTGGCCTGCAGCATCTTTCTTGTGACTAGAGAAAACTTAGAAACAGAGAACAGACCACTCCACTTTGTGGAGTTCTGATCTGAACAATAGATAGGAGTGAGACTTAAAAGGTCTATGGAATATGGGTGAGCAGTGACAAATATTTAAAGGTGTTTATGTCTAAGGAATTCCAGAAACATGGAGTTACTATGGGAAAAGCCATATTTAAAGTGCTTAGAATTTTCTTACTGTGAGAGAATATTAAGTATATATTAATCACATTTATTTTAATTCTGTAGATATGATTCATTTCATATTAAAAAATTCTAAGAGGATAAGTTAACATTCAAGATGAGAATTCCTTTTCATGGTCAAGTCATCTCTCAGTTCTCATCATTTGTTTGCCAGCTGTCAATTTTGGAGATGACAAAAATGTAGAGGTTTTTGGCAACAATGTAAAGTCGTTTTTTGTTTATTTGTTGTTTGTTTGTTTGTTTTGTCTATAGAAAGCCTCCACAACTTATCTGTTTCTCTACAGATCCAAGGAGAAAGAGCTACATAGAAAAATATCCTGTTCATTAACAAAAAAAAATACTTCAATCCTAAAACTTGATTCCTAATCCAGTACAATTGCTGGGAAGCAAGCTGGAACACATACAGTTTGGCTTTTCTGATCACCCAATGGTCATATTTGAGTTCTAGCAAGCTTCATGATCTTTTGTCCCTTCTTAAGCAGAGGATTGCATGCTCATCTAATGGTGACAAAGTTGGGATCCTCAGAAGGCAGGAGAAACACAGTCTCTTTTTTCATTAGATATTTTCTTTATTTACATTTCAAATGTTATCTCCTTTCCTGGTTTCCCCTCTGAAAACCACCTATCCCATCCCCCTTCCCCCTGCTCACCAAACCACCCACTCCCTCTCCTCTGTCTTGGCATTCCCCTACACTGGAGTATAGAGCCTTCTCAGGACCAAGGGCCTCTCTTCCCATTGATGTCCAACAAGGCCATCCTCTGCTACATATGCAGCTGCAGCTATGGGTCCTTCCATGTGTACCCTTTGGTTGTTGGTTTAGACCCTGGGAGCTCTGGGGGTACTGGTTGTTTCATATTGTTGTAGTTCTTATGGGGCTGCAAGCTCCTTCAGCTCCTTCGGTCCTTTATTTAGCTCCATCATTGGGGACCTTGTGCTCTGTCCAATGGTTGGCCAAGAGCATCAGAACCTTTTTTCTGAATAGGATTATTCATGCTCTATTTTCTCCATTTCCTAAGTAAAATCAGAGCACTTGCTTTCATCCAACTAAAAATGATACACTGGACAGTAGAGTTGACCTTTCAAGAGCTCTTTGAAGGCAAGAAGGCACAATTGTCTTAAATAAATGCACAAGTGCATTAATAGAGTCAAAAAACATCTTCTGAATATAAAAATCAGAATAATTAAATTGATGTCATCTTGTGATCAATTCCAATCATGGCGTTTCTTTCCCTGCTTTTTTATTATGTAACTATAATAAGCTGTCAACCGTGCATTTAAATTCCTGTGGCGAGAAAACATACAGATTATAATGAATGTAAGAATATGTTTATAACCATATGTTTGTTCCCATAAAAATGTGCCAATGTAAGAATTGCTCCATTTTGAATATTTTGGCACCATGTAGGGGTAGTGGGTTGAAACACGCATCGTGGGTTCTTGGCTTTTCTCTGCGTATTGTAATCTTTCCATTTTTTAACTTAGAGGTTTCTAGACTACCACCTTTCTCCTCCTCTCCTTCCTGCTCCCCTACTTTGCTTCTTTGTGTTAAGGTGAGGTCTGAAAATACATTCCAAACAATGTCATATTACATAAACGTAGAGACAAAGGATATGGTTACTTAGCAACAAAGGCATGGTAAAAAAAAAAAAAAATCTTACTTTTACTTTCCGTTTTGGGGTTGTGTTCCGGAAGGGACTTACAAAGAGATTCAGGGTGTGAGAAGATGATTTTAGAAAGTCAGCCTAAGACAGCTAGTGGAATAGTAAGATCTCTGCCCTGTGCAAATGACACACATACTCAGTGACAAGGCAAATGGAAGGAGAGGATTGGAGAAACTCGGCTACAGGTGGGACTGGAAGCCTCGCTTTTCCGTTGGTTTTTCTCTGACTTCTTGAAAGTGTAACATGGGATAACAAACAATGCACTGAGAATGAAGACCTGTCTAGACGCTGACCCACCATACTATCAGCTTAAATCTGTATTGCCGTAAGCACTGTAAACTGAGACTTGGGTTGGCTCTGTAAATTGTCTATGCGAATTAACATGATTCAGTTGCTTTTATTTTTTATTTTTTGATCTCAGAGATTTTTTTCCACACTATTAAATACTGAAAATGTTGGACATGTAGGAAATTAAAGTTATCAGTATCCACTGCCAGATTTGTCCCTTTTCATCACAGAGTTAATTTATTCTGAGTACTTTGCTTTCATTAAGGTTGCCTGTGTGAATCTGAAACTTTCTGTTTAATCTCAGAAAACAGTCAAAGGATAAGTGACTAATAGAATTGGTAAATTCTTTACAAATCTTAGATTTTCTGATTAGGAAAAGATGCCATATTATTTTTAAGTTAATTTTCAGCTTTCATACAATCAGATGGGTTTCATTGTGACATCTACATATTTTGTTTTGTTCTCATTCAGACCCCCTCAACTGCCTCCTGGTGCCTTCCTCTCCTGCTGATGGGGTCTCCTCTTTCTAATCAAATATCCACTGCTTCGACTTTTTAGACACTTTCTTCTCCTCTCATGTATCTCTCTTTTTCTTTCATGCACAATGATTCTCTCTCTCTCTCTCTCTCTCTCTCTCTCTCTCTCTCTCTCTCTCTCTCCCCCTCTCTCTCCCCCTATCTATCTCCCTCAGTACTAAGAAATATATATTATCTTAAAAGTTAATCACATATTAGATCATAAAGAAAAATCCCCAACAAGTTTAGAAAAATTAAATAACATCTTGCATTCTATCTGACCAAAATGAAATAAACTAGAAATCAACAACAATAGAAACTACAGAAAATATACGTACTTGTGAAAATTTAAAGATAATAATGTTAAATGATGAATGGGTCACTATAGAAATCAAGAAAGAAATTAATTAAAGCAATTCCTGGAATTCAATGACAATAAAGTACAACATATTAAAATCCATGGGACATACTGAAGGCAATTCACAGGAAAACAGTTTACATTGCTGAGAGCTTACACTGGAAAATAAGACAGAATTCAAATATGTAAGTTAATTCCATGTGTAAACTAGGAAAAACACTCAGAAAATGGTATGGGAAGACATAAAATTAGGTTGGAAATTAATGAAATAAAAATTAAAAAATATCAGTGCTAGGACACAACAAAATGAAAATGTTTTCTGAAAATTCAACATGATTGACAAACCCTTAGTCAAATTAACCGGAAAAAGACAGAGAAATAGAGAGAGAACCAAAATTAATAAAACTAAAGGTGAAAGGAGAACATTACAATGGATACAATGAAATTCAGAAAAGCATTAGGACATACATTAAAAGCCTGTACTTCACTAAGATGGAAATTCTAAAAAAGGACAAAATGATGACATTTTAGGTGTATGGCATATCAAAATTCCAAGATGGTAGTTTCAGTTGTTGCTTCATACCTGCATGGCTTTCTGTGACATGAGGTTCTCTGCAGCAGTACAGCAGGATATACCACCATCGGGAAAAGATTAGATGTAAAAGTATGCCTTCTACTCAACTCCTATTGCTTTTGTGACACTGTAAAGTAGAAAATTTTATGTCTGACCAATGCAAGCTTTCCTAGTATAGTTATGTTGCCAGTGTGAATGTAGAAAACCACAGTTTCTTTGCAAGAGCAACTATTAGAGACAATCACACAGTTTCTTCTGTAAAACTCATGGTTGACAGTTGTCTGACAGAACATGTCAAATTATTAGCAGATTCTGAAGGACAGAAATGCTCTAATTGTGGCAGAACCTTTAGTTATATTAAGATTTTTGTAACACTAGCCCTGTTGATTTTGGGTGCCAAGCAACTCTTTACTAGAGAGAGACGTTGTCACCTGCATTGTGAGATGTAGACAAGCAGTAGTCCTTGTATGCCAGGAATGCTGGAGTGGAGTTATGGCAATCAAATGTCCTATGAGAATCAACATTACTTCAGGCTGAGAAATGCCATGTCAAAGGGCTTGAAAGCATTGTTTTTCCTATTATATGATTTCACTCAATTTTATTCCACTGCAAATTTACTCACAATAATAATTAGCAAATGAAAGTAAAAAGTTGTGATTATAAATTACTTATACCTTGTAAAGTGCTAAATAAACTCTCTCTCTCTCTCTCTCTCTCTCTCTCTCTCTCTCTCTCTCTGTGTGTGTGTGTGTGTGTGTGTGTGTGTGTAAATTTACAAGTATTTACATACATGCCTTATGTAACTACTATATTTGCTATTCAATCAAAAATTGAATGAGTCAATGCTGCAAATGGCCTAGACTGCCGGGGAAGGTAATACTGAGAATATCATAGCAGTCTGATAAATGTCTACTGGGGAATGAGAAAAAAAGATGATTAAACTATGGTTTGAGAAATGGTGCTCCTTTAATGCAGTAAGGAAACACAGATATCTGTGCAGAAATCTGAAGCAAAGTCAAGCATTCTGGAGATAGATCGGAAAAGTGGTTGAGCAGGTTTAGTATCTCCAGGGATCTCCACCAACTGTCTGTGTTTTAAGCATGATAAAAATGAAGCTAAACATTGAACTTGGACTCATTTAACCAGATGGTAACAAAAGAAACTGTCATCAACTTATTCCTTGAACTAATGCTTGCCATTTCATCAAATCCTGTGAGATTACAGATACTTCCAACAAGTTTAAAAAGATAACTCACTCGTAATGATGAAGAAAGTGTATTTTTATTTTATTTGTTTATTTCCCATGGGGCATCCACAGATACTATCTCATGTGCACTTCTGTCAACACTGTGGATCAGTTACACACAGTGTGCACTATCATCTGTTTCTTGGTGCATCAGTATAGCTTAACAGAATGTGTTAAAGCAGTGTTCTCAAAGCATGCTTTCCCTTCTCAGCATGGATATACAACTCCCATAGGGCAATGTAATGGTGCATTGTGGTGCAGCTTGTCATTGTATTTTAGCAGCAGGACTCTGCCATCATTTTGCTATCCTTGAAAGCAGTTCAATTTTTGCACTTAGAGATGAAATTATAGTATCTCAAAGCTAAATTTAAAGTAGTAATTTACTCCTGTCTCCACAAAGAAACAGAACCAATCAATGTAATAAAAATATTTAAGATCATTCCGTACTTTGTACAGTTGCTGTTGTACATGTGTGACTCAGACGGTCCAGCAAACTGCCTAGTGTTAGAGAATATATAGAAAACAGAACATTACTTGGCTTCAGGTGGAGAGTCAAGAAATCTATTAGTGAAATGGATGACTGGGAAGTGAATGAAGCAGATGGTGACTTATTGTTTACTACCATGGCCATATTCTTCTATTTTCTGTTAAGAACAAGTGTCTCAAGATTGGTTTCAACAGGACTTTGAATACCAGTTGTTGTTGGTTTTTTTTTTTTTTTAAATCAAGGGCAGGTTTAGCTGTCAGAAGATTTCCTTTGTACTCTATGTTGCATACCATAGCCACTCTAATTAATCAACTGTCAGGCTCACAGGAAACACTTACTTCTGCAATGACTATTGGTCATCAAATCCCACCACTTTTTATTATCGGGGTAAGCATCTCAAAACTGCTCTTCAATTCCCACTTCTTTCTTGCCACTCCTACTCAAAGTCCATCTCTTCATTTTGGATCTCTAAACTAGTTTTTCAGTTAGCCCAATTTTATGTTTTCCTGTTATATTTCAACCACTGTATTCAAGCCTAAACTTAAAAACTTATTTTTGTCTTCTATCTTTATTGTCTTTCAATAAGTGTACATAACAACCCAAATTTTTTTGTCTAGTCCCCTAGACCCCCACAATGAGACCTTTCACATTTTTCTCTGCATGAATGTTTTTATACCTGAATGATAATAGTCTTTTAATTTTCCAGAACATGCTTTCTATATCACTCCCCATACTTTTCTGATATTGATTGATATTTACTCAGCACTGTAGGCTATATGGCAGACTATGGAAACAACTGAGTACTTCTATTTTTTTATTGCCTCTGTATGTCTATATCAGTATCCCCTGCATTACAATTTCATATCTACTCTGTTCTGAATTCAGAGATAGAGTTCATATATGAATAAAAAAATCAGTTCTGTGACAGATCAATGATCAACAAGCCAACTATGAGCAGATACTGGCTACTTATACTGTGAGAATTTGCATATAAAACATTTGTGACAATTTCTCCAACTAATGTCTATAGTCTACAGGATGTCAATAGCATTGATAATATCTCAATTTTGCATAATGATAAAAATAGCTTGACTAACAAGTAATTAAGTGGATAAATCTGGTTAGATTCTAGACCATTCAGATGGTTATGCTCTTAATCATTTTAAATATTAGCAAATTAATAATTTAGTAATACATGATCTAAAGTTCCTAATAATTTAGTGATAGATAATCTAAGATTCCTTTGTCCACATGAGTCCTTTCTCTACCCTTAAATCTGCGAAAAGCCATGCACATAAAATTCCAGCACATTAAAAATTACTCTGCTTTCTTCTAATATGAGAGTTATTCAAATTGAATTGATAAAAATGAAATTAGTCCTTCCAGAGAAGCCATTGGGCATATGCAAGGTGTTGGAACAGATAAGTATGATGAGTACTGTGGGCTGGCATTGAACAGTCTGGGAATGGAGCCCACAAGGCTATCTAGAAGGAATCCTAGTGTGTGCCATTCATGCAAATGATAAAATACTGGAACCAAAGGTTAAAATTACAGTGGAAGGTTCTGGTTGCTTTCCGGAGGGCTCTACTGAAGTCCCTCCCATCCTCTTTTTGCTTTGTTCTTTCCTGAAAAGTGGCTTCTCATTTTTCCCCAGCTGCACATCACTAAAGAGATAGAATCACACAGGGAGAAGCTTGCCTAGGTGGCAGGAAAGGGAGCTACTGTGGTCTTGGCAGGATTTGCTCACTGTCTTCTGTTTAAGAAGCTGTCTCAAGACAAAAAGAATAAGTACTGTATTGATGAACAATACCAGCTGCTATGCACAGTGTGTTTGTGGACTGAATGAAAGTATACATATTTTTAACCATCAATGAAATACAGACCAATTTCTTTCCAGAGTTATAAGAAAAAACATTAATTAATGTAATAATGAAAATTATTAAGTATCTGCAATATTCTAATCATTTAGATAACTGATGCCAAATATTATTTACTTGAGCTCTGGATAGACCTGGGAAAAGTCATTATTGTCCTTCATTTATAGCTAAAGAAATTATGGCACAGAAGCAAAGCTAGATCACCCAGTAAACAAAGATCAGAATCAAGTTTCACTTCAAGTCAATTGACTCCCAGTTTGTATATATACATACATACATACATATATATGTAGCATACTGCCTTCAAACATTTATCCGTTTGATTTTAAAAATATTTTCATTCAAAAATCTTTCCTTTCACATTGCAATATTAGTAGATTCAATGACTATTCTTCCAGAGTAAACTCATATAAAAAAAAATCAAGCTAATTATTAACCACAGTAGGAGTTTAATTCAGATCACCTCTTGTAATTTTTTTCTTGGTTCGTTTTATTTTTTATTTTTCAGGGCTGGTTGGTGAAATACATCTTGATATATTTCACATACTAGCTTCAATTGGACAATAAGTTTTTAATCTTTCTTTTTTTTTAAGATATTTTCTTTATTTACATTTCAAATGTTATCCCCTTTCCTAGTTTCCCTTCTGAAAAACCCCTATCACTTTCCCCCTCCCCCTGCTCACCAACCCACTCACTCCCATTCCTGGCCCTGGTGTTCCCTTATACTGGGGCATAGAGCATTCACAGGACCCAGGACCTCTCCTCCCATTGATGACCAACTAGGCCATCCTCTGCTACATATGCAGCTAGAGCCACGAGTCCCACCATGTGTTTTCTTTGATTGGTGGTTTAGTCCCAGGGAGCTCTAGTGATACCAGTTAGTTCATATTGTTGTTCCTCCTATAGGACTGCAAACCCCTTCAGATCCTTAGGTCCTTTCTCTAGCTCCTTCACTGGGGACCCTGTGCTCCATGCAATGCATAGCTGTGAGCATCCACTTCTGTATTTGTCAGGCACTGGGAAAGTCTCTCTGTAGACAGCTATATCAGGCTCCTGTCAGCAAGCTCTTGTTGGCATCCACAATAATGTCTGGTTTTGGTGGCTGTTTATGGGAAGAATCTCCAGGTGGTGCAGTCTCTGGGCAGTCCTTCCTTCAGTCTCTCCTTCACACTTTATCTCTCTAAATCCTTCCATGGGTATTTTGTTCCCCTTCTAAGAAGGACTGACATATCCACACTTTGGTCTTCCTTCTTGAGTTTCTATGTTCATAGCAGCCTCATTTATGAGGTTTATGGTTCTTCCCAGGAGCTGGGAAGAACCCAGATGTCCCTCAACAGAGGCATGGATACAAAAAATGTGGTACATTTACGCAATGGAGTATTACACAGCTGTTAAAAACAATGAATTTATGAAATTCTTAGGCAAATGGATGGATCTGGAGGATATCATCCTGAGTGAGGTGACCCAATCACAGAAGAACTCACATGATAAGCATGCACTGATAAGTGGATATTAGTCCAGAATCTCAGAATACCCCAGATACAAGTCCAAGTATTTCTAAGTTGTTGCCTTGCCTGGAATTTGCTGAAGTTTGCTAGGTACTCACGCTTTGCATGTTTTCAAATTGAACAGATTAAACTGAAGGTAACTGTTTCTTCCACTAGAACTTATCATTTAGGCTTTCAGGACAATACTGTAAAATGTGTCTTAGCTACATCAAGCATGCGCTTGAGTCTGACCTCTAAAAGGTTGTCCCTGAAGTGAAACTTACGTTGAATTTTTTCTATCTCAAATTGTTTCTAGGAACATGTGGACAAATGAGAATGCTTCTTTATTTTGCCAAAACTTAAATTATCAGTGTATGACTTATAAATAAGAGACATGGACAATAGGCATAAGCAGTGCATTCAAGTTACATAAATTCTTTAAAGAGCAATAAGTGAACATTTGAGACAAGATTTGAAACCCACAGATTTGTGATAAGAGTAGGTTTTAAATGTTCACACACACACATTATTATATTTCCTGTTTAGCTTGAAGGTTATAAGCATTTCAGAGTGGATACAAATGTCAAAACACATGTACACATTGCATTAGATGAATATAATTTTTTATTTCTTATATATATATATCAACAAATTTAGAATACAAGTTTCACAAATAAAATATAAAATATAAAGAATAATTAATTAATAAAATAGAGCTACAATAAACTACAACAATCCAAGAAAAATTCATTATATAGCCGAGATAGGACATCAGAGGATACAAAGGAAAATATCAGTGAACTTGGATATGAAATAATAGAATTATTTCATGGGGCAGAGAAAGATAATAGACTCAGAAAATATATATTCCAACAGCTGAATTAAAAAGGAGAAAAGAACGAAGGTGAGGCTAAAAAAATATTTCAAGAAATAATGGTTAACCCTTTGCAAATTGAGCAAATGTGAAATTTTAAGGTTTAAGTTGAGGGAGCGTCATAGAGACCTCATGCTTGATACTACCTTAAAACCTAGGAACCAGAAGCTGGATAGTCCAGTGACCTAGAATAGAATCAAACAGGACTGGCCAAAAAGAAAAGAAAAAGTCAATGAAATGATTCCTAATGATACTCGGCTGTACCTATCCTCAGAGAGGCTTCATCCAGCAACTGTTGGGAGTAGATGCAGAGATCCACTGTCAAACATTAGGCAGAGCTGGAGGAATATTGAGGAAGAGGGTGGGGAAGGAATATAGGAGCCAGAGAGCTTAAGGATACCATTATGGGGGATCACAGAGATGAGGGAGCCTGTAGGAGTCTTTGTAGATCCTTTGCATATGTGGTATGACTGAATAGCTTGGTGTTCTTGTGGGAATTCTAACACTGGGAGGAGTGGCTGTCTCTGACGCTTTTACCTACTTGTGGGACACTTTTTCTCTTACTGTACTGCCTTGTTCAGCCTTGATGTGATGTATGTTCCTGGTCTTATTACAGCTTGTTCTGCAGTGTTGATGTCTCTGAGAGGCCTTCTCTATTCTGAGAGGAAGTCTAGGGAGGGGGTATGGACCTTGGGGAGAAGGGAAGGATGGGGAAACTTCAGTTGCGATGTAATATATGAGAGAAGAATTTTTAAGCCGGGTATGGTGGCACACACCTTTAATCCCAGCACTTGGGAGGCAGAGGCAGGTGGATTTCTGAGTTCGAGGCCAGCCTGGTCTACAAAGTGAGTTTCAGGACAGCCAGGACTACACAGAGAAACCCTGTCTCTAAACAAACAAACAAACAAACAAACAAAAAAGAGAGAGAAGAATTTTTAAAAGAGGAGGGGAGAAAGAAAAAGGAAACTCACAGAACTAACCAGGGCTCATAGGGGCTCATAGAGACCAAAGGCTCATCAGTGAGCCCGTATGGGTCTAGTATGACCTACGCCTCTACATATATGTTAGGGTTGTGTAGCTTGGCATTATCGTGGGACTCCTGACAGTGGGAGTCAGGCTTGTCTGTGACTGTTTTAAACCTGCTTTTCCTCCTACTGTGTTGTTTCCTCTAGCCTGAATATAGGGGGAGGTGCCTAGTCTTAGTTGCAACTTGATATGCACATTATGTTGCTATCCCTGGGTTCATGTTATGTTGAAAACCCTGGGGGACCTTCTCTCTTCTGAAGGGAAAGGAGGACTGGTATATCTGAGGGAGATGTGATGGGCTTGGACTGGGAGGAGAAAAGGGAGGGGGAACTGCAGTAGGGCTGCAATACATGAGAGAATAATACTATTTAAAAAAGAGTATAAATCTAAGAAATTCATTTCAAGGCAGATCATAGTCAAACTATCAAGGCCAACTAGTGATAAATTAGTGAGAGCAGCAGGAGAGAAATGCCTGGCACTTTGCTTATATGAAAAAATAGCTTAATGACAATAGATTTCTCAACAGAAATCACAGCAGTAGGAAAGATAGGATACAATATTTTTCCAGGACTTAAAATTCTCCTGACCTAGAATAGTATAGTTGTCCTAAAGAACCTTGAGAAATGGGTGAAGTAAGACATTCTTAGATGATGTGAAGTTAAAGCAGATCTCCCAGAAACACTCCTTTCATAAAAGATAAGAAATGATAACAAGAAATACAGGAGATCAGAAAGAGAATATCATAGAAAGAGTGATTTTTATCTTGCCAAATCCAATATATTTTTCTCCTCTTCAAATCTCCAATGTATATTTGAGAGTTAAGTAAAAATCATAACACTTTTTGGTCTTGCTATATTAATGCATGTAGAGGAAATGCTCAAGATAATTATCTTAAATTAGGAGTGAAACAAACTATAAATAGAGAAAAGTATCCAGCTTTTCAGTTGACTTGGTAATACGTCAAATAAAGGAGAGAAAAGTAAATGCTGGTCTTGTTCTGTAAGTACTGCAAGCTACAACAGTGATCTATGAAGCAAGCTGTGCTCTCTTCTGCAAAGGGTGGCTTTGATTAAATCCTATTGTGTTAGGTTCTGCCTCAAGTTTTACACAATATTCTGGTCACTCCAGTCTGTTCCATTCTCAATTATTAAACACTAGCTAGTCCCAAAGCAGTGCTATATACCAAGATAAAGAAGAAAGCTTTTCTATTCTTTATTTTTTTCTTATAAGGGATAACATTTAATTGGGGCTTGCTTACTGGTTCAAAGGTTCAGTCCAGTCTCACCTAGGAAGGAGCTGTGGGATGGAGGAGATGAGAGTTTCAACTCTTGTTCTGAAGGCAGACAGGATAAGACTGGCTTCCAGGCAGCTAGGATGAGGGTCTTTAAGCTTATGCGCACAGTGACACACCTGTTCCAACAAGGTCAGACTCACTCCAACAAGGCTACACCTCCTAATAGTGCCACTCCCTTGGCCACACACATACAAACCATCACATTCCACTTCATGACACCCATAGGCTTGTTCAAACATATGAGTCTATGAGAGCCATACCTAGTTGTAGCATAATAAAAATGTACACTTAGTCCAACTTCCAAAGTCTCCATAGTCTATTGCACTCTCAACAATGTTAAAAGTCCAAAGTTCAATGTCTCTTCTGAGATTTATCCAATTACTTAACTGTAATCCCCCAAGCAAGACAGGAAATCAGTTGGGAAAACCCCAAACTCATTTTATTACTTCTAAATCTCCATGTCTGATGTCAAAATTGGTCTTCAGACCTCCACTCCCTTTCATCTTTGTTGACTGCAACAAACTTCATTTTCCTGGGCTGGTTCTACTCCCTGTTAGTAGCTCTCCTTAGCAGATATACCATAGCTCTGGCATCTTTAACATCTTGGGGTCTCCAAGTCAACTTCAGGTTCACAGCTTCTAGTTCCAAAATCTGGCATCCACACACGATCTTCTGGGTTCTTCCAAAGGCCTCTGGTCACTTTCCCAGCCCTATCCTCTGCAGCACTCTAGACTCTGGTTGACTCTACTCCACTGGTGCTGTTGTTCTTGGTGGTCATTCTATGGTACTGGCATCTCCAATACTCTGGGGTCTTCTGCTGCAAAAGTCTTTACCAATAGCCTCTCATAGACTCTCTTCTTGGTGCCAAGGCTCAATTGCTGATACCAATATCTGGGGATAGAAATTAACATCTAAATACACAGTCCACAAAACCAGTCCCCAACATATACCTGTTGATTTAGCCTCATGGTATTAACCCATATTTGGAAACTATTATTACTTCTAAATATCTAGTATTTTTCTCACTAGTTTGAAAGTATTGAGACTCTCTATTGTTTGGTTTTAGACCCCTGGGCAGGGGACTGAGATCCATATTTTATATACCAAAGCAGACCTGCCTCTAGGTTCTCCTTGCATCTCTCAGTTCCTACATGGTGTACCCCATCCCCAGTTTTGACCTTTCCAGACCAGGGGCTGGGCTGCCCTTCCCCAGAGGGTCTTCCCTATATAATACAGATATTTTGGTCTCTAGTTTTCTTCTTTACCTCTTTACTCTTTGTGTGCACTTTCTCTATTTCTCTCCATATCTGCCTCTCTCTTCCCATCTCAGCTGCTATGCCTCAGTCTTTAAGTACAAAGAACTTGTCAGAGAGACAATAAACCTTCATATGATTTAGTCTGATCTGGCTTGAATCGGCTCATTTTACCAGCAGAGAGATAACATATCATCTATGACAACTTAGGTTGGTCTAAGTGCCTTTTTTCTTTCTTACCCACTGATATAATTAACCATTATTTAGACTATACTATAGTGTCTCCTTCTTCTAAGCTTTTTAGAGTACTTTTTGTATTTTGTATGAGGTAGTCAAATATGGTAAACCTCACAACCATACCTAGAAACTATTATAATTGATGTAATTGTATTTGCTAGATCATGCCTTAAATATGACTATTTGAGAGGTAGAGACAGACATATTTCTGGAGTTCAAGGGCAGTCTGGTCTACATAGCAAGTGTCAGGATAGCCGAGTCTTTATCATATGTTTATCTCTCCCTCATCTATTTATCTGTCTATATAGCTACCTATGTATCTACCTATGTATGTATGTATGAATGTATGTATGTATGTATGTATGTATGTATGTATGTATGTATGTATGTATCTATCTATCTATCTATCTATCTA
>NC_034590.1:60070676-60072853 GCF_900095145.1 Mus pahari | reverse complement strand
CCATCCATCCATCCATCCATCCATCCATCTATCTATCTATCTATCTATCTATCTATCTATCTATCTATCTATCTATCTATCCATCTATCCATCTATAGTCTTTCTAACTGGTGGAATTCATCCTTTATCTTCTTCACAGTAGTTTTAGAAAAGGAATTTACTAAATTATAGCAGTATTTGGGAATAGGATATTCTTCTTCAATTTTCAAAAATGCTTTTATTTTTCTGTATATTACATCCTGACTTCATTTTCCCTTCTACCACTCCTCCCAACCCCCCAACTAGTCTTATTTAAATTTTAAATTACCATTCAAAATATTAGGTATCATTATAGAATTTTCAATTTTTGTTTTAATAGGTTCTCCTTATATCTCCTATCCCTTTTCCCCTATTTGTGTATATCCCTTTATCTTCTTTCATGTTGTATGTATCCTAGCTCGCCTCTCCTCTTTTTCAATACCTCTTTCTTCTTCTTGTTCTTCTCTGTAGTTGTTTTTCCTATTGTGTTTACTAACATTTACCTCCCATTCATATGCATATAAGCATGCGCGCACACACATAAACACACACACATACACACACACACACACACAATACAAGCTATAGACTGGCTATGAAAAAATGTGATTTTTTATGTCTTTCTGAGTGTGTGCTAGCATCTTTCACTTCACACTTTCTAGATCCACTCATTCCATTCACAGATATGATACTCATATCTGTCATTTTCCTCTAGTGCTGAGAGGAATTGCATTGTGTATATATGTGTTTTTTGTTTCTTACCCATTCATCTGTGGATGGGCATCTAGGCTGCTTCAATTTCCTTGCTAATGTGTATAGCACAGTTATAAGAATGGATGTATGCCTGTAGGAGGGTAGAAAATCTTTGGGTATATGCTTAGGAGTGGTATAGCTGGATTGGGTATTAGTTCTATTTTTAGCTTTAAGAAACTAAAGTGATTGTACAATAGCTATACCACCTTGGTACACAATTCTGCTTTATTGAATAAAAGTGAGGAGCAAATAAAATTACAGTAGTGTAATTAAAGTTGAAAAGATAAGATGATTTTTATATCATATATTAGGACATATATTATTTTTTAAAATTTATTTATTTATTTATTTATTTATTTATTTATTTATTTATTTATTTCCCCTCCTGGTCCACCCTCCAACTGTTCCATATCCCACACCTCCTCCCTGCACCCTTGTCTCCAGGAAGATGCCTCCACCCCCAACTGCCACCCCACCAGACCTTTAAACTCCCTGGAACCTCTAGTCTCTTGAGAGTTAGGTACATCTTCTCTGACTAAACCCAGACTCAGCAGTCCTCTGCTGAATATGTGTTGGGGTTGCCTCATATCAGCTGGTGTATCTGCCTGGTTGGTGGTCCAGTGTCTGAGAGAGATCTCGGGGGTCCAGGTTAACTGAGACTGCTGGTCCTCCTACAGGGTTGCCCTTCTCAACTTCTTTTAGCTTTCCCCTAATACAGCCACAGGGGTCTGCAGCTTCTGTCCATTGGTTGGGTGCAAATATCTGCATCTGACGCTTTCAGCTGCTTGTTGGGTCTCTCAGAGGGCAGTGATGATATGTCCCTTTTCCCTTTTTGTGAGCTCTCCATAGCCTCAGTAATAGTGTCAGGTCTTCGGGCCTGCCCTTGAGCTGGATCCCACTTTGGGCCTGTCACTGGTCCTTCTTTTCTTTGGGCTCCTCTACATTTTCATTCCTGCAATTCTTTCAGACAGGAACAATTATGGTTCAGAGTTTTGACTGTGGGTTGGCAACCCCATTCTTCACTTGATGCCTTGTCTTTCTGGTGGTGGTGGGCTCTAAAAGTTCCCTCTCCCCAATATAGGACATTTCATCTAATTTCCCTCCCTTTGAGTCCTGAGAGTCTCTCACCTCCCAGGTCTCTGGTACATTCTGGAGGTACCCCCAACCTCCTACCTCCTGAGGTTGCCTGTTTCCATTCTTTCTGCTGGCACTCAGGGCTTCAGTCCTTTTTCCCACCCTATATCAGACCATGTTCCTCTCTCCACTCATCAGTTTTTCCTCCCAGATCCCTCCCTCCATTCCCCCCATGTGGTTGCTTTCTTCTCCCTCTCAAGTAGAACTGAGGTGTCCCCACTTGGACCCTTCAGCTTGATGACCTTTTGAGTTCTGTGGATTGTATCTTGGGT
>NC_034590.1:60038656-60070109 GCF_900095145.1 Mus pahari | reverse complement strand
ACATATTTCATGATAATGCATTTATAAATATTTTTTTCTATCAATGTTTTGTTCCTTGGAGAATGTTTTAATAAGTTTTTATCTAGAAATATGAGAAAATGCTTGTAAAGTTTTTATTTTCTCTCCAGCTGTTAATGTTGAGTCATTCTGTTATTAGCCATTTAAGGAAGGGGTTTACAGTGAATATAAATAAGCTAAGGGGTCATACTTGGACTAGATGAATAATTATCTCTTTTTTCCAATAACATGTATTACAATTTTCCAGTGTGCTAAATCATCAAATTATACCTCAAACCCCATTAGGTATGGACAATGAACCCAACTTCATAGACCAAGAATCTGAGTTACCATGTATTTGTAGATAGCAGATCTAGATTGATGTTCAAGCTAACCAAGTCTCAGGTACTCACATGGAAAAAGTCACATGCCTTAAGGAAAAACTAACTTCCCCAGAGTTGTGTAATATTTAAGTTTTATGCAAATACATCCTTAAAATTCAGGCTTTCTAAAGGGTATTTTCAATGTCGTTAGCTGTTGGAGAGATGCTCGTATTCTGGTATTTAAAATTTCAGAGTTTAGCCTAATCATCTCACCATCTGCTATGAAATGATGAACCCATCTGTCATGGTATTCAAGATAGTATCAAATTCCATTTATTCTATGAGAAGACAATGACTTTTGAAATACCAAATTTGAATACTTCTGATTACAACATTGTGTTATACTTTAAAAATTGTCCGCTTAGTTCTAAATATTTGAATTATAGCTAAAATCCTAGAATTTATGTAGTTATGATGAGGCAGCCAAATTGGAAAATTTAGTCTTCATAAAGGAGGTTTGAGAATTGTCCAATTCTGGTAGAATACTTCTGTCTTAGTGTCTCTAGCAGTGAATTCATAGCTTAGCCTTCTAAAGCTCTTGGGGAGTATGGTCATATGTAGTGTTTTATAAAGTGTTTTTAACTTTATGGCTCATAACTATAATTTATGTTATGTATGTATTATGATTTTACCCCTGTTTAAAGCTATTTATGCTATTACATTTTGCTACTATATTTTGTGTAATTTTATATTTATTTTAAATGGTACCAAGCCCTGTCTTATATATAATTGAGAAGTACTTGTTTCTAAGAGGGAAGTACACGGACTTTGAGTCCAAACATGAGATACTACATGGATATTATATGATATTTCTACAACCTCTTTTATGAATATGGTCATAATTATTGGTCAACTGAGATTAAACAAAAGGGTGATAGAATTTTAACATATGTTCATTCATGATGTTACTTTAAGCAGGATTTATAGAGATTATCTTCTCTTCATTGCAATATGATTGTACTTTAATTGACTTTATAGTCATGTTCATGTAGATTATAAAAACAAATTGAAGTGTCAATGAGATAGTTCAGTGGACCCGAGTACAATCTCCAGATCCCAAGGTATAATTAGATAACCAGCCACTGCAAGCTGTCTTCTGAGCACCACATGCCATGGCATGTTCACACACACACACACACACACACACACACACACACACACACACACACACACAAATACATACATGCATGTAAATAACTAAATGCAAATTTAAAACCCTTCAAGAAACACTTCTCCAATTTTCTGTACAAATTCAACTTCCAACTATGTATGAATTACCACCTACCTGTCCTCCCTTCTACTTCCCTTTATTGTGCTCCATTTTCCCTTGCATTGTGTCATCGAGTTTAGCACTTGTGCATGAATTTTTTTTCACTGGACTCTCTCCTCAGAAAATCCAACATTTGAATTCTAAAGTCCTCATATACATATTCTTCCAAAGTTTCACTGGGCCAAGATTGTACATAAGGGTGTCATAGAGATGCCAACAAATATTCTTTTATGTGTGTTAATATGAATTAATGGCATGGGGATAGCTATATCAAGGATCACCAATTCTTTAAACTAAGGGAAATGGTGGAGCCTTTCCTTCTCACCCAAGTACAAATCTTGGCAGTATGAGAATAAATGTTCATCAGTTTTTTTTTTCTACTGTCAGATATTTATAACATGAAAACAGCTCCAGTACAAAGTTTGCTTCTTCTGAAGTTAGCTAAACATAGTCTTGATCTAGCTGTATACCATAAACTTGGCTTCCTTGTTCAGCTGCATATAATAACCCTGCCTCCTTGTTTATCTGTATGCAATAACTCCTCCTTCTTGTTCGTCTCCATGCAAGAACTCTGCCTCCTGGTTTAATTGCATATAAAATAGAGGCTGATCTTCCAGGGACTACAGTTTCTCTATCAAAAAGTCCAGTCCAACCGATGGCAACAGTTTTGTGTGTCTGTGTATCTGTCCTTTCTTCATTTTCCCAGTGTCCAGTCTTGTTAACTCCTGAAGCTGTGCAGGATGCAGCACTTGTGCTTTGCTTTTGTGTCTGGACAAGTGATCTCTCAGCTTCTTGCTCCTGCCACCATGACTGTGGCAAGTGACATGCCTCACTGCCACAATGAACTCTTCTCTGGAGCTGTGAGCAAAAATAAACTTGTTCCTTCATACATGACTCTTGGTCATGCATGACTCTTGGTCATGATTGTTTATCACAGTGACAGAAAAGCAACTAATACAATAGGTCATGTGAAAAATATTTTGATTCTCTTGAATGCCTATAAATTTAATCTATTGAACTCATCACCAAAGTACCTAAGTCTCAACTGATATTTCTCAGAAGAAATGACTGATGAGTTGGCATGCATCTCAGCCTCAACTGTTTAGGATCCTATGGTTCCAAAATAGTCCTGGTAGCAAGTACCCATTTGGTGTTTTTAAGAACCAACTTTAAAATTCTGTCCAGAATCTCAATTCTCTAAGGTCAGTCTGAGCAGAGAGCCTAAACTATAAATTTTATCATATATCCAATCCTAGTTTTTGAGAATTTTTCTGCATCCCTTTCACCTCTAGAGTGAGTTGAGACTCTACTAGCACAGGAACTGTGGGATTTAAGTCAGTTTTGGTATCCCATGATTCTCAGGTCCAACCTCAACTTCTAACTCTGCCTGTGCAATAGTCTCTGCGTGATTTTGCCTATATCAGATCCTTCAGCCAAATAATTTACTGCTCTCTCCCTGTCCACTGTTTTTGGCAATATCTTTTAGTGACCACACTCAAATATTTCCTTTTAAAATATTTTGTTAAATACATGTCTCTTACAGATTCATAGTGACATATCAGAGCATGCATACAATTTATACTAATTGAATCCAGCCTTCTTTTATTTCTGTGCCAGGACATCACATTCTCAATCTCTAGAATATTCTATATTCAAGCCAACTTTATTTGCTCATTTCTGAGGTCAAATCTTAATCTAACACAGACTAGTTTGGAATTAACTATGGAAATCTTTCTGTCTTAGCTTCTAATTTATTTTTAACTTCCACTTACAAATGAGAAAAAATAAGTTTTGCTTAGCCCTTTTCTACTTCTACTTAGCACCTGGGGGTAAGTGGGGGACAATTCCTTAGTCCTGAAAAGTGCCTCCTTGGGTTCAAAGGTTTCAGGAAAAATATCCTTTGTGACCATTTCCCAAGCAGGTTAATGTGATCATATAGACTTTTATACCCAGTACTATGAGCCTTATTACTACCTTCCTTCACTCATGTAGTTACTGTCTCTGTTGCTACCATAGTACTGCTTTCTTCTCTGACAGTCTTTCTCAATTCCTGCTGAAGACGTAAACATCATCTCTTCTATTCCTGTCAGTTGATATTTGTCTTGATCAAAGTGGTTACTATAAATAAGAAGTCTTATTTAGGCTTATCTAAACAAATGCTGCCATTTTAAAAATATATTGAAAGATGATTGGTACAATTTTTTAAAACTTAATTTTAGTTTTAATTATTCATTTTATATCCTGCTCACTGACTCCCTCCCGGTTACCTCCTCCCACAATCTTCCCCCCATCCCCTTCTCCCCTGAGCATGTGGGGGCCTTCTGGGTATCCCCACCACCACCCTGGAACTTCAAGTCTTTGAGGGGCTAGGTGCTTCTTCTTCCACTGAGCACAGATGAGGCAGCCCAGCTAGAAGAACATATCCATCCCATGTACAGGCAACAGCTTTGGGGATAGCCTCCACATGAAGACCAAGGTGTACATTGCTACATGTACATACATACGTCCAACCTGTGTATGTTCTTTGGTTCATTGTTGAGACTCCAAGGGTCCAGGGGCTCTGATGGTCTTTCTGTGGAGTTCTTATCTTCTTCGGGGCCCACAATCCTTTCTCCTATTCTTCCATAAGAGTCCCCAAGCTCTATCTACTGTTTGGCTGTAGGTGTCTGTATATGTTTGAGTCAGCTGCTCATTGGAGCCTTTCAGAGGTCAGCATGCTCCTATCTGTAAGCATAACAGTGTTATTAATAGTGTTAGGGATTGGTGCTTGCCCATGGTACAGCTCTCAAGTTGGCTATTCCCTCCATTTCTGCTCCATCCCCTGTGCTTGTGTTTCTTGTAGACAGGATAAAGTTTGGCTTAAAAGCTTTGTGGGTGGGTTGGTGTCTCTATTGCTCCACTGGGGTTCATGTCCGGCTACAGGATGTGGCTTCTTGAGGTTCCATATCTCCAATGTTGTGAGAATCTGTCATCTTTTAAGATAAGCATACATTATCTCCCATGGTTTTAGATATTAAATAAGTTCAAGACAGGGAAATAAGAAGAAAGATTCCAAGTTTAGGTGTTTTATTTTTGGAGGGAAAACAGTCTTAATGGAAATGACTTAGTGCCACGAACTTCAGCTTTCTGCCAACTTACAAAGGTGGATGCAGATGACTGAGCATGAGTGGTATCACTTCTTAACTCAGAGAACTGGGCTTCCTATCCCTACACACATTTTCCCGCTCTCATCTGTATTTACAAGAAAAACTTCAAAATTGTGGGAACAGAACATAAATTACCCAAGTCATTCTTGACAGTTCTCTGTTGAAAAAAGAATGACTTGGTTAACAAATGATGGCTTGATTTTATCTGAGTAATTCTACAGTAAAATTTTTATGCTTAAAATGCAGATCTTCAAAAAATAATTGCTCTTATTTAAATGGAGAAAAAGATAAATGGGGAGGGCAGTGATAGATAGAACTGAAGAAGTACTATCCAAATATACAGCCTTATCCCATGCCTGAAAATGTCCACACTCTTCCAGCACCAGGCTCATAGGGACATGCTAACAAGTTTAACATCCAAACTTCTCTTTGGAGCTGAAGTTCTTTACATTAAATCACTTTTTGAAAGAGATGAACACCATACTTCTAGATCATATTTTAACAACTCAAAACTGTGTTTTAGATTTTCTCAAATTTCACATTCAGGATAAGAACCTTTGCCAACTGCAGACAATTACACCTTTTGTATTTAAAAGGAAATAAGGCTGTGAAAGTTTGTATGACTCATATTTCAGTGAGCCTGAAGTTTGGTAAAAGTTTCTACAAATTTGTACAGTTATAAGTTCTTCCTAACAACAAGTTCTCCAACATCCAACATTTCCATTTCTGCCTGCAGGCAGCACTGCTCACTTACAGAATGTCAGATATACATGTAACAAATATAACTCAATGTAACCCTGAGAGAGACTTGTGATCTAGATGAAAATTTTCTGTTTTATAGCTGAGGCACCTAAGGATCTAGCTGTCAAAACTATACTATCTATATGTAGCAATGACAGTTAGGATTCAAACCCAGAGCATCTTTCCTTTAAATCTCTTATACTGCATAATTCTTCCTTTACTTTGTCATCAGACCTGGGGCATCTTTCTTTGAGGAACTGATGTTCCCTTAACCATATAGCCAATCAGACTTAATGACTAAAGGTTATGATCTGTTTCTTAGTCTCTGATAATAGAACAGCTACATCATTGTATACTCCAAAAACTGTTGAGGAAAACCCAAACATGTATGTTATCTACTTTCAGAGATTCCCCAAATTTGTGGACATAAAATGCTGACATGAATCTTACTTTGCCTGTCATATTAATATTCTTTACATTGTACCCTGCAGTTATTGTTGGGAAGATTTTGTTGTAAGTTAGTTATAGTTTCATATATGCATGTTGGCTTGGGTGTCATTCCTGTTAATGGCAAGGGATAAGAACAAAAGTCTTTGGACACTACCAATAAAAAACCAATATTCTCTTATTACAAACCTTGAGAAGTTTCTCATTTTTATAAAGAACTTCTGTATCTTAATTAAGTGTATCCTTTGTTGGGAAGTTAAAGTACTGCATAGGGATTACTTCATTTTAAAATAATTTTTTTCCTTTTTGGAAATTAAAACATACTTATGCCATTTCCCCCTTTTCATTTTTACCTATAAGACTGCTCTCATAGAACCATGATCAAACTTACTCTCTCTCAAATTTATGATCTCTTGCCTCCTTTTAATTGCGTTTCTATATTTAGGGGGAAATTTTATATACAATTATATAATATATATTGTAATTATATATCATATATACAATATATTTATGTAATTATATATATGCATATACACCATGTATAATTGGATCTAATTTCATAAATTATATAAATATATAATACATTACATATAATTATACTATATATATATATATATACATATATATATATATATATGTATATATATATATATAGGGGGAATATATATATATATATTCCCCCTAAATATATAAGTACAGTATTAGTTTGTAACACTCTACTTGTATAGTATGATTTTAGGATTTTGTCGTTGGATAACCAATTGAGGTCTCCTCTACTGTGGAGAAGACTATCTTCTCCTACTCTTAACATTTCCTAGTTGCCTATTGTTCTTAGTTTAGCACTGGAGAATTATGAGATTTCCTTCTTCCATGCTAGGCGAGCATGTCTGTTGGTTTCATTGTTGTTCAGAATTTCATTAGCCATGTGCTGAGACTTCATGGGCGCAGCTTCTTGGGCATTTCTAGAAAACACAATCTCATGCAAGACAGCTTGCTCCTCTGGCTCTTACAATTTTTCTGGTCCTTCTTTTGTGGTGTTCCCTGAGCCTTAGGAGTAGGAGTTGTGTTGTAGATTTATCAGTTAGAACCGGGCTCCACAAAGTTGCATTTTGATTGATTATGGTTTCCTGTAATGGTTTATGTTTTACAAGGAGACGTTTCAAATTTTCAAGGAGTGAGAGCTACACTTATTTGTGGAAATAAGGATGTGTGTGTGTGTGTGTGTGTGTGTGTGTGTGTGTGTGTGTGTGTAAGCTTCAGACTCTTCTTCCATATCCATGACTTCACACAGTCTTTGAGAATTTCACATATGAACACTGCCTTTACATATATACATCATTCTTTTCACCCCCACAACTCCATCTAAATTAATGGTCTCTCTAATTATTATTCACAAGTGAACACATGAACATGCATACACACAATCAACAGAATCCATTAAGCTTTGCTTATATGTACTTGTGTCCAGGGCAGACTTCATGAGATCAAACAATCAGTGTGGGATCTTGTCCTTAGAAGACACTATTCCCTGGGAGCTCTGGGGGTTCTGGTTGATTAATATTGTTGTTCTTCCTATGGGGTTGCAAACTCCTGATTCAGCTCCTTCAGTCCTTTCCATAACTCCTCATTTGTAGTCCCCATTCTCAGTCCAATGGTTGGCTGAAAGCATCCATGTCTGTGTTTGTCAGGCTCTGGCAAAACCTCCCAGGAGACTATTATATCAGGCTCCTTTCAGCAAGCACTTCTTGGTATCAGCCATAGTGTTTTAAACCACCAACCAAAGAGATCACATGGAGGGACCCATGGCTCCAGCTACATATGAAGCAGAGGATAGCTTTATCTGGCATCAATGAGAGAAGAGACCCTTGGTTCTGTGAAGGCTCAGTGGTCCAGTGTAGGGGGATACCAGGGTGTGAGGTGGTAGTGGGTAGGTTGGTGGGGGGGGCAGAGAATGGATGGGGGTTTGAGGAGAGGAAACTGGGAAAAAGGATAACGTTTGAAACGTAAATAATAAAATATCCAATAAAAAAGAGATAAAAAGAGAGAAAAAAAGACATGATTCCTCTCTTAACAGGCATCAACAACTTCTTACTCTTTATCTCGGAATGGGTGTATGTTGAATTTTCCCTATCCCTTTTTATATATCAATTGGTGGTATCTATACTGCTCTTGTTTGGGCACCTGTAAAATTGAGAGTGCATGGGTGTATCAAGTAACAAGAATGAAAAAAAAATCTCACTTTGAATTCTTGGTCAGGGGAGTCCTAGAGACTCCCAAAGTAACATGAGCTGTTTCTATTACCATTGGTTGTGTTCTGAATTTGAAGGTAAGACCTTATTGTTGAAGGTACCACATACTTTGTACATCAGGTTTGGAAGAATCAGTCTGTAACTGACCTGGGCGCTTCCTTCTTGAGGACTTGTTCTTATGTTATAGGAAGATGCTATGTAAGCTGCCAAGGGAGACACTACCATTTGAACCCATTTCTACAACAGTGCTCTCTCTATTCTGGGGCACACTCATTTCTTAACTCAAGGCATAATTGTTTATCTGGCTCTAATGTACTATTACCACTTTCCCCAATTTCAATCAGCAGTCTCTTCAGAGCTCGCAGTCTCAAGCAGATGTGGGATCCTGTTGTCATGCACAGAAGTAGCTTGATTATAATCATGTTCCTCTAATGATCTCATTCTAACTATGCAGCAGCTTGTCCCCCATATTCCCTTCACTGATCTGCCTTGGGAGCTCACTTCTCTCCTATTTCAGATTCCTTGCTACTCAGTAAAGCTATGGTGCCTCTATTTTCTTTTGGCACCCATTACTTACAAGGCACCCAGCTTTTCAGAAGAAAAAGTGAGTAGTTAACTTCTTTCTTCTCTGTGTAATTGGTAAATTGGTTGTTCTTGCCTTCATTTCAGTTTCTCATTGGTTTCCCTAAGGCACATATCCTGCAAGAAGTCTCTCTAACGGCCACTATTTCATTTCTTTGCACCAATGACCTTGAAAATGTGTTTCCTTCATTCCCTGTGAAGCCTGTCTCACGGTATTATTCCTCTAACCTCATTTTCCAAGACAATTATGAGCCCATTATCTCCTCTAACTTGCTACATTATATACATGTAGATTGTTGCCGATGAAAGGATTATAATCTTCATATTTAATTGTTTTTTATAATGTGTCATTTATTTGAAAGTGGAACTCTGATGTGGTGGCATTTCTCTATTATATACCATTCAGGGAAAATCAATTACTCACAAAACAATGGAAAACAAAATTACAGCTGTGTTTTTTTTTTTTTTTAGAACTAAAGGGTATTGCTGCTGCTTAAGCTTAAACGAATGATGTGCAGCAAAGTGAGAAGTGGAACATAAAGCATGTGGAGGAAATATGGACTCAGAACTGTGGAGAGGAGTCCTTTTAGGAGACAGGGTGAAACTGATGGAAAAATTCATTTTATATTTTTTCAGATATGTGCTGATATGTCCAGATATCCAAGCTATTTATTTATTGTCATTAAACTTATTCAACTCTGAACAGATTTATTTTAGGGCCACCCATTTATGTATACATTGAGTAGCAAATGGATTGAAGACACTGGACACAGCTAGCATGTTTCTTTAAGGATCTCCATTGTAATAGAAATGAAGCATTCATAAAGAGCACTTTAATACAAGGATATACCTAAAGTGAGGAGGCCTGTGATCAGATTAAACAGTCATTGTATTGAGTACTGAAGAATCAGACCAGGCAATACAAAGTAGAAAGAAATACAGATTTCAGTAATAAGTGAAATAGCACATATAGACAGAGTCAAGTATTAACAAGCCATCTGCCTAAATTCAGTTTTGTTTGGTCTCAGCATAGGCTTTCAATTTGAAATTTAAATGTCTTTTCTATACACAGGCTATAATTCCACTCCTCCCTGTTACCACACGTATGCAGTGTTGTGAACATTTACACTCGACCTTTATATGTACTTGAGCTTTAGAACATTTGTGGAAAGATAATAAATGGAATAAGAGACTAGAGATGCTTAGGCAGCTCAGTTTGGGCAGAAGAAATTAGAAACACAAAGAAAGGGAAGAAAAGAATCTCCAGAAATTCATAACAGACAATCTGCTAATAAAACATCTTGCATTAAATGCATACATATATGTATATATGTATATATATTTATATATGTATATATAGTGCATATATATGCATTTTCTCATATGTATATGTATGACCAATTAAAGGAAATATGTAATTCATCTAGAGAATATTGAAGACTAATTTGTCTTGTAGTAAGGTTGGGATAGAGCAGTGTTTGAGAGGATTAGAAAGGAGAAAATTTACGGAGAAGTTCTAACAGCACTGGCTAAACCAGAGTATTTATAAACCACAATCAATACTTAACAAGATGAAAGGATAACACATTTTTGGGGAGATTTTAAAAGGTTGGAAAGATAAAACTCAAAAATGATCAAGGGGGGGATAACTGAAGGGGAATATCTTGGAAGAAGTGTGTATGTTTTATGCAAATTTTCAAAAGTAAGAAAGAATGTTAATTTATAGAAACTTGAAACCTTTCTCTTTTGTCTCTTATCACCCTCTTCTTTATTAGAGTACCCCGTCAAAGACTATGTTGCCATGGTTTCCAACAGGGTATCAAAGACACAGAGCTTTGCTTTAATTTTAGACTAGAATGGAAGTGACTTAGCTTCAAAACTATTCCTTATAGAAATGTAAGCATAGTTTTTTTTTTTTTTTACTATGTCTCAAGTATTTCATTGATAAAATGAAGATACTAAATATTTTTGCCTAACTCTGATTTGTTTAAAGATAAAAATGTTCTGAAAAAGTAAAAATACTTTGAAAGATTTCTTTTTTAAAAAAATTATAAGAATATATCAAAGCAGTTAATTAAGTCTCATGGCACACTCACGTTAAAAGAAAAGTCAGTATTGATCCTGGGGCTATCGTAAGGGAAACTTCAAAAGCTTTAAGAGGCATAAAATGTTTGACATGTCAATGTCAGGAGCGATTGCAACAGAAATAAGCAAAGTGTAAAGTGGTGAGATGGAATGACCCTTGGTATGATGGGCGACACAGGTCAAGAAACAATCTGTCCTGAAAGTCAGCAAGGCTGACAGTGCAGAAGGAAACTCACAGGAATCACATTCTACTGTGACATCACAGGGCTCACTTTGAGGCCTTTTGTAGTGAAGACGCTCTGGTGCCTCATTAAGTAGCTTGGGCTATAACATTTGAAATTCACAGAGATGCTGCCATTGGGCATTCTGGTTTATTTTGGAGTACTATGGATCCAATATGATATCAATCCCTCCATCTGGTCTTTCTGCAATCCGTTCTTAAAGCAAATGCCAGTAGATTCCTATAGTAAGGCCCTACAGAGATTCTTTAAACTGAGAGTCATATCCTAAATACTTTCTGTAATTACTTTTTGGTAATTAGGATATGAATAGGTGACTATCTGAGTTTCCTTTCCTTACCTTTTTTTCTATTGTTGTGATAATACACTTGACCAAAAGGAGATCCTGGAGAAAAGGTTTACAAATTGGCTTACACTTCCAAGTCATAGTCCATTCCTGAGAAAACATAATGCAGGAACTTTTAGAAACTGTAGGATAACTGCTTGCTAGCTGACTTTCAGGATCATGTTGAGTTAGGTTTCCTACACCTCTCAGAACCATCTGCCCAGGGAATAATGCTGTTTATACTGGACTTGGAGTTTCTATATCCATTGGCAATCAAAACAACCTCCCAAAGACAAGCCTACAGGCCATTCTAATCTAGACAATCTCTCATTTGTTGTTGACACTAGGCTGTGTGAAATAATAGGTAAAATTCACTAAGAGAGTGACTATAATGAAAGACTGCTTAAATGTAGTACCATAAACAAGAAAGCATATTTTTCTTTACTTATTCACGGATTTTAGTAGGTGGCTAATGGTTCTGTTGGTGACTTGGCAGGGTGTGAATGCAATCTTGCTTTGTGTGTTCATCACTGTCTTGTGTGTATTTCCTGAGGTGGTAAATATGTGAAACTGTTTCTTAAGAATCAGTAAAATCCTAAGTACTATATATACTCACACTGAATTATTATGCCCTTGGGATTGTCACCATTACTACTATTATACAAAGTATGCCAAGTTCTTTTCAGTTTGACATCATTAGTCATAAAAGTGTCACATGTGGAGTTAAGTTATACTCCATTATTTTATCCAGACATAAAGTAAAACAAACAGACAGACAAACAAACTTCTGATTTTTATGTATATCATACACATGCACACACACACATGCACTCATGCACTCATGCACACACACACACACACACACACACACACACATATATATATATACATATATATATATATATATATATATATATATATATATATATATATATAAAAGGTAGAGGCTACAGAGATCTCATATATGAGGATTTATGTATTCAAATAATGAGATTTAGAGTTTTAAAGTGCATTCTTAGGTAAGTCACTCATCTCTGGGGCTTAGTGTTCTCAGCTGTGAACTTGTATAACATTACACAGTTAAAGAACACTCACATAATTCTTGTATTTCTTGTATAGCTATTTTTTTTCAGGTTGAAACCATCCTTCCCAGAGGAGAGGAGAGCTCCCTAATACTCAGGGAATACATGGAATGCTAAAGGCTCAGGAATATACCATAAGCTACAAGACTGACAAGACCGATTCTAAAGCCAGGACATGGCAGCTAAGGGGAGAGACGACGATTGGCTAAGGTCCTTGCTAGTATACAGAGAGCTTCAGAGATGCAACTTTGGTCATTCTATCTTCTACATTGTGGTGAGCTTTTCAGTGATTCAGCTACCTCTGATTCACCCATGCTTCTGTAAGCAACCCTATATGCTCACTGTCTCCCTGCTCTATACAGTGGGATAATTGTTCCTCTGGCCTCTCATTCATGCCAGATCTCTGGAGAGTGGACATTTGTACATGTTTCGCCAGGGACAACATGACACCTATCATTAGAAACACCTAGAACGTGATGGAACTGGTATTAGACTCACAGTTTGACTTTTGGAGAAAATAAATATGAAATGCTCTATGTCAAATCAAAACCATACTGGTATTAAACCTTTAGTCAGGAGTCACTACATGATCAATCCGTATTCATGGAAACTAACAGATCTTTTTCAGATAATTCTGCATGTGTTTCACCATGCGAAGGCCACCTTAAGAATAATGACAGTGCCTGGCAGAGTATGCCATGATGAAAGTCCCCTGCTTGGCTGGGGACTCACTCAGACACTCTTATTTATTCATCTGTTCAGTGCACTTGAAAATGTCTAGGCTTTTTGCTCAGGCAACTTTTCAAGCAAAGATTGTTACTCTTTCCTGTCACCCAGGCTTCATAGATAATTGGAAGGCATCTGTAGGTGTTGGCATTTCTATAGCAGCATTGATTTGTCTTCACACCATGAAGAAATGCCTCAACGCCTAAAGAAACAAATCTTCACTAAAGTCCCGTCAAAGAGATGCAGACGCTGGCAGTCCCACTTTTAGTGACAAATGTGGTCTGAAGTCTTCTTTCAATTGAATAGGTGCTAATGATCCCTGGAAGCAAAGCAAGGAGATAGGCAGGATTCCTGAAGCTCAAATGACTGCAATGTAGAAACAACATAAAGGTTTCAGAAATTTTATGAAATGAGTAGCGTGGGGCCTGTGAAATGGCTTACTAGGTAAGTGTTTGCTGTTAGTTGAGCTTGATCCTTTGACAAGCATGGTAGAAAGAGAAAATTGACCTCTACAAGTAGACCCACATTACCTCTACACACACACACACACACACACACACACACACACACACACACACTTTAAGATTGCAGTGAGTTTGTGATTGGGTTACCTCGCTCAGGATGATATCCTCCAGATGAATCCATTTGCCTAAGAATTTCATGAATTCATTGTTTTTAGCTGACAGGATCCTGATATAGCTCTCTCTTGTGAGGCTATGCCAGTGCCTGGCAAATACTGAAGTGGATGCTCATAGTCATCTATTGGATGAAACACAGGGCCTCTAATGAAGGAGCTAGAGAAAGTACCCAAGGAGCTAAAGGGTTCTGCAACCCTATAGGAGGAACAACAATATGAACTAACCAGTACCCCCCAGAGTTGAGTCTATAGTTGTATATGTAGCAGAGGATGGCCTAGTCAGACATCAGTGGGAGGAGAGGCCCCTTGGTCTTGCAAAGATCATATGCCCCAATACAGGGGAATGCCAGGGCCAGGAAGTGGGAGTGGGTGGGTTGGGGAGCAGGGCAGGGGAGGGTATAGGAGGCTTTTGGGATAGCATTTGAAATGTAAATGAAGAAAATATCTAATAAAAATAGTAAAAAAAAAAAGATTGAAGTGAGTTATTCGAAAAACTGCCTCCACCACCATAAGACTGAGAAAATGATGAGTTATACAGTTTACCTCATTTGATAATCAGCTACTCAATTTTGTTCAATAGAAAAATGATGTCTATCTTGTGTCACAAACTGTGGTAGGGACTTAGGATGTGGCAAAGGCATGTATGATTTCTGACATTAGAGGCCTTCATCAGGCTGAGTGCATTTGCAAAAAAACTTTTTATAAAATTATTCTTTAAAGGTAAAATGATAAACCTCCAAAAAAAGCAGAATTACTCTCTGTATATCCCTGTAGACATGGTAACAGAACAAAGATATGATGTATAAATGGATGTTACTTGGGAAGGGAATGAGGGAGAAAAAAAGTAAGACATAAAGGAAATTATATATGGAGATAATATTTCTTCCAGATATTTCTGGCAGGAAAGACCACAAATTTTCCATTATAGAATAATATTGACCCAAAGAGCAATATCAACAAAAGTATACTTGGGTGCCACAATAACACCAGCAAAAAGGGAGTTTATAACTATCAAATGTAGGACTTAAAGAAAAGTGTTCACGGCAACAAAAAATAAATTAAAATATAAAAAGAAAATAATAAAGAAAACTGAGAAGAATTGGGATTGAGGAATCCTTCAGTTTTCCTGTATCCTTGAATTTCCTTAGAAAGATTTTCAGAAGCGCCAAACAGGCTGAAACCAGAACTTTTCTCAATGAATGAATGAAAATGTTGATCTCTATCAATTACATAACTGTAAAAGTCTAAGCCAAAGAAGGAGACCATACATCTGAGAGTGAGAGTTGTGGGAGGAGTTCAAGAGAGGATATCATGGAGGAGCTGGAGAGAGAAAAAGGAGGTGGGGGAGGTGATATAATTCTATTTCAATTAAAAACCATATTTGAAAACAAGGTAGAAGCCACCTTGAAGAACTCAAGCTTGTTTTCAAGGGCGACATTTCTTCTATAAGTCCCATATACTGAGGATGATTCATAATTATGGTGGATGCTAGAAATAGGATACCCATTGTGGCACTGCTGCTGAGTATTTGAACATTCAATTGCTGCCTCTTGCATACTATGCCTAATGAGTCTCAGCAGTTAATAGCTAATATAAAAAAGCATAATGCCACTTGTCACAATTTAGAATACTCCATTTCTTCTGGACTGCATTTGTAGTTTCTACTCTAACAGCTAACATTTACCCTCACACCCCCTCACTGCTTTTCATTGCACACAATCTAAAGAACTGACATTTTTAGTGCTCTGACATCATTTTGCCTGAAATTTATTCTAAAGGGACTTGAACAAAGTATTAACTTCACTGCCTTAAGTCTTGACCAGAGGCACTATGATAAGTGAATTAATGGAGCCCAATTAAAAATGTATTTTAGAGGAACAATTATGAGCCCCATTTTGGCTTTACCTGTTGAAGCAGAACCTTGTATTGCATTTAATTGCTTAGAAAAGTATTGCTAAAAAATTATGATTAAAAACAAAGCATATAGTGATTTCATTAATATTGATCGAAATGGGTATCCTTTTCATGCTGCCAATTTTTAAATGCTTTTATGCAGAATGTTATGGGAAGCAGAGGGATAAAGTATTTGCGCCTTATTAGTGGTTAGTATTGGGAGGCAGGAAGACACTGGCATATGTACAGATTGAGATCCTGTAGGAGGAGCTATGAAGATGTTGGTACTGGTTGACTAAAGTAGTATTTTGTTTTAGTCAAGACCCATTACTGTGACAAAATTCCTGAGCAAATCAACTTAAAAGAGTATGATTTTTATTCATAGTTTCAGATGTTTCAGGCCATGGTCATGTGTCTGTGTTGATTTTAAGCTTGGGTCAAGGCAGACAGATCATGGTAGGTGCATGATGGATAAAGAATGCTTATCTCATGTTAGTCAGGAAGTAGAGAGAGAGCACAAAGATTCAGAGACAACACAGATCCTACTTACTCAAGGGTTCCTTTCCTATACTAGACCCTACTTCCCCACAGTCCATTCATAGTCAACTCATCCATTGATATGATTAAGAATGGATTCAGAATGCAATGACATGAGCATTCATGATCAAATATTCTGTCAATTTGCCTGTATCTAGGAATCAAATTTCAAATCAATGAGCATTTGTGGAATACTTAAATTCTACTCATAAGAAAATGCTTTTAAGAATTATAGAAACCCAAGATACACTGCTCAGCAATAATCAGAGGACTTAGGATACCTCCTTGGAACCTATGACTTTCTCTTTATAACCACCAGCTTGATTCTATATTATTATTTATTTTTCTCCTTTCTTTTCTATTCTTTATATTTTTTCAGAATCCTCATACAATCATAACACTTGACTCTAGATAATCACTCTTAGAGGATTTCAGCTCTGTTCTCCCTAAACTGAACTTCATCTCCCTAGATTTAAGATCTTAAAAACTTACAAGTCAGTACCACTGGGCAGCTAATTTATCTTGCAGTGATGAATATAAATGCGCACCTCATCCAAAAGTGTGAGTGAAAGGAGACATTCTGTTTGTATGATGATGAGGCTGAATCTAGCAGAAACTATAAAGCTTGTTCTGCAAGGAGTTAAGTCTTGGGAACAGTCCTGAAATGTGGCTGTCTTGCTTCTGTCACTAAGATTTTGGAAAATATCTTCTTATCTATAATTGCATAACCTCATAAAGAAAATATAAAGAGTTAACTTGATAATTCACAAATGATCTGAGCTACATATAAGGAAAGTTATTTTCCATGACATGTGGGAGAACGGCCAAGAGGAATAAATTTACGTCTACACAAGAAATTCAAGTTAAATGAGGGGTGTCTTTGTGGAATCTCCACATGATATCAGAATACTTCAGAGGTCTTGGGGTATTTGGTAGAATGTTTACTCATTGTCTTCCCAGTGCTGGTTTTTAATTCTCACCATAACTTTCAAAGAACATTCTTTGTGATAGAAACATGATTTCTTTTTTGTTTGTTTGTTTTGTTTTTTGTTTTTAAGAGACAGAGTTTCTCTGTACAGTCCTGGATGTCCTGGAACTCACTCTGTAGNCCAGGCTAGCCTTGAACTCAGAAATCTGCCTGCCTCTGCCTCCCGAGTGCTGGGATTAAAGGCGTGTGCCACCACTGCCTGGCAGAAACATGATTTCTTATCTTGTTTTGCTTTTGAGACAGAACAATTAGACTTCAGTCAAGAAGTTAGATCTTTGATTAATTTTAAACCTTTACAGAGCAGAAAGGTATATTATTTCTATTATAAAATAATATTTTCGTGGTCTCATTGAACCTACTGTTCAACCTTTCTGTCAAAGTGATGATACGATTTTTAGTTTGTATATTTTTTTCTGGGAAGAATTAAAGAATACCTTAATGACCAAGGTGAGAGAAGAACATTGAGACCCATCTCAAGGGGAGATTCCAAGACCTGACACTATTACTGATGCTATGATATACTTACAGACAGGAGCCTAGCAAGGCTGCCTTCTGAGATGCCCAACAAGCAGGTGATGGAGATGGAAGCAGATACTTACACCCAACCAACTGACAGAAGCTGAAACCCCTGTGGTTGACTTAGGGAAAGGCTGAAACTAAGAAAGGGTGACCCCATAGGAAGAAGGGCAGCCTTAACTAACCTGGACCCCTGAGATTTCTCAGACACTGAGACACCAACAAGGCAGCATACATTAGCTGGTCCAAGGCCTTCCAACACATACACAGCAGAGGACTTCCTGGTCTGGCCTCAATGAGAGAAGACACAATTAACTCTTGAGAGACTTGAGGCCCCCGAGAATGGGGAGGTCTGGTGAGGTGTAGGAAGGTGTGGAGGTGTGGAGACATCCTCTTGGAGACTGGGAAGGAGGAATAGGATGAGGAACTGATGGGGGTAGAATGGGAGGGTGATAGCAACTGAACTGCAAAAAAACAATTAAAGGTAATTCAAAAAGGATCAGTTTTGGAGATATGTTCTCAAAATTTAGCTGATGACAAATTAAATGAAAACTAGTAAGACTTTTTCTCTTTTTTGCTTATTTAGTAAGTTCTTCAGTCTTGTGTTTCTGTTTTGAAATGAGGACAAAATATTAACAAACAAACAAGGAAAAAACAAAGAATAAATCAACAGAAATTGCTTATAATTGTAAGAGGCACAATGTGTCTTGAGCTGAAAACTGAATTCAACTGCATCTCATTGTTTAGATTTCCAACTTATCTTTGAATATTAGAAATGAGGAAAGTAAGCTCATTGTATTCCTAAGTTAAAAAAATTATAAGCTGTGTTATTTTCATTATTTCTCTTATTTTTGAGATTTATTATATAATTTGTCTTTATAAACTTTGCTTTTATCGAAAAGAAAGCTTTTTAGTTGGGATAGCTGTAGATATAAATTAAAATGTATTACAAGATGGCTGCTTTGAAAATGATTAAGTTTTACCTTATGAAGCAGACTTTTATCAGGTCAAGTGTATAGACCATACTTCTCTTCAGCTTATTTCTGAATATTGAATTTGAAATTGCTGCATCAGCGTGGCCTCATTTACCAAATCCTTTTATTGGAAAACTTCTTTGAAGTCCTGGCTTTGTGCCTGATCTTTGAAAGAAGTGTGAATTGCCATGAATGTTATCAGAAAGCCAAGCTCAAGATCATGCTTATCCTTTGTTATCTGTTGAAGTTGTACCTGTCTCAGAACCCCCCTTCCCCTCTTTTCTCTCTCCTCTTTCTCTTTCTTCCTTTTTCACCTCCACTTAAAGAATTTAGATGGATGGTCTCTTACTAAATAAGTTACACTAAAGAAATATAGAATAAGTTTAATTTTACTCCTCTTATATCTCATAGACACTCCTAGAATGAAAGGAGGGAGAAGCAGAAACTAAACCCAGAGAAGGATCTAGGGAAAAAAATCAATCATTTGCTCCCCTTCTGCTTTCAGTCCAGATTCATTTGTCGTCTCAACTTTGGCCATATTATATGTATTTTCTCAACTTGGATAGAGAAAATTTAGGGCAACTCTAGTTGCCTAGACAACCTTTGTCTCTCTGCAATACTTTATCTTGTGGCTCATGCTCACTGATACCAGAACGCTTGAAAAATTTTGCCACATGTGCTACACTGAATGCACAGAGGAGATAGACATCCTTGTCTTGTTTCTGAATTTAGTGCCAGTGCTTTGAGTTTCTCTCCACTTAGTTTGATGTTGACTATAGGATTTCTATAAATTGTTCTGATTATGTTAATGTGTAGCCCTTGTCTCCCTAGCCTCTCTCCATGTGCACAACATGAAAGCTTCACCTTTGGTGTTTCTAATCATAGACAATCTTATTTTAAAATATACCACTATATTTCAGTCTATTGATTATATATCTTTCTGGTATGTAGAAGACTCATGAGAAAGCAACATATATTGTGCACATATTCATCCCTATGAGTAGTTTAGTGTCAAGACACAGTAGGTTCTAATTAATTGGAAATGAATATTAAATTCACACATAATTTGTATGGATGGTTGAATATTCTAGTTATAGCTTTTCACTGAAAAATCTTTAATGTATTTCTTTTAAAAAATGAAGAATTAGTTAATAACTTTAATACATTTTAAAACATTCTTGGGTTATTTTACTAATTTCCCACTCTAACACACTTCTCTTGATTCTGGATTATTTGTTTTTATGAGTTGAGAAATTGATACAATGGATTTGATCATATTTACCACCTTCCAAATCCTCCCAGATTCACCCCTCCCCCATTACCTACCTACTCAACTTTTCTCTCCTATTATTTTAAAACCCATCAAATCCAATTTGTGTTCCTCATATACCTTTGGATATGGGATCTTCTACAGAAGAGTTGTTGACTTACAAGAGCTACACCTTTAAAAACAAAAACAAAAACAAAAACCTGATTTTCCTCCCAGGACCTCTCAACTGCCAATATTCCTTAGCTAGGAGTGGGATCTTGGGTCTACCCCTGCTTTTCATGCTAGAACTTTATCTGGCTTGAGATTTAATATATCTTGTTGGTTTAATATTAAATCTATTTAACAACAGGTACTTGTCCATAATGATGGTGCAAAGAATAGGCGTCATTTGGTGAGATGACCTTAAATACAATCAGAAAGTGATTGGTTTTGTCATGACATTCCTGCCAGTTTTGCACCAGTGGGTGGAACTTTGCCAAACCTGTTATTACTGAAGCTCTCAGGGTACCTATACTCATGAATTGCTAGAATAAATGTCTTGCAAATGATCATCCTACCAAAAGATATCGATTGATTCAATGAAATTTCCATGAAAATTGCAACACAATTTTTCCAAGAAATGGAAAAAGTTCTTAAATTTCATATTGAAGCACAAAAGACCTATGATAGACAATATCCTCAACAATAGAGAAAGTTCTGGAAGTACTACCTTCTCAGATTATCAGGTTAAGCCATAGACCTGTAGCAGAAAAGAAAAACAAATAGGAACTACCAACAACAAGAAGAAAAATAAACAAAGCAAAGCAGAACAAAAACAACCAATCAAAAACCAAAACCATAGTACTGGTATAAAAAAACAAACAAACAAACAAACCACATTTATTAGTGGAATGGAATTGAGGACCTATCCCTGGGCTTCTTGGATTAGCATTTGTGTGAGCTCAGATAACAGAAAGAGGCCAAAACCACATTTGACAGATTTGCTAAAGTATTCCCTAGTTTTTGGTATTTACATCTGCAAAGCTACCTAGAAACTCAAACAGGAGATTCAGGAAAGGGAACTAAGAAGCTCCAGGAAAAGAGACACACAGACTGTGTCCTTCATTCCTCCCTAGAGGAATTAAGTGTTGGGACCTGGACATATCTGTACTTATTGCTTCCTTTTATCTCTGTCATATTTTCCCATAGTCCCCAGGCCTATGCAAACCAGTGGTCTTGTATGGTGTCAGTAGAGGAAGGGCATATGTGAAGAGTAATAGCATATAGAAAGAGTGGCTTGGAGAACAAAGAATAAATCATCCGTATGATCAGACTCAGGTGACACTCATGGGGAGGTGGCCTGACAGAGGATAGGTTACCTAAAATGACTTTTGGAGAAGTGGTTGAGTCACATGGAAGTATATTGAAATATACTTCATTAAGTCTTGCTGGAAGTCCACATATGCCCTACCCCTTAACCTGACTCTCCTTATTACCTCAGTGTGATCGCCAATGGGATCAGATGGAGGTGATAGAAGGATAAACACATGCTGTTAAAGACCCTCTCTCCCAAAAGAAGCCATAGTCTTAAGGATGTTACAGATGTTTTCTAAAGATCATGAGTGTATAGTCTCATTGTCATAATGACTGATTGTTATCTCACGGTGATTTCTGTGGTAACTCTCATCTAAGGTTTTTGAAGGGAGCTACCAGAGGGGCCTGAATGACATATTTGGCTTTTACTTCTGCGTTCTGTGGAGATTATACGTGGTACAAACATACTTGCACATGAAGAAAGTGATTTGGCAATGATTGAGCAAAAGATAGGTGACAGTGATGGGTTATAGCAATAATCCACAGAAGAGGAGACATGGGTCTATATTGTAGATGTGATGGGAATGTGGAAAGACAAGCAGAGATGAGGTAAAAGCTGGTGAAGTCAGCATATACCACTGTGAGAAGGTAAATATAGCTACATAGAAGAAGCGACTGTGGGTTTTCACATTCAATCACACACTAGAGTAAGATAGATAAAATTTAAATCTGTACTACACAACCATAAAACATGTTGAAAATTGCAATAAAATAAAAATGCCAGCTGCTCAGGTTGCTGAGGCAAAAAGATAAAAAGTCCAGTGTCTGTCTAAACTACTGAGTGAGCTTAAAGCCAGCTAAGTGAGACAGGATAGCACAACATTGAATAAGGAAATGAAGAGTTGAAGATATAGGTCAGTGGTAGTACACTTGTCTGGTGTGTGTGACACTCTGGGTTCAGCTAATAAACAAACTGAGCTTTTCTCAGAACAGAGAAAGAGACTGCAAGTGTAATGACAAGATAAGAGTTCGATGAAAAGAAAAGGACCAATTAAGTTTACAGTAGACAAATTACATTCTGTGATTCTGTGTGTAGTTATAGGTAATTTGATATATATATATATATATATATATATATATATATATATATATATATATATATATCTGTGTGTGTGTGTGTGTGTGTGTGTGTAATTTTAAAGCAAAAGATTAAAAATGTAATTTCAACAAATAAATAGGTAACAATAATTTTTATATACACCATTGGATCTCCCCCAACAAATAAAAAAATAAAGGTAAACATCAAAAAATTTAAGGACCCACATATAAAATTATGCTGTTATGTCAGCCACCTGCATTTCCCAAAGATGCCAAGAGTAAATTCTGTAGAAAAGACAAAATCTTAAACAAATCATGACAATCAAACTGGATAGCTAGCTTCCCAGAGAAGAATGAAACCAGATCCTTGTTCCTTAGCCTGTATAAGACTATTTCAAATGGATCAAGAAGCTCAACAAAAGCCTGAATACTCTGAGTCTGATACTGGGGAAAGTTGGAAATATGTTTAAACTCAAATGTACAGGAAATTACTTTCTGAACAGGACCCTGATAGTACAGACTTTAAGACTAACAGTTAAATAATGGAACTATAGAAACTCTTTAAAATGCTTTTGAATAACAAGAGTCACTATCATTTAAGTGAAGATGCAGTCAATGGAATGGAAAAATCTTTACCAGCTATGGGTCTGACAAATGGACAGTATCTAGAATATACAAAGAATTCAAAAAAAGAAAGAAAGAAAGAAATTAAAGAAAGGAAAGAAAAAGAAAAAAGAAAAGAAAACAAAAGAAAAGAAAAGACAAAACCTAAACATCAGGAGGAAAAATGAATCATCATGAAATGGGGCATGGAACTAAACAAAGATTTTCAAAGATGAAACACGAATGGCTGAGAAACATTTAAAAATTATTTAACCACCAAATTAAAATTACTTTAAAATTTCTAAAAAAAAAAATTAATGTCATAGGTGTAGGGGGAGGGCAATATTTATTTACCGGTGGTGACAGTGCAAATAGGCACTATGGGAATGTACATGCTGGCAATATTCTGCTGAAGGGACCCTGATATAGCGGCCTCTTGTGAGGCTATGCCAGTGCCTGGCAAACACAGAAGTGGATGCTCACAGTCAGCTATTGGATGGAACACAGGGCCCCCAATGGAGGAGCTAGAGAAAGTNCCCAAGGAGCTGNAGGGGGCTGCAACCCTGTAGGTNNAACAACAATATGAACTAACCAGTACCCCCTGAGCTTGAGTCTCTAGCTGCATATGTAGCAGAAGATGGCCTAATCGGCCATCATTGGGAAGAGAGGCCCCTTGGTCTTGTAAACTTTATATGACCCAGCACAGGGGAAGGCCAGGGCCAAGTACTGGGAGTGGGTGGGTAGGGGAGCAGAGGCAGGGGTGGGGTATAGGGAACTTTCGAGATAGCATTTGAAATGTAAATAAAGAAAATAATAATAGATAAATTTTTTAAAAAGGCTGAAAAAAGACCTACTACAGCATGGCCCAGCTATTTGCCATCCTTGGGCACAAACCTAAAGGACTTTATATTCTACTATAGAGATCACTGCTTACTTTCATTAGTGTTCATTGTTTCTCTGGTCACAACAGTGAGAAAATGAAAACAACCCAGATGTTCATCAAATGATGAATAATTAAAATATGGTGCATTTATAAATAGAATATTATTTTTTAAGAAGCATACTTTAAAAGACATACTTTCCTACATAGGAATTACCCTACTCCCTTTACTTTAAGTAGACAAGAAAAGTAGCATTGTAAATATGACTTGAGAGATACTCTTATTTTTCAAGTTAAAACTTCTGGTCCTACGACTGGATAAAAATAAAGGTTATATTGGCTAGAAACTAAATTTTATGTATGATGTTCCTGAGCAAGCCGCAGCTTTAGAACATCAACTTTAAACAGCCCTTTACTCTCTGAGCCTCTTTCTTGAGTAAACTGCCGCATGTGTTACTTGAGTTGTGAGAAAGTAGCTCTGAAGTTTATCCAGCTGAGAGTCAAGTGCAGTGTGTCTAGCCAGGTGATACTCTAGAATATGCTTTCATAAGAAATCATAAATTGTTCATTTTGAATTAGGCCTTGTAACTTCCTATAAACCTTTTTGAAGTTATCCCCTTTCTCCTTGTAAGAGTCTGTTCACAAAAAGGTCCTTTATATCTATTAGTAGTTCCAATCAGAATCGATTGACGCAGCAGTGCCTGTGGACCACCCCCCCCCCCCGTCCCTACACAGTTTTCCTGGAGTGTGCTGCAGGTAACTTCACCCAAGCTCTTGTTACACTGCATAGAACTTGTCTGTTTATTGATGTGTATCTCCCACTGAATTAGCTATATGATGTACTTTATAGATCTGTGACTCCATAATTAATCACATCACAATAAGTAGTGCACTTTGGAAGCCTAAGTAGAAAACATTGTCCCAGGAATTTTGTCTATTTAGTGATTACCTGCACCACACATCTAGACTTCTAATTTGGATGAATAAAGGTTATTGTCCTGTTCTTCAGATAAGGAATCTAAAATTTCATTTTACCAAGTCTAAACTGGGAATTAAAATCCTTAAAAAGAGCAATGTAAACTGGTGAATCACTTTAATGAGACCTTAAACCTACTTTTGTCATAAGGTTTATGTAGATGATCCAAAAAATTGAACAAATTATAAAAGTTGTTGAAAATTGAGGAACAGATAGATGACAGAGACACTGCTCTAAGGCAATGAACTGAGCAGAGGGTAAAGTTTTCTATTAGTTGGGGAGAGACCTTTTGGTTTATCACTCACATTATTTAGAATGTCTAGTTATGATAAAATGAATAAAGTATTTAGTTGTTCTCTTTCAAAAGTTTTATAGGTAACAAATCCACTTATCTACTGAACCTATATGGACTTGACTTATCAATGGACACATTTGCATGTATAAAAAATGATTAGTTATAATCAGTTGCACTGCAGAGAATCTAATCTTGCAGTGGAGGGAAGAACATTATCTTGAATTTTAATCATGTATTAAAAGTTGCTTCTCCATTTTCTTTATTAGAATATTATATCTTTGGGCCAAAGGTAATGAATAGATGAGGTTATTGCTACAATGAGGACACAGCAGTAGGCAATTCTAAGATTAATTTATGATAGTGGCTTTTGCAATCAGATATCTGGAAACATGCACACATCCTGGGGCTACATCCTGATTATTTCTCAGTTGTGTCCTCTTAGGGGCACTCAGGGATCTCCTGCAATATGCCATTATGGATTTATACTCTTATCCCTAAATTCTCTGAACATGCCATGGCATACTAATAAGAGTAACATATACAATTTATTAGAAACTTGCTTTGGACTGGAAAATTTGTATATGTTACCCCATATATCCGAAAAGCAGTCCTATGATAAATCAACATAATATCCAAGTAGGGGTCAGTCTATTTGATGCCAAAGTATTTGTGCTTGAACTGTAGGACATTCAATTCCCAAACTGTAGCCCTTTCCACTTTACAAATTTTTTTGATCTCTTGAAACCTTGCTTACATGAGTATTCTACTTATTTCAATGTTTGTTATTATTAATTTGACTAAAAACTTTTAATTTCTCTATTTAACTATTTATCTTTTCTGCTAGACAAGAAGTAATTTTTAATTCACTTTTATTCATTTTTTAATTCAACTCATTCAAATAGCATCATCTTTTTCCCAGCATCTAGACCTAGATGTATCTCAGTTAGGATGTTCAAATGCTTTGTCTATAGAAAATTTGAATTTTATATAGTATGCCTCTGCATCTGGTGATAGCTGGAATTTGTTAATATCTAGGATAAACAGCTACAAAGACTCTTAGCTCCTGATGTCTACATCTGGAAGTATTCTTTTTCTTTTCTTTCCTGACCATTGGTATTCAAAATATTCATGCATTTGATTACATATACCACAGATTTTCAATATATTTAGGCATAAATCAACTAGAGTTGATTATTGGACTTCTAGAAATGGTTATATCCTGTGCTTTATTTATTTCAATAAAAAGCAAGTCGAACAAACAAACAAAATTATCCAATTCCTTTGGGGCATTGTTTTGTTCTCTTCTACTGGTAAGGATGGAGGGTTTTAATAGGTCATGCAGAGATGGTAAGAGGGAGGAGGATCATGTGAAGTCTAGGATGTGTGGATAGCTCATAGAAATCTATTATGCAGATGAGTGAAATAAGGAATAGATGAGTAAAATTCATCTTCTTCATTCATGGTGAGATAATAAAAGACTGGAATACACAGTCATTCTGAGCATGCATTTTTATGCATGGTTTGATAGAATGACTTCAAGCAGTCAGAGAACTGCCTTTGCTCAAGCATCAAAGACAGGCAGACAGCACACACACACATACACACACACACACACATACACACACACACACAGAGAGAGAGAGAGAGAGAGGGAGAGAGAGAGATTTGCTGAATAGGTTTGTGTGGAGGAGTGCAACATGTAAAGAGACTTGCAAAGGTACATAAGACTGATTCATGAATCTCCTGTTTTAATTTCTCCAAACCATGAAAAGCCTATGAAAGGAAAATGACAGGACTCTATCTGTTGAACTGCAGTATTAACCAACTCGATTAGAAAACCACTTTTGAGTTCTACCAGAAGGACTAGTGGGAAACCACTAAAATGGTGTAGGCAAAAGGTTACGAGAAATTACATCATGTTCCTACTGAAAGTGAGAAAATGACAATTAGTGATCCTGCATTTCCTGGAGCTCAGTCTGCACAGGCCTTCTCATGCACAAAGCTTTATCCACCGAAGGCATGAAATACCACCAGGCACACCTGCTTAACTTGAGCATCACTCAAGAGTAGAACTCAAGCCAAGTAAAATGTAATTTTCTCAGTATGAGACTTTAGCTAGAAAGAAGTGAGCACAGCAGTCCCTAATTACCAGACTGGAGAGTTTTAACTGAGGTAGGGAGATCAATTTCAAATAACAACAACAAAACAGGATGTATTCTGTGGCATACATCTCTCCAAAGTCATTCCGGCCCAGGGAAAGTCTATAAAATCCAAACACATTACAAAGAGAAAGTTGTAGCAAGTTCTTACCAATGAAATGCTAGCTTTCGGTGTAAGTGCCCTTACATCTCCAATGTTTTAAACATTCCTTTTTAGGAGGATGGGAAGAATGTTATTATTGGCCTCAACTAGTAAACAACCAATCATGTGATTCCATTACTAGAGATATTTTTTGTTTGTTTGTTTTTTTGTGACAGGGTTTCTCTGTGTAACCTTGGCTGTCCTGGAACTCACTCTGTAGACCAGGCTGGCCTCAAACTCAGAAATCCACCTGCCTCTGCTTCCCATGTGCTGGGATTAAAGGCATGTGCCACCACGCCCGGCCCTACAGATACTTTTAAATTACAAATTCCCACAGTAACTGTTTAACTATGATGTTGGGACATTATAGTTTTCGAGAAAAGAAGTCAGTACTATCATGTTATGCTGTTAATTTTTAATTTAATGCAATATAATCGCAATATACAGTTATAATTAAAACTATGAAAATAGAAAAGATGGATAATACTTATTATTTCTCATCGTAACTGTAGACTAACTAGTCCAAAAACAAGATCATGCTCACTCAGTGACACCATTGTGCTTTCTTGGTTGTACAGGAAGGGGATTTAATATTGTGACATTGAGAACTGTTATTTTTCTGTCTATACTCTAGGAAGGAAGGTGGAAATGTGGTGAGTTCACTGTGTGAAAGAGAAGAATACAAAAATGGTCATTAAGCACAAAAAGATGGTCTCCTAGTGATGCTCAAACCTTTAGGACTTGACACTCCCTTTTGCTTCTTCTCTGCTTTCTGCCCTGCAGAATCCTGGTAATTACCTAACTGGTCTTGGAGCAGTTTGATTCCCATATCTATATTTTTGGAAGAAATGCTCTTTGCTTCCTATACTCTTTGGCTTCTTTGAAGTGCTTTCTAGTTTACGGACTAAAGGCCAGCAAGCACAGCCTCCTCAGGCAGCTGTTATCATAACGTGTATCTTGGTTTACAAAATATGTGTGTTGAGGTACTGTCTCTCTGAAAAATTACTAGCCTATAAGAATATATATTCTTTGTCAATTTTGTAATATAATATGGCTTATGTCAGCTCCCAAACTTTCGGGAATATTTGCTAAATATAAAAGCAATGACATTAGGCTATTTAGATTGCGATAATTTCTTTCTTTCTTTCATTTTTTTTTTGTTTTTTTGTTCGTTTTTTTTGTTGTTGTTGTTCTTTTGTTTTTTTTCGAGACAGGATTTCTCTGTGTAGCCTTGGCTGTCCTGGAACTCACTCTGTAGACCAGGCTGGCTTCAAACTCAGAAATCTGCCTGCCTCTGCCTCCCAAGTGCTGGGATTAAAGGCATGCGCCACCACGCCCGGCTGCGATAATTTCTAATAACAAAAAATGTCACAGATGTCACAAAAATCTAAAGACATCTATTTTGATCCTTTTTTTTCTTTTACTTTTTCTGGGAAAAAAACACTTCTTAGGTTATATATATTTGTGAAAATTTTGATGTATGTCATGATCAAATTTAAATATAACCTTGATTTCTTTCACAATTTCCTTATAATTTAATAAGATATACATTACAGTTACTACTGGAAAATTATATATGCACAGAAATACACAGTAAAGGGTCTGGAGAGATGGTTTAGCAGTTGCAAGCACAAGTTGCTTTTGCAAAGGACCCAGCATCCACAAGGTGGGCCACAACTGTTGGTAACTCCACTTCCAGGGGATCCAATGACCTCTTCTAACTGTCACATGCACCAGGTATACATAGGGTGTATATTCATTTTTGAAGGTAAAACATTAATATGTATATGCGTAGAATAAATAAAGGTAGAAAATTTATATACACAGCAAAGTTAACTGTGGCATAATTTTTAATATATTAGACTGTACTAAAACAATGTCACAGGATTAAATGTATCCTCATAGCACTTAGATAAGAGAAAGTAAAAATAATTTTTATACTAATTATGATTGGAGATTGGAATTTGGAGTTTTCTGAGTTAAGCTTAAATTCATTTCTGGGAATCATATTCTATTATGGATTTGGAAGAAACCTCATTTTTTTGATAATGGAAAATGAAATACTTGATCCTGCATAAGGTCTCCTTTGCCTTTCCCAATTAAGATGGAACACTTGACAGACCAGCCCTCAAGAAATTATATGAAGGGCAATTTTCTCATACCAAGTAATAAAATCTTAATTATGTGGAGTTAACCATGATTGGGAGATAGGCTGTTTTGAGTACAAGTCCGTATTTTATAAGTATGGCCCTATGGAAAAGAAATCACATGAATGGCAAAATAAATTGCACAAATAACATCATTGAATTTCAAGCCTTTATATCATTTCTACTAAAATGCCTGTGATAAGCAAAGTCATGTTCTAGGGCTCTGACCTGGATTGCCAGAGATAGATCTGTACCAGCTGACAGCATAGCTTGTGATACAAGTTACAAATGCTGGTATGTAATACAGGTAGAAACTTTGAGAGCATCAATCATATTTCAAGTACTAGGCATGGTAATATTTGGAGGATTCTGGACACTGTCCCTTGACATTCATCCCTGGAGACATCACACATATTAAGCATGAGAAGATGGACAGAACAATGCAGAAAAGAATGACTTTTCTGAATATCATAGTGAGGAAAATAAAACTTGTACAATCCTAGACATTTATAAGTTTTTACCAAAAGACAAGAACAAAAAGAAAAACAAAAAACAATGTGAAACAAACAATGAAAAACTAGAGGACTATGATTAAACAAGCAATTTTATAATTTTTTATCTCACTAATAATCATAAATTTCCAATGAGACAAGCTTTATCACCATAATTCACATGTTCATAAAAGTTGTTTTTAACATGATCTGATTTTAAGACATGCAGATTCTAGAATTTCATGGATCTATGAAAATAAAATACTCCAAGTAAATTGGGGTATATTAATTTTACTATGAGTTAATATATGCTAGCTTTTAAAAATAAAGTTCTAAGATTTAGTCAAATAATTTTTTCTCTTTAGATTTCATATATATATATATATATATATATATATATATATATATATATCAGTAACTTTTGTTAAAGTAACTTTTACTGACCAGATATAATTGTCTCAGAGGCTTACTGCTGAATAAGCTCTACCTTTCTAGTTCTATCTGAATTCTGGCTTGTTCAACTCATTTGTTCTGGGCCAAACTCCTCTCCAAGCTGACTGGTTCAATCTGGCTTTTCTCAGCTTCTAACTGAATTGCTCGCCTGGGCTGAAACTAGCTCTGGCAATTTGGTCTAATCTTTTGGCTCATTTTTATTTTCTGGCTTCAAATGCTTCTGATGACCTGAAACATGAACTCATGAACAAACTCAATGTTACTGTACTTAGCTCCATGGCACTGAACTCAACTGACTGAATAGAACTGACCCAACTGAACTAACTGCTCAGCACTCAACTGAACTCAATGGAACTGACTCCCAAAGGACCAACCATTCTCTCTTCCTGTGCTACTCTTTTTTTATTATTGGATATTTTCTTTAATTCATTTTAAATGCTATCCCAAAAGTTCTCTATACCCTCCCCCTGCCCTGCTCCCCTACATACCAATGCTCACTTCTTGGCCTTGGTGTTCCCTTGTACTGAGGCATATAAAGTTTGCAAGACCTAGGGGGCCTCTCTTCCCAATGAGAGCTAACTAGACCATCTTCTGCTATATATGTGTTTGCCAGGAACTGGCATAGCCTCATACGAGCCAGCTATATCAGGGTCCCTTCAGCAAAAACTTGCTGGCATATACAATAGTGTCTGGGTTTGGTGACTGATGATGGGATGGATCCCCAGGTGGGGTAGTCTCTGAATAGTCCATCCTTTCGCCTTAGCTNCAAACTTTGTCTCTGTAACTTCTTTCATGGGTATTTTGTTCCCTATTCTAAGGAAGAATGAAG
>NC_034590.1:60016661-60038645 GCF_900095145.1 Mus pahari | reverse complement strand
GATGTATCTGGAGGATATCATCCTTAGTGAGGTAACCCAATTACAAAAGACGTCACTAGATATGCACTCACTGATAAGTGGATATTAGCCAAGAAACTTAGATTACCCAAGATACATTTTGTAAAACACAAGAAAACCAAGAGGGATGACCATCGTGTGGATACTTCATTCCTCCTTAGAATAAGGAACAAAATACCCATGAAAGGATATAGGTACAAAGACAAAGAGCTAAGATGAAAGGATGGACTATCCAGAGATTACCCCATCTGGGAATCCATCCCATCATTAGCCACCAAACCCAGATACTGATGCACATGCCAGCAAGATTCTGCTGAAGGGATCCTGATATAGCAGCCTCTTGTGAGGCTATGCCAGTGCCTGGCAAACACAGAAGTGGATGCTTACAATAAGCTATTGGATGGAACACAGGGCCCCCAATGGAGGAGCTAGAGAAAGTACCCAAGGACCTGAAGGGGCTCCAACCCTCTAGGTGCAACAACAATATGAACTAACCAGTATCCCCTGAGCTCGTGTTTCTAGCTGCATATGTAGCAGAAGATGGCCTATTCGGCCATCATTGGGAATAGAAACCCCTTGGTCTTGCAAACTTTATATGACCCAGCACAGGGGAAGGCCAGGGCCAAGTAGTGGAAGTGGGTGTGTAGGGGAGCAGGGGTTGGGGGGGGTATAGGGAACTTTCGGGATAGCATTTGAAATGTAAATAATGAAAATAATAATAAAAAAAAATTAAAAAAGAGAAAGTTACATAAACTCTGTTAGAGTATTATCTAACAGTAATACTTAGATAAATTGTCATATTGATTATATTTCCTGTGAACATTATTTTCATTTTGAAGATTGTTATATGCCTCAATCCACATCCGGTGATTTATTTTTCATAACTAATGGTGATTACCTTGTGGACCCATAATCATGCAGAATGTTGAGAGTAATAAACTTTGGTGTTTCCAGCTAAAATAAAACCCATGTATCATACCTTTCAAAAAAAAAAAAAAAAGAATGAGAATTGATTCTTTTTTATCTCCTTGTACTAAGGTCAAGTCTAAGTATCAAGGAACTCCACATAAAACCAGAGACACTGAAACTTAGAGAGGAGAAAGTGGGGAAAAGCCTTGAAGATATGGGCACAGGGGAAAAATTCCTGAATAGAACTCTATAGGCTTGTGCTATAAGATTGAGAATTGACAAATGGGACCTCAGAAAATAGCAAAGCTCCTGTAAGGCAAAGGACACTGTTAACTAAGACAAAAAGGCCACCAACAGATTGGGAAAGAATCTTTACCAATCCTAAATCAGATAGGGGACTAATATCCATTATATATGAAGAACTCAAGAAGACAGACTCCAAAAAACCAAAGAAATGGGACACAGAATTAAACAAAGAATTCTCAACAGGAATATTGAATGGCTGAGAAACACCTCAAAAAATTGTTCATCATCCTTAATCATCAGGGAAATGCAAATCAAAACAACATTGAGATTCCATCTCACACCAGTNAGAATGGCTAAGATCAAAAATTCAGGGGACAGAAGATGCTGGTGAGGATGTGGAGGATGCTCGTGTCTCTACCTGCATATGTATCAGAAGATGGTCTAGTCAGCCATCATTGGGAAGAGTGGCCCCTTGGTCTTGGAAACTTTATATGCCCCAGTACAGGGGAACACCAGGGCCAAGAAGGGGGAGTGGGTGGGTAGAAGAGAGGAGGGGGGAGGGTATAGGGGACTTTGGTGATAGCATTTAAAATGTAAATTGAGTAAATACCTAATAAAAATTGAAAAAAAAAACAAACAAAAAACTTATATATTCTAACGACCAGCTAATTTTTTGAGAATGACTTACCAATGTATATCCGAAGACTTTTCAGAAAGTGTCCAAGTCATTCCAATATCAAATCCAGAAAGCAATCTTAATTGTCCTCTACTAAAAATAAAAAAAAAGATAAAACACAAGTTTGGCACACTCATGCAATGAAATAAAATATCATTCAGATCAGTGAAAAACAGTTGCTTCCAAAAATATGAATCTTAATGAGGGTTTAGTTAAAAATTTCCATGAATCTGAAGTTTCAGTGAAGCATAGAATATAAACTACAAAAAGTGTGTGCACAGAGTGGGACCACTATCCAAAGTAGGCCACATGTGCTACAATGGTAAAGCCATAGAGAGGTTTATTTAGAACCTCTGGAGCTCATGTACTAATTGCTCTGGGTACTGAACACAGAGATGTTTGGTAAGGTTTTACCCTTATTTTCATTCAAGTAGTTCCTTGTTTCATCTTATTCATCCCTTCAACTCTGAGAAGGTTCCCTTTGTACTAATGTATAGTGGAAGTATGTATCTTGTGTTTGAATTTTAGGGATCTCATATAAGAATTGTTCTTGAGTCATAGAAGAAACACTGGAATAATGAAAAGACTCTTAAAACTATGGAGCAATGAAGGAAGGACCCATAAATAAATATTATAAAGAATAGAAACCTAATATATAACAAATGTATCAAAAACACACATGAATTAAACAGCTTCTTCAACATATGATGCTATGGAAACTATATATCCACATGTAAAAGAATGGGATTGGATCCCTACCTATTCTCTAGTACAAAACATCAATTCAATATTCACCAAAGAATTTAGAGTAACATTTGACATTGCCAGAGAAAAACATATGTAGGGTATTTAATGATACCCTACATCGACAAGAATTTTCTGAAAAGACACCAGTAACAAAGGAACTGACAAAATGGGATTGCTAGTTAAAATCTACTCAGAAATAGTGAAAAAAGGGCCTACATCATCATTGTCATCATCATCAACAACAAAAATCCTCAGCAAAATGTTCCATGTAGGAAATTACTATCTAGGCTATATAAAGAACTCCAAAAATTAAACATCAGGAAATAAAATATTTAACTTATAAATAATCCAATGATCTGGGTTAACAGTTCTCAGGGTAAGAAATACAAATTTGAGCAATAAGTATTTGAAAAATTCTACACCACTAAATCACCAGTGAAGTACAAATTAATACTACTCTCAGATTACATCTCACTCCCTTCTGAATGGGTATTATTGAGAAAACAAATAAAAAATACAGGTGAGGATGCAGGGAAAGATGAGATCTTACACAGTATTTGTAGGAATATAAACTACTTCATCTACTGTACAATTCAGCATGAAGTTTCCTAAAAACCAAAAAACAAAACTACTACACAATTCCACAATACCATCCCTGGATTTATATCTGAAGGACTATAAACTAGCATATTCTGGTGTTACCCGTGTGTCAATGCTTATTGCTACACTGGGCAGCATAGAAAAGAAAAATGTGGTAATACACACAATGGAATTTTATTCAGCTAAAAGGAACAGTGCAATTATGACATTTGTAAAAAAAAAAATAGTATCATTATTATGTCAAGTAAAATAAGCCAGAGAAATACAAATACTGTCTTTTCTCTGACCAGTAGACTTTAGATTTAAATTTAAATTAATATATACTCATATGTACTTATATCTAGTACATAAAAGTGGAAAGGACACCAGAAGGAAGAAGAGACACGAAGGGATGGAAAAGGTACATGAGAAATGATAGTAACACAATAAAACATCCATCTTATGCTTAAAATCAATTTAAAGGGACAAAGAGATATCAAAACCACAGTGTGATTATTTCAAAACCACTAGTATAAGAAAAAAGAAGTATGATGAACACTAAGGAATGTGTGTAGAGAAAGGAATTCTCTCATAGTATTAGTGAGAGTGTAAATTCAGCTGCTGAGAAAAAATAGAAAAAAAAGGTATTTCTTAAATAAATATGTAAATCTTCCTATGGAATCTTGAAGTTGGACTGAGTTGATTTTGCATTATGAGAAGGCCATGACACAGACGATGGGGCCAGCAATTGCATATGGTGACCTGAGTGTACCAAATCGCCTCTATAATCTTGTGTTTAAACACTTAGTTGCCAGGTAATGTCACTGCTTTGTGAGGTGTTAGAACCTCTATATTATCGAAACTGTCACAGTTGGTCACTATGGGATGGACTTTGAAACTTCTCTTTTGACTCCTGTTTTCTGTTTCCTAGAGTGAAAATCTACATGTGGTGATTTGAATGAGAATGTCCCATAGGTTCTTGTGTTTGGATTTTTCATCCCCAGTTTGGGAACTGTTTGGGAAGAGTTAGGAAGGGTGATCTTATTGGTGATGTGTCATTGGGAATGAGTTTTGTGGTTTCAAAGACCTGTAGCATTCCCAACTATCTCTGCCCCCTACTTATGATTTCAAATGTGAGCTTGAGCCGATTCTGCTAACATGCCTTCATTCTACCACGATGGGCTCACTCCACCATGATGGACTCTAACCCTATGGAATGAAACACCTTTTCTTTTGAGTTGCCTCAGCCGTGGTCTTTTATCACAGCAATAGAAAAGTAACAATGTCTCCTGCAGATATGGGGCTCTCTGATGTGCCTTCCTTGGTGGACTTTGAAACTGTGATTCCAAGTAAACTTTCTTCTCCTGTTTCTGTCCATTTCCTTGTCACTGTGCAAAGGAAAGTAACTGTACAGGAGCCAGTGAGTGACATCAGAAAGGAAACAGACTTTGGAAAGTTGAAGACATCACCATCTGTGAAAACTGCTGCCACTGTACTTTTTGTTAATTTGTATTTCCTTCCTGTGCAAATTAATAGGAAGTTTTCTCTGGAACAGAAAGACAGTCCAAAATGGGGGAATCTTCTCTTTAGCTTTATAATATTAGTGATGCTAGCCTCTTCGATTGTATTTATGTTACCTAGAAAAAAGGAACCTTAATTGAGAAAAGTTCTTCATAAGATCAGCCTGTGGTCAAGTCTGTGAGATATTTCTTGATTGATAGTTGATGCGGGAACATCAAGCTCACTGTGGGTAGTGCCACACTTGGACAAATCATACTTGGTTGTATAAGAGCACAGGAGCAAAATGCTATGCATTGTCCCGTGATGTCCTCTGCTTCAACTCCTTTTTTTTTTTTTTTTTTTTTGAGCTTTGACTTTTTTTTTAATTAGATATTTTCTTTATTTACATTTCAAATGTTATCCCAAAAGTTCCCTATACCCTCCCCTACCCTGTTCCCCTCCTCACCCACTCCCACTTCTTGGCCCTGGTGTTCCCCTGTACTGGGGCATATAAAGTTTGTAATACCAAGGGGCCTCTCTTCCCAATGATGGCTGACTAGCCCATCTGCTGCTACATATGCAGCTAGAGACCCAAGCTCTGGGGGTACTGGTTAGTTCATATTGTTGTTCCACCTATAGGGTTGCAGCCCCCTTCAGCTCCTTGGGTACTTTCTCTAGCTCCTCCATTGGGGGCCCTGTGTTCCATCCTATAGATGACTGTGAGCATCCACTTCTGTATTTGCCAGGCACTGGCATAGTATCACATGAGACAGCTATATCAGGGTCCCTTCAGCAAACTCTTGCTGGCATATGCAATAGTTTCTGGGAAACAATGAATTTATGAAATTCTTGAGCAAATGGATGTATCTGGAGGACATCATCCTTAGTGAGGTAACCCAATCACAAAAGAAGTCACTAGATATGTACTCACTGATAAGTGGATATTAGTCTAGAAACTTAGAATACCCAAGATACAATTTGCAAAACACAAGAAAATCAAGAAGGAAGACCAACCTGTGGATACTTCATTCCTCCTTACAATAGGTAACAAAATACCCATGAAAGGAGTTACAGAGACAAAGTTTGGAGCTAAGACAAAAGGATGGACTATCCAGAAACTACCCCACCCGGAGTTCCATTCCGTAATCAGTCCTGCTTCAACTCCTATCTTGTTTTCTGCTCTGTGTCCCTGCCATCACTTCCACTCATGAGAGACTAAAACTGTTATCTGAAAAAACGCTTTTCCTCCACGAGTTGCATTTGGTCAGAGTATTTATCACAGCTATAAAAAGCACACTATGAAAATATTGAAAGGTAGTTTTGGTGTGATGTAGCAGAAATTTATGGGGATATCTGAAGTACTTTTGTCTAGTTTATAAAAATTGTAATGGTCAGCATGTCTAACTGCCTGGTCATTGACTAATCTCAACACATCATTTGCCTCCCTAAATCTTGTGCTTTACTTCTTATAGGTTGTCTTGTGACTTCCCCTTGAATGACCACACAGCTTCATTGACCATCTCTCTTGTCAGACTTCTCCAGAGTCTATGACATAGTTGTCATTTACTAACTGTGTTACACCAAATCCACCTTTCACATACTATACTGTCTTGAAGGCTGTTTCTTCTTTATAATTTAGGTAATCCTTTCAGTTCTCCCGTATTCAGTGCAGACATGCTATCTGCAGAAATCAGTCCTTGGTCAGCTGAATAGGTCAGTGAGTGTTGTCTTTGTGCGCACCTCTATCATGAATTTTATGCTGATCACTAGTTAATATTTGGTTCCCCATTTCATTCTGAGATGCTTTGATGGTGAGATCTTTAAACTCAGTTTTATGGTGCTCAAATAGCATATAGAAATAACCAAATTGATTATTTGCACATGATAGTCTTTATACCTTCACCATCTAACTAGAGTCTATTATGTATTGTGTTAATTAGGGTTTTTCTAATGGAATTAATGCTATTTCAAGCAAAAACAATATACAGAAAATAAGAATGTCTAATTTTGAGGAAAAAAACATGTGACCTAGGACTTAAGTGAGATAAGTCAGTTTAGAGAGGATCTAGCTATGTCAGGGAAACTACTGGAGCAAGTCAAACATTGCCCTTTTTAGTGCATTAGTATATTGTGCCACATTCCCTCTAGCTCTTTCTCAGACACACAGTTTTCAGGACAACTAAACGTAAGTTATGAACCTATAACCCTAGCCTTTGATAAGAAAAGGCAAAAATAAATAAAAAAAAAATCACAAGTTCAACGTCACCATGCCCCAGAAACTAGATCAGTAGTGGAGCACTTGTCTAGCATACACAATGCCCAATGTTTAATTCATACTGCTGAAAATAAGTGAGTCCTGGTATTCAGTTCTAATCTATACTGACACACACTTTTAGATATGTTCTTAGACCCTGAAATACAGGAAGATCCATTGCACTCAGTTTCTAGAGCACAATCCAGCTTGTCAAATATTTTATTTGACATGGACTCTCACAGGTATAGAGATTCTTCACAAGATCAGTGATGTGTTTTGGACAGATAGCAGTTTTATGCTTCCAGAGTTTCTTCTGCAGAATAGAGGCAATGGTGTCTTTAAAATACCAATGAATTACCTTAAAATTATATGATAAAGGCATCTGTATTATACTGGGAAAATATGTGGCATAATTAACTCATTGGATGTGATGCTTATATAGATTGTAGGCATTTAGTCTTAGAGTTCTCAGGAGGCCTTGATGAAAATTCCAGGCTTTCCTGAAACATAATTACTCAGTGTTCTATATTATCTAGTTATAATTTAAATGCTTGATATAAATGACCTTGCAAGATTAGACATGTAACTTAATCTCTCCTGGCTTTGGTGTTCTAATCTTTAAAAGCAAGAGAAGGAATGCTTTTTATGTTTTCAACCTCTGCTACTGTGGTAGTAAAGTCTATAAATAGCCTGCCAAGGTAACCAGGGAAATGAAATTAAAGGCTGCTTACAGGATACACACAGCTCTCTCCAATATAATATGTCAGGATTTTATCTCTTATAAAAATATTTTATATATCATATATTAAATGCATAATTATATTGTTGCTGCTTCTGATTTTACAAGAAATGAATATTTGATATTAAAAAGTTAAGATTACTAGAAAGGGCATCTAATTAGTCTCATTAAGAAATGATCTAGTAAACAGAGTACAGGACAGTTTTGTTGTTGTTGTCGTTGTTGTTAAAATATAGGAAGATTGTACCTAATACTACAGTTGTCTATAGAACCAGGTACATCCCTGAATTGCCTAGCATTTGTGTTTCGTCTAATGTTCTCACTGTGGATCTCACGGTAAATTGATTCCAAGACAAAAGCTTGTACCCACAGAGATTTATCTGCCAAACAGAGAGCATGCAATGGACAGATCTAGACCATCTGCTCATATGTAACATTTGTGCAGCAGCTCGGTCTTCATGTGGGACTTCTAACAGCAGGCCCAGGGACTGTCTCTGACTCTGCTGCCTGCCTTTGGATCCCTTTTCCCTAACTGGGCTGCCTTGACTAGCTTCAATAGGGGAAGCAATTGTTCCTCCTATGAGGCTGCAAACCCCTTTGGTTCCTTGGGTCCTTTCTCTGGCTACTTCATTTGGCAACCCTGTGCTATGTACAAAGGATGGGTGTGAACATCCACTGCTGTATTAGGGGGAAGATGCTCCTAGTAGTACTACAACTTGATATGCCAAGGTGGTTGATATCCGTGTGAGGCTTCCCATTTTCTGAGGAGAAAGGGAGGACTGGAAGATGAGGGGAAAGAGAGGTGAGATGGAGGAATTAGGAGGAAAGGAGGGAGGGGAAGCAGTGAGCAGGATGTAAAAATAATTAATTTTTTTCATCGTTTCTTTTCTTTCTTTTTTTAAAAAGATATTTTCTTTATTTACATTTCAAATGTTAACCTTTTTCCTGGTTTCACCTCTGAAACCCCCCTCTCCCCTCCCTGCTCCCCCTGCTCACCAACCCACCCACTCCTGCTATCTAGTCCTGGCATTCCCCTATATCGGGGCATAGAACTTTCACAGGACCAAGGGCTTCTCCTCCCATCTATGACTGACTAGGTCAGCCTCTGCTACATATGCATCTAGAGTCATGAGTCCTACCATGTGTTTTCTTTGGTTGGTGGTTTAGTCCTTGGGAGCTCTGGGGGTACTGTTTAGTTCATATTGTTGTTACTCCTATGGGGCTGCAAACCCCTTCAGTTTCTTGACTCCTTCCTCTAGCTCCTTTCTTGGGGACCCTGTGCTCCATGCAATGCATGGCTGTGAGCATCCACTTCTGTATTAGTCAGGCACTGGTGAAGCCTCTCCGGAGACAGCTACTCAGGCTCCTGTCAGCAAGCTCCTGTAGTCCTCCATAAAAGTGTCTGGTAACAAAATACCCATGGGAGGAGTTACAGAGACAAAGTGTGGAGCAGAGACTGAGGGAAGGAACATCCAGAGACTGCCTCACCTGGGGATCCATCCCATAGTCAACCACCAAACCCAGACACTATTGTGGAGGCCAACAAGAGCTTGCTGACAGGAGCCTAATTAGTTAATCTTTAAAAGAGTGTTGCAGATGAGTGTAATTGCAGTACTAACCAGAAGAATGGAAGAACTAGTCCTAGGCAGAAGATAAATACAAAAATAGCCCAGAAATGTGTCACTAGCTTCTTGGTTGATCTAAATGACCATCCAAAAAGGTGCTGTGTCTCAGATCAATTTCTTCTGTTACAGTGTTTTTAAATGTCAATTGATAACTGCTTCATACTATGAACCTATGTACATTTGGTGATGCCCATAAAAGCCCTCCTTCTTGGCTTCCAACAGGAACAACATGCACAGCAAGGGTTAAGATAAATGTATCTGAAGATTTCCTTTGTAATCTTCTGAAGCTTGTTGGGAACAGCATCCAATTAGCTGAAGCAAACATAGCTGAAATAAAAATTGCATCTGAGATAATTCTTAACAGTGCTTGGATGATTTCTGTATTTCACCTTTTGGAGCACTCTTGTCCTTTTGTGCTCTTGTTTAATCCCAATCAATTTTGGAGTCTCCTTGTTGGCAGCCATAATCATAGCAAAGACAACATTAAGAGGATTAGAAGGAATAAAACATTCCAAGAGCCTCATGGTTATAGTTCTCACTGAGAATATTCTGTTACTTCCTCTATCACTAATCTAAAAACAGATATTCCCCTTTGGTGAGGACTTTAATTGGTCTTGGTAATTTGTCTAGTGGGGTGACCCAGATCTATATTCCCAAATGATCTGAGCCTTTAATTACTGTGGCTTTGTTGGCAACAATTGCTGATTCATCACTGGACAGAGAAAATAAATTGGCACCCAAGTTAACTCCCAGGACTTCAGATAATCTTGCTTCATTCCAATTTGTGGGAACAGCTTCCAGCCATTATGGCAATCAGCATCAATTTTCCCTAATGAAACTTACTCTGCATGCTGTCTCAAAGATATTAGGATAACAAAGTGGTCAGACTGTACTTATAGCTTCAAGTTCAGGGGTCTCCTTATAGTATCCCTAGTAGAAGGACTTGCCCATTAATAATCATGTCTTAAGTGTAACTAAAATTTGGGTAACAGAAGGCAAAACTCTGCAAGTGGATCATTAGGGATGGTGGAGATGAGAAGTAGTACCAATTTCACTTCTAGGGTTCTGGTATAACTTTTTCCTCAGCCTCTAGAAATTTCATATCATGGTGATGAATTTACTGTATCTTATAATGTATACACTCCAGTCCTGATGTGGCACGTTATCTGTGGTTTATCTAGACCTTTCCACTGCTCTGTAGACAGCTTGCAGTGGTGCTTGCAGACATAAAATGAATGGATACTATAAGTATATACCAATTGTCTCACTTTCATTATTGACCACAATGGTTGGTAAAATGACCAGATATATATTCTACATTGGTGGGGATAAGAAAAGGAAATATATATTCTGAGATTAGCAGGCAGTAGATGAATTGACCTTTCAGGTCATAGTAGGAAATGACTTTGTTAAATAAACTGCATGCTGAGTAGTGTGTGAAGCATTATCTATCCAAAAGCCAAGGGACTGTGGGAAGTCTATTGTAAAGAAGTATGTTATGGTTAGAGCCATTCTTTGTGTGCAATTTTCTGGCATAACTTTTATGTCATGAAAGAAGACAATCCATACTAGTTCATGTACAGTTCTGGGAAGTTAGCATGAACAACTATATACCTAAATTCCATTGTATAATTTCTGCCTTACCAATAAAGCCATGCAAATATGTGCCATGAAAACAAGAGTCATGTAAATACAATTACTTCTGGTTAATCAAAATTTGTCCTTGGTCAAAGTCTCAGGTCATAGGGCACTGAACTGAAAGCTTTATGGTATTAAATTACAGTATTCCCAGAGTGATGGATTGAGATTCCTGAACCATGCTTATGAAAATTCCCTAACTGGGAATGGCTCTATTTTCTGATCTCTTATGAATGGCTTTCCCTCCAAAGTTTCCATGTTGCTAAGTTTAAATAACTTATTCAATGATGTAGTAAATCTCTCACTTGGCTGGATGGGCTCTTTAAGAAATTGTTCTGTACTGAAGGCTTAGCATTGGCCTCAGCTAGAGTAAGTTTGTAATTTTCTAGTGGCAGCAGTTAAATAAATCATTTCACTACTAATGTAGATTCAAGAACACATTTGCCAGGTGAAGAGCTGCATATCTCATTTGAGAGGCTATAATGAGGTGCATCAGATCTCAGACCACAGCTGCGGTTAGGCTTTCTCTCTCTGGATGTACAGCCCTGCATCTTTTTCCTTCATCTTTAATTATTTCCAAATTTTCCCACACTGCCTCCCTCTGAATATTAGAGTGGATCTACAATATAATAATGAATAATGATAAAATATTTAATAAGTCACATAAATATGTGGAGTGTGAGAAAAGACTGCAAAAATATATGAGTTTGTTTATAAGACTTGTTTTAGTTATATATACTTGTGTGGGGTCATATATGCATTTAAAATGCTGGTGCACAAGTCAGTCATCATAAGCTGCCTGATGTGGATGCTGAAAACTGAGCTCAGGTCCTCTGCAAGAGTGGTATGCAATCTTAAGTTCTAAGCCATTCCTTCAGCTCAATATTTGGGTTTTTAATCTTTATATTGAGGAGTTATTGAAAAGAATGAATTGAAGGTGCCTATGCCCGTGAAAGTGCCTAAGGGATTAATTTCAAAGATATTCCTCACTTGTGATTCTGAGCATCTAGCACCATCACAAATCACATAATACACCTGCTTGAGAATTGAGAAATATTTGTTAATTGAAGAGACACAGATAAAAAACTTCCATTTTAAAAATAGTGTCAAAATTCCCAACTTAAAATATAACTAACCTACATTTAGAGATGCATTTTTCATACAAATTCAACAAACACTTATTGAATATTGTTTAAACACCAGACAGGTATTTTTGTTCTGAGATGGAGAAAAAAATATCCATTTAGTGTTTTGGACTAAAAGTTCAGTGACATGTACAACATTGATCAAATCATAGTATGGCTAAAAATACACAGTTTATACTTAAGTCAATGCCACTAAAATGATCTGCATAGTAATGTGAGAGATTAAAAGAAAACTTTATCCTAACCAGTGAGAGTCCAACCCAGCATTACAAAGAAAAACTATAATTAGTATGTTAGAAACTGAATAGAATTTATCTACTTGGAAAAGAAAGAATATGTATAGCCAAAAGGAGGTCAGTTATTCTACTACAGAATTTAACTCTCTAAAATCAATTACACATATAATTTCTTCCAAAGTTAACTTTTAATTTTGATGGCAGTCACTAATCACATGGATGATTTTGAATGAGATTGTGACAAAAAATTCAAAATTTTTTGGAAGAAACAAAACAAAGCAAAAATCATGGGAGAATTAAAAATGTAACAAAATGAATGTTTGGCTATGACTTACCAATTTGTTTGCTATAACATCTCAGTCATTGAACTATAAAGATGGACAAGTGTCAGAAAATAGATTGACAGGACAGAAGAGGTAGGTCTAAAATAGTAAGCTGATAGAAAGAATGGTACAACTGGGGACTCTTGAGTGACAGGGGAAGGTTAATAAAGAAGGCAGGATGGGGGTAAAGATGACTAGTGAAACAATTGATCTAGTGGGAAAAATGGGAAAAGGCTGGCTCCTTAGGGAAGGGGAAGTGGGTAAATACAGGACATGGAGGGCATGGAGTAAAATAACAGTATGGAATGCTGAAAAGGGAATTATACTGTTATCTGTTTGCCAAACAAATATATAATGCATGCAATTCAGTGTATGAATATATATTTACAGCTTTAATGAAATTTTCGTATCTGGACTGTTGGCCCTTTTTCTAAGAGCATAACAAAAACACCTAACGAAAACTCTAATTTAAGACATGAGAAGCCTTGGAGTTGCTGGCCAGGGAAGTCTAAGAGACTCACAAAGCAAACAACATTTTTTGTTACACTCCTTTACCCTTCAGAGGAAGAAGATACACCCTTATTGTGAAGACACCATGTACTTTAGAAACAGGGCCCAGATGCCCTGAGCTGGAACTGAGCTCAGTGCCCCTTTCTGAGGTCTAGCTTTCTTGGTAGCAGAAGGCACCATGCAAGCATCCAAAGAAGAGAAGGTACGAATAGTCCTACTCAGAAATGACATCTACGAACCACAATAATGACCAGCACGGCACAGTATCCCTATGGATGCGATAGTGGCATACATATCTTATTGGTATGCATATCTTATTGGTAACCAATAGTGCTCTAATGGATTCATGTCCTTTCAACAAGGATACCATACCTGGTACTGGGAACCTAGCAACTACTCAGTACTAGTTGTAATCATGGTTATTGGAAGAGAATCTACAAACACCAATTTATTAAACCATCATAATTCCTAACAACAAACTACAAACTTTGTCTTTATACCTACAGATAAGTGTAGTTTTCACCCTTCATTGAGGAACTTATTCTTTGCAGCAGATAAAGACAACTATAGAAAATCACAACCAATCAAAATGCAGAGTTGTAGGACCTAGTTCATGTGGCTATATCTACAAAACATTCTTGCATCCAAGGCCCTAGCAGCTTCATTAAAGATTTTGAAAAGATTGTTAGAACCAGAGAATCAAAGCCTTTGCTGTGATTGTATCTATTAAAACTAGAAGAAGCGTGTGGAAAGTCCCAACAACTTTATCCACCCAATCGTGAGCAGAACAAGGATTATATCTAAGAATATTCCAAACTGCACTGGGCACAACCCAGTAGTTCTCAACCATACACCAAGAACTTCATGCTACTGAATAAAGCTGGGAGCAAGACAGGTAAAGATTTATTTGTGTGTGTGTGGGGTGTGTGTGTGTGTGTGTGTGTGTGTGTGTGTGTGTGTGTGTGCGCGCGCATGCACATGCACACCCGCGCACACACATACATATGCGCAATAAAAACTAATGGAAAAAAGAAGCCAGGAATTTGAAAGAGAGCAAAGAGTGGGTACAGGAGGGTTTGCAGAAAGAAATGGGAAGGGAGGAAGGTTATAATTAAAGTATATTTTTGGTTTTCTTGTGAAACAAGCTGAAAATTTTAAATTGAAATCTCAAAAATTGAAGAGAGGGAAATGTTAGTGTTATTGTCATTTTTTGAAACAACTTGAACATGGTGGTTATAATAATTGTTCACCTCACAAATAATAACTTTAAATATTCAACCCCTATGGAACAAAGTTAATTCTGATGGATTCAAATGACAAAGCAAGTAGGCAAACCGAACTATAAAAACACCACCAAAACAAAACACCACCAAAACAAAATCAACTAAACAATAAGTATAAAACCAGGAGAAACATACGGAAATTTTTTTCTAATTATAAATAGAGATAACTTTAAGACTTAAAAAGTGGAAGGGTTTTTGGTAGAAAAAAATAAAGTTCAATAATTAATAATAAAAACATTTTCTCCAAATCCAAACATAACAAAAAAAGGCAAAAGAGTAGTAAAAATATTTTCTGAGAAAATGACAGAAAACTTACTCCAAGCAGAGAGATTATCTTGGAATATAGCCTAGAATCTGCAACCTTTCTGAAAGTATAATATATGAACAAACAATAGTACAGAGGGACAAAGAGGGGAATATAAATAGTAACCAAGACAGTGCTAATTAAACTAGATTTTTGTTTTCCTTGTGAAACCAGCAGAAAATTTTAAGTGGTAAAATCTTGATATTTTTCAGGAGACATTAAAAGAAATAAAGCAATGTAATATTTTAGACAACTTGGCAAGACCAAAAAGAAAAAAAAATTGTGTTTTTTTTTTTTAATTTTTATTTTTTTATTACATCTGTGAGTTCTTCTTTTCTACTTTATCTCTATTGAGGCCACTAAATTGTGACTATCTTTACTTAAGGGCCTCAGAGGTTTCTACTCAATGAACTTCCTTCAGCTACACAGACATAGAAACTTGCTCTTCCATTCCTTCCTTACTGATGTTTTCTTTGGTTTTAAATGTTTTTATTATTTTATTTGTTTACATTCCAGTCATTGCCCCATCTCTTGGTACCCCTCCCACAGTTTCTCCTCCTATTCCTTCTCCCCCTTGCATCTGAAATGGTGCTTTCCCCACCAGGCTTCCCCCTTCCCTGGGGTCTCAAGTCTTTATTAAGCTCATCTCCCACTGAGGCCTGACCAGGCATACCTCTGCTATATTTGTGCCAGGGGCCTCAGACTGGCCTTGTATACTCCTGGCTGCTGGTTCAGTCTCTGGGAGTTCCCAGGGGTATGGGTAAGATAAGACTGTTGCTCTTCCTATGGGGTCACCCTCCCTTTCATCTTCTTCAGTCCTTCCCCTAATTCAACCATAGGGGTCCCAACTTCAGTTCAATGGCTGGGTGTAATGTTGACTGTCTCAGTCAGCTGCAGATAGAGCCACTCAGAAGACAGTCATGCCAGACTCCTGTCTGTAAGAATACCATAGCATCAGTAATAGTGTCAGGCTTTGGTACCCTCCTATGAGATGGATAAATATGGTGGAGCATATGTCCTTGTAGTATGGTAGAGCATCTTTTGGGTACATGCCCAAGAGTGGTATAGCTGAGTCTTCAGGTAGAACTACTTCCAGGTTTCTGAGGAACCACCAGATTGATTTACAGAGTGATTGCGACAAAATATTCTTTTGAGAATACTGCACAGAGATAGTATGTTTCCAATTCCACTTCAATTTTTCAGTTTCAACAATCCATATTCTCTCTAATGAAACTCATTCTTACTAGTATCTACTGCTAATCTATCATTCATTCCACAGTTCTGATGCCAGTCTATACTTGAGATCTGATCATGATTTCCTTCATTATGGACAGTATTCTTATCTATCTGTTCCAGTATAGTACTGTACCTGACATTTACTGTTACCATAGTTTTACATCAAAATGTCATTTCAAGAGTCTCAATGGACTAGTCTTGTACAATTGTCACCATGTGCCATTCAAGGAGATTAATGGCTGACCATAAGTGTAGGGTAAGACACTATTGCTTAAGAAACCAGTCGTTTTGGATGTAGAACAAAGAGAAATAAAACACTAAAGGACCAGGAAACTCTTCTTGCTCCCTCTCTTACACAGAGACCGAAGGGGCTATTAAGGTTCATGAGGGAAAAAGAGTCAGTTATCTCTCCAGGACTGGATCATGCATTTGACAGTACTGGTCATGTTCGATGAACCTACTGGTTCAGTAGTGCCATAGTAGTTAAGACATTAACCAAGCACTCTCTGACTGGACATAATGTCTACTCTACAGGAAGAATTTAATCTCTGTTACTATAAACTGACCAAAAGTCCATGGAGATGGGGTGAACCTGCTGATGGTTTTCTGTGCCCATGCTGTCTGTATTCTAAATATCTTTGTTTATATCCATATAATAATGCTGTTATGAACATTAGTCAAAGAAACTTCTTTTATAGTGAATGAAGAGACCCGTGTCTGCTGAGTGTGCTGAGTATAAGTAACTCTGAGGTGGGGAGGGGGGTGGTGAGAAGCAGTAGGGAGAGTTAGAGGATGGTAGTGAACAGATACGGTCAATATGTATTATAAATGTATAACTTCACAGATTAAATCAAAGTATTTGAAGAGAAAAATACAATGTGGGAATTATGATGTCCAGTAACATCCTAATGACATATGACTTCTAAGAATAAGGTCAAAGTTGATCTGAAAGATTGCAGATACTTGTCTCTCTCATAACTTACAGTTTCCAGACTGTTTGTTCATTTCCAAAATGTACTAGATTTAATAAAGATGCAATCCTAGAATTCTGTCTTATTTGACGTTTCCTAATATTTTCTTATAAGTCTTTAAACACTCAACTGGGTGTGGTTAATATACTTATAAACCTAGAACTATTGAGAGGATGAAAAATTACTGCAATTTCAGTCCAAATGAGACTAATAAGCTTCAGGCCAGCCTAACTTAAAGAGTGAGACCATCTCCAAAGCAAAATAATATGAATTTAAAGTAAATGATAACAAAGAGCTACAATGTGAGGAAGGCATAAAAGGGAATTTGCATCAATGTGAGGCCATTGGGAGTAAGAGAAAAGGGGGTTCAGTGGGCTCAGGTCTGTTTCCTAGGTGCTGTATGAACTTTGAGATCCTATTTCAGGGAACCTATGAGGAAGGCTGAGGTTTGTGTATATGTCATAGCCAGTAATCTTGGTTATACACTTGTGTGACAAATAATCACTGCAATTCTAGTCCTGTGAGAGGTTCTGGAGTGGTTACCCATCTAATCACTTATGGGAAGCAATCAGGTTTCCACGAGATGATTGCCTCTGCTTGGGGGCAGAGGCTTAGCTCCTGTCATAGATGTGGTCTGATTTCATTCTGGGCTAATCCATCCTGTGAGGTTTGCTATTGCTTGGGAATTATTTTGGATCTGTTTCATTAAGATGTGATCATACTGTCATTTATTAGTGACTTAGAACAAAAGTAATTTTACTGTATTATGATTTTATATGTCAGCACTTGGGTAGAACTTACCTCTGTGTTTCCATTATATCACGTGGCAACCTAATCATCAGAGATCACTCACTGGTCTTTGTGAGAGGCTTAACAGATGTGAGGTACTCGTGGTCGCTTCTTCTTTATACCAGGTATTCTGGCTGTAATGGCTAGAATGTCTGGAAATCCAGGCTCAGAGGCCAAGTGAAGCAACTACACATAGTTTATGAATTATGGTCATAGTCATTTCCACACAATGACAGGGAAGAAAACAAGATTTTCTTTAATACACAGAGATGTGAAAGGCTAGAAGCTTTATAGAAGATAGAGCAGGTATGGGGCTGAGAGAGTGGGGCCATGTCTGGAGTTGCTGGAGAGCAGCATCTTGTTTCCTTTTGCTTTGTGCTTCTCTCCAAATAAGCCACTGAAGAAGAAACTCTTGTCTTAGTGTCTACTTAATCTCAGAACTGAGCCAGCCAGGTACATGGGACTATGGTAGGGACAGAAGTGATCAGGTAAGTGTCAAAAAGCTAGGCCTCTTACATCACATGAGAAAACAAAATTAGTACTGTCAAATATAAATTGATAATACTCTGGAAGATAAAAATATAACAGAACTTGTTTGTGGCAGAATCTCAGGCAAGCTTTTAGGACAACAAGCAAACAAAGTGAAAATGAATGGGAACTATAAAAGAAAACACACAACACTACAGATGAGCAGACTGCCACAAAAACTGAAAGCCAGGTCTTTGAAAGAAACTGTTAGGTAAATGAAAATATAAGGGTGTGTGTGTGTGTGTGTGTGTGTATGTGTGTGTGTGTGTGTGTGTGTGTGTGTGTGTGTCTGTGTCTGTGTCTGTGTCTGTGTGTGAGAGAAAAGACTTGCATCCTGCACACAAAGGGCACCTGCACATGTAGCAGATGAGTTAATTTTTAAGGAAAATACTTGATTAAATACTTCATTAATTAAAGTCACAGTGGGACATCAGGAGACATCCTCCCCTAAAGCTACAATTACAACGACCAAAATAACAAGCATTGGGAAGATACTGGAAAAACACTGATGCAAAATCATCAGTAATATAAAAGAAACTACTTTGAAATACTGCCAGTTTGCTTTCTTTTATAAAGCTAAGGTTATACTTCAAGTACCATGGCACAAGCCCAGACTTCTGTACTCAAACAAGGAAACCTAAAACTGTAATTATGCAACAGAAGCTCCGAGCATTTCATAGTCACACTGTTTTCCCAAGGGTATATGCCATATTATAACAGAGTTAGTAACAGAACCACAGAAATGTTAACTTCTCAAGGTCTGCCTTTGAATCAAGGTGTTTTCTCAGCTGAAGTGCCTGAAGAGTTCCTACTTCCCTTCTCTGCTTCTACTGCTTGACAGAAAGCAGTGGAAATCTTTGTCTTTTTAATTATTTGTTATCTTCTTTTAAGATCTTTAATCCTTTTTTACAGTCTGCACTTTATGTCCTCCTGGTCTGTTCCCTGACCACTCCCCATCCCATATCTCCTACCCCCATCTCCAGGAGGATGTCCCCACCCCCACCCCTACACCACCAGGTGTCCTCACTCCCTAGGTCTTCAAGTTTCTAGAGGGTTATGAGTATCTTCTCTCACTGAGGTCAGACCCCAAAGTCCTCTGCTGTATATGTGTCAGAGGCCTCATATCAGCTGGTGTATGCTGTCTGGTTGGTGGCTCAGTCTCCGAGAGACCTTAGGGGTCCAGGTCAGTTGAGACTGCTGGTCTTCCCATGGACTGCCCTCCTCCTCAGCTTCTTTCAGCTTTTCTGGAATTCAACACAGGGGTTCCCAGATTCTGTCCATTGGTTGGGATCTATTATCTGCATCTGACTATTTCAGCTGCTTTTTGGACCTCTCAGAGGGCAGACATGCTAGGTTTCTGTTTGCAAGCACACCACAGCATCAGGAACAGTCTCAGGGGCCCAGGCCTACCCCTGATATGGATCCCAATTTGGACCTGTCACTGGACCTTCGTTCTTTCATGCTCTTCTCTATTTTTGTCCCTGCAGCTCCTTTAGACAAGACCAATTCTGGGTCAGAGTTTTGACTGTGGGATGGCAACCCCATCTCTTCACTTGATGTCCTGTCCCACCACTGGAGGTGGACTCTACAAGCACTCCTTTTCATTGTAGAGCATTTCATTTCTATCCCTGCACATTTTAATTCTGTTTTTATACAGCCACTTACCTTGTTGGCATAGCTGCAGTTCTACATGTCTCTTTCCATGTATAAAATAATAGTCATATCAAATTTAAGCCTATTTAACCCAATACATTATCACTTTAATTAATTAAATCTACAAAGATTCTATTTCTAGATAAAGCCATATTATGACATTCTAGAAAGATGTAACATTTTCAAAGACACCATTTTACCAAGTATAGTTGGCAGTTTAAATTAAAATCTATACCAATTGTAAGAAACCTTCACAGCATCCTGACGTCTCAAAGTACATGGGCTTATCCATCATTAATTCTGGACTCCATTCAAATGTTCCTTTAAAAAAGTTTTCAGATCTGATCATCTAAATCATCCAATTTTGGTTCAGGTGAGACTATGGGTATAGTTCATCATAGAACACGTGGCTCTTCACCCTCTGACCTGAGAACTTGGAAAGCAAGCATTCCTTCTCTAGTACAATGGTAGGACTAGCCTTGGATCACTGATCCATTGCTACCTGACAAGGAGGAAGCAAAAAGAACAGCAGGGCTTTTGTCATAAATAAGTTCAAAGTATCTTTGGGTTTCAAGGCCTGACAAGAGCTCCTGTGGCTCCATGCTTCATGCTCTAGTGGAGCACTGCTCTAGGAGAATGCTGTGTTTCCCCTCCTGAAAGCCACCTTGCATAGTGTGTCTGAAAAAAAAACATTTTCACTTCTACAGTATATCTCCTCATCCATTCAAAGTTTGCTCTTAGAATGGTCCAGATTTTTCTATCCTTCATTACTTTGATTTCAACTTTATGATTGGTTCAAAATTTGAGGTTTGAATATAAAAGGGAGCCAAAATTCATATGTAAATACAAGCAGAAACAAAAGACAAGGGAAAAAGAACTACCAGAACTTTTTGTTTGTTTCTTTTTTGATAATTTCTTTATTTACATTTTAAATTTTATTCCTTTTTCTGGTGCAACCCTGAAACCCCCTATACCTTCCCTTCCCCCTGCTTCTATGAGGGTGCTCCCCCACACCCCCACCCACTCCCACCTCCCCACCCTAGCATTCCCCTACACTGGGGCACCGAGCCTTCACAAGACCAAGCACCTCTCCTCCCATTGATGCCTGACAGACAAGGCCATCTTCTGGGAATCTCATTCCTGAATATATGACAACTACACCTAAATACTCAAAGAGACAATGACAAGCATAAAGGTTCTTTGTCTACGAGAAATCTCAGCCTTCAGTTAAATCCTTTTCTGTTAGAAACATTGCTTCCTCAACGAATATTAAGAAACTACTTCAAAACTTAATGCCAACATTTTGACTCCATGCTCTAAGCAGTACATTGTCCTCAAAAGGCAGTAAGCAAATTTGCCTTCATTTTCTGACTGAATAGAAGCAAAAAGTCAAAATAGAAAAACATCAATGTATCTGGAATATGGAAAAATCTGCTTAAGAAACATGGAATATCTCACCTCCTTTCATCTCATTCTTATTTCTGTCAATTTGTGTAGAAAATTCAGCTTTTATACATATAAAGGAATATAATGCACTTATAATGGTTAGTGTTGGCATACAATTAACATGTGAAATGGCTGACAGTAATTGTTTTCCTATGGAAAATAACAGTAAATATTTCATTTTGTGGGAAAGTTGTAATGATCAAGCATTTTATTTATTTATTTATTTATTTATTTATTATTATTTTCTTTATTTACATTTCAAATGCTATCCCAAAAGTTCTCTATACCCCACCTCACCCCCGCTCCCCAGCCCACACACTCCCACTACTTGGCCCAGGAGTTCCCTTGTGCTGGGTCATATGAAGTTTGCAAGACCAAGGGGCCTCTCTTCCCACAAGCACTTTAAATGCTATCATTCATTAATTTGTTTGACAAATATGTATTGAACTTTTCTTTTTTTTTTTTTTGTCTCCACTTCCCAAGTGCGGAGATTACAGCCATGTGCCCAGTCTTGTGCGGTGGTGGGGAATCCACGGCAGCTCTCTACATGCCAGGCAAGCCTCTCTACCAGCCGAGCTACACAGTAGACAGACCCTCATTACTAGTTTCCCTCTTTGGTCATCCTCCTA